>NW_020230045.1:645000-1130000 GCF_003227715.2 Harpegnathos saltator | reverse complement strand
ACGAAACAATAAATATTTAGTCAAAGTGAGAATCGGTCGCGGAGCGCCCGATCGGCCGAGAAATCTCCACCGGAAAAATCGGAGAGACAGAGAAAGAGAGACGGACAGACCACCAGAAAGAGAGACAGACAGGCCGCGTGGAAAAAATACGCAACGACTGGATGAGTCCAGATGTAACGTCCGCGACGTTGTCGTCGTCGTCGTCGTTCCATCTGCTCGCGGCGATTAAAAGCATCGACTAATGGACGCGCGTGTTCTTCTCCGCCGATCGCTCGGAAGAGCCGCAGAGAGAAGGAAATCGCGGAACGACGCGCGGCACGGCCGGCTGCGGAGAAGAAGCGCGGTCCGCAGAATTTCGGGAGTTTCGGCTATAGCACTGTCCGCCTCCGCCTCCGCCGCGGCCGCCGCCGCCGCCGCCGCCGCCGCCGCCGCCGCCGCCGCCGTTGCACGCTGCGCTCTTCGCATGACGCACGTCGAAGATGCGAGCGTGCCGGGTGACTGTACTCTGGGTTCATCGTTCTCGGTTATGTAATGTTCGGCCGCGTACGTATGCTGCAAGCGCCTCGACGCGCTCTGCTCGTGGCGCTAGAGTTGCCGGACGGGAGAGAGAAGCGCGCGCGCGATATATCCAGCAGATACACTCCGTGCGCACCGAATCTCCTCGCTTCCGCGCGCGGGCGCACGCATGCGGCGACACGCACACACGCACACACGCGGACTCATCGCCGCGCGTCCCTCTCCCCTCGCCGCGTCCGCTCATCCACCCACGACACACATGACTCGCCGCGCTCTGCACACATCGGCACCGGGCTTTTTCCGTCGCATCGCTCTATAGGAGAGCACTCTCCGATTTCTCGGCTCCGCGGAAATTGCCGATCCGACTCCCGGGGGAACACCCGCCGCGGCGTCGCCGGCGTCCCCCCGGCTCGCGATTCTCGCTCGACGCTGTCGCGCGCGCGCGCGCGCGCGCGCGAGAGGAACTCGCTCGCAGCGGGTCCACCGTTGCTCGCGATAGGTCAAGGGCAGAGCTGGACTCCGGTGAACTTTCGATTTGTGCCGAAGGGCTCTCCGGAGAGGCATTTTCCGCCTGAATTCGACGCGGACACGCGAGTCGAGTGTGTGACGCAGTTTACTCGGCTGCGTCCTCTGGATATTGAAATAGATAGCGATCGCGGTCTGTCCGCGTCTGGCTGTTTGTCTGTCTGTCTGTCTGTCTGTCTGTCTGTCGCTGAACGCCGCTCTATCTACGCCATCACCGATAAGCCCGACGAGGAATTTGATCAAACTCCAATAGACAATGACGATAAACCTCGTGATTCGTGAGTTTGTCAATTCTTCGCGACGCGACACTTACGAGGGCGCAAAGTCCGACATTCCTCAAACGCGAGCGACTGCTGATACATTTCGAGGTTTCTCCGCGAGTTTTCCCTTCCCGCTGTGAGGGGGATGCTCGGGCCCATTAATTCGCTCGCAACAAATACAGTACTCTTGCGTCTTAAAGAAAGAAGACAAAAGCACTGAAGCAGACTCAAGATATTGTGCACACTGCGAGCACTGACGTCGCTCGCCTCGATGATGAACGCTGTTTGACCCTGCGTCGCCTAAAAAATAACCCTGTCACGGCGGATGTGTCTCCATAATAAAAATCTGCAAACTATGCTGCGTCGTCGTATGCCGATCTTAATCTGTCGCGAGCGCCGTCAATCGGGAACCCGACGAACGCTCGACGAGCGCGGTGAACGCGCGCTCCCGAGCAGACCGTGCGAATCGCGCTGTGAAATTCAGCTGTGTGAGGAAATCTGAGGGGCAGGAAATCTCCTGCTTCGATTCAAACCCCTCGTCGTTCGTCCGCCAGACGACGGACGGTCGTCGCAAGTGAAGTCGCACGAGCGAATCTCGAAGATCGTGCCGGTGTTCCCGCGACAGTTCGCGTAAATGAAAGCAGCAGGAGAGAGCCGTAAATGGAGGGAAGTCTGTCAGGATTCGGCGGGCCTACGTGGGGCGCGGACAGCACGAGTCCTCAGCCGACGGAAGGATCGAAATCGAGAGGATCCGCGCAGCCGCCCGCCGCCACCGGCAGCGCGATCCTCGACGAGCGTAGACTGCAAGCCAACTCGATACGAGGTAGATCCGCCGAACGCGATCGGAATAGAGCGACGATCGAGACTTACATAGCGAACGGCAGCCCGACGAGCGTATTAAGGGTAGCTTAATTAAGGGAAAATTACATGCCGAAGGCTGCCTTCAAGGCTATTTTTACGAATTTGCTTAACAGAAACGGTAAAATCAATGGACTTTAAATTTTCACAGCGTATTTATTAATGTTCAAAGTATAAAATAAATTTTATTGAATCATAAAAACCGATCCAATTTGTAATTTTAGATAAAAATGCAATCATCCGTTTGCGAGCTCTATGTTTGCTGTTGACATAATTCCGGGCCTCTCACTACCTCTCTGAAACCAAGAGATGAGAAAACTTTTTTTAAATATACGCTTGCCATTATAACTCTCGTATTGAAATGAAGGCAGTGAAGCTACGTTTGGAAAAATAATGTCTGTACAGAAAAAAGTATCGAGAATGAAACTTTTTTCAATTTGTAATCATTAAAAAATGAATATACAATAAAATATACAACTGTGTTCGAGGTAGAGGCGAAAACTACGTGTACTGCAGTACGTATGTCTGCTATATATTGTGTAAAAATTGCAAGTTATTCGGTTCAGTAGTTTTTGCGTAATCGTGTCGACAGTTTAAGAAAACGGTGTTTTCAGATAAACGTGTTTAAAGCTTTATGTGTGTACTTTCCATACAGATGGTAACAAATTTATTTTATTTATTTTATATATTGAACATCAATGAATACATTGCGAAAATTTCAAGTCCATTCTGCCGTTTTCTCTGTTAAAACAATTCGTAAAAATAACTTTGAAAACTGCTTGCTCCACATGTAATTCCCCCCTGCGACGTGCGAGACTCGATACGTGACGATAAGGTGTGTTCTTCCGCGAGCTCTCATGGACGATCAATTCGACATGGGATCCTGCCGAATTCATGTTCCTCGATTATCTTCATCAAGCATGATTGTGTACCAACAACGTCTTATTGTAGCTCATTAAACGGCTGGTCGCGTGGTTTTACAAAACAGCTCCTCGCACCAGGATTCACTATCCACCATTTTGTCCTTCGATAAACCACCAAGTGTTAAGATTCGTAGTAATTTCGCGAAATGAGAGCTTTCGAAGCGGGGAGAACACGGATGTGAAAACAGGCGCGCCCTCGTCAGTAGGTCACTGTAGACGCGCGCATGCACACGAGAGAGAGAAAGAGAGAGAGAGAGTATAACCCTCGAACTTGATGAGACTCGCGAAATAAAGGTGAAGGATTACGGGCGGGCAATAAAGCGACGGGGAGCTTTCCGCGCGGCGCGCGGCCATCCTGCTCCCTCCTGAGAGCTCATAATTGACGTGTTCGTTTCTTTTATGGTTGCAGCCCAAATCGAGATAATCCCGTGCAAGGTGTGCGGGGACAAGAGCAGCGGCGTGCATTACGGCGTGATCACCTGCGAGGGCTGCAAGGGCTTCTTCAGGCGGTCGCAGTCGTCAGTCGTCAACTATCAATGTCCGCGGAGCAAGAATTGTGTGGTCGACCGTGTAAACAGAAACCGGTGCCAGTACTGTCGGTTGCAAAAGTGCCTACGCCTCGGCATGTCAAGAGATGGTGAGTGCTTTCGACCTTTTGTCACCTTTCCGGTCTCGCACAGCAACCCCGTGGATTCTCTGAGCGAGAGGACGTGTACCGCGAGCCGCAGCCTCGGCCGATTCTCAAGTTGAAGGAACTGCTAGAGTCGCTCGTGAGTCGTGCGAAAATCGCCCGATGGGAATATTAAGAGATTACACATTCTCTATCATTGCTGCGCTATTCTTCCGCGGACTTGTTTAACGGACGGATCTCTCTTAGGCCCGATAAAGCTCGGACTCCCATTATTCGTTTATAGACAACGGCAGACAAGAGTCTGTCAGACCTCCGTCAGAGGTTTTTTTCAATTCGGATGATTGAGATGTGACGGGGTGATTGATTCCGATACAAAAGCACTGAGGATGCTTTTGACGAAGGATCGACGAACTCTCGTCTGCCGTCGCCTAGACGAATAATGAGAATCCAGACGAGGACGCGGTTTCGGACTCCTCTCATGTAAAAAAAAGAAAATATCTAGCTATGCTCAGCCAACGAATACGCAAAGAGATGATCACCCTGCTTCGTACTCGACTGAGAGGGCAGGAGGAAATCGAGTGATCTAAAGTCGTCTGCGTCTACGTCGGATCTGCGTGGATAACGCATCATTCTAAACAAAACCGCCGAGGGACGGTTGTAGGACGCGTGCGGGAACATATAGAATCGCAGCAGCGCATCAAAAAGTTGCTTAGTTTGTCGAAGAACTATCGCGACATGCGAGTAGCACCGATGCCCGATATTTATTCGACGCGGATAGCAATGCAATATAACCGAGTAATGGGACGAGGACAAAGTATGGAGGTCGCGGCGAAACGCGCAAATTCGACGCGATTATTTTCATTCGGTGCAATTACATTTTCGTCCATAATTCAAAGAAGCGCTCGAAATCTCGCGCGGGCCCAGAATAGGTTATCGGGTTGACTCTCCTGATAAGTTATATGTACGATCTCTTTTAAATCTATCCAATTATATTTCTTCAAATTTTTTTCCGCCATCAGTTTGAGCTTAAATGGAATATATTACAAGTTACGCGCGGTGTTACATCTGGAAATGTCCGCGCCTTAATTTTTTTATTCGCAATCTGGATGATCGCACTAATAATGAAGCAAGCGGCACGTAAATGAGTAATTAATCCATGGCACTTGGTTATTGCATGACGTAACCGAGCTACGCTCCGCTAGCGCGAGCGAGATCGAGCGTCCCGCGTAAAAAAAGGCTCGGAGAGAAACGTCGACGAGCGGATGACGAAGGCGGCTATATAAACGCGGATTGCTGCAAGAAGCTACGCGTGCCAAAGCCGGGGTGTACGACCCCTTATCAGGGATCCGTCTCCTCTCCCCCGGCGAGTCATCGCTGCACCTTATCGGACCAAGCCGCGAACTGTCTTCGGCGCGTTAAACCGCCGCGCGTTTGTGTACGCTGTCCGAAGCCTATTCTCGAAGGCGGCTGCGATATTAATAGACAAGGCCGTCAAGACGAATCGAGACGGGACGGAAGATGTGCCTCGTGGGTGGACGGATAAAGCCTATCGGCACGAAGCCGCTCGGAAACGCGATGATCGAGGTGGCAGTCCTAGACCTAGCGAACAAAGTCTCTCGCTCTGTATCGACTCTTCTTCCATTTCGCTCCGAGGCTCCCCCGCGACTTCATTGTCGCCGATGAACGTAACGAAGACACGCAACCGTCAAACTTCCATGGCTCTCTGCGTGTGTTGCGGATTTAGTTAGATGGAGGCGAATAGATGAATAATGAAGGCTGCTTCGGATCAAGCGTCATCCTGCCTCGCCCCCGCCTGCTTAAAACGAACTTTCATCTTTTAAATAATTCCCTTTTGATAGGATGAAAAACATCGAATTGAGATTAACGCGATATTTAATCACGAGAACTGAAATTTTCATGCCGATGGAATATTGAAGTCAATATATCGATCGTTTAAAGTTCATCGCGAAAAATGCGACATTAATCAGCGTGGATTTTGTTATTTTGATAAGGTTATATAAGCACAGGCTCTTTTTATACATTATTAATCGAATTTAAACGCGCGTTGGTGGAAGAATGGTAATGTATTCCGGATGAAATCCACCAATTTCGCTCTCTGTGCTGTTTTTATCGCGCCATTGGTGAAGCGAAGACATTAACGTTAAACACGTCGGTCTGTTCTCTACGCTGAGAAAGGTTAACTTCCAATTTGCGCGAAGTCTAACCGAATCACTTGCAAGTGAAAATTACCATTTTTCAAAGCGCCGGTGAAATTGACCAAGAACTTAAAACAGCACAGGGATAGAATAGCAGCTGCCGCGTTATTTACATATTTCGAAGCTTAGCGATTACGGAATTATCGTTTGCACAAGCCCGTATTTTGAAAACGAAACATGAGACGATGAAACCTCTTCTCGGAAAAATAACTTTCCGATTACGTCGAGGATTAATGGATTTCCGGTTTCTTCGAAATCCGCGGCAATAAAATCAGAGACGTAAATTTAATGAGAGAGAGAGAGAGAGAGAGAGAGAGAGAGAGAGAGAGAGAAAGATGAGAATAGAGCGAAAAGTCGCGCGAGTACACAATGGCAGAGAGACGATTTTAACTTCGGCGAGATGCCGATAAGAACGAGTGCGATACCGCCGCGATTCCGCCGGCGAGGACTAAAGGAGGAGGCGAAACCGAAAAACAAAAGAGATATATATATTTGTATCGTGTTTGCTGTGGTATCGCGACGAGAGATAATGAGCGGGGCAGATAGGATCGGTTTTCAAGCGAGAGGATCGATTTGATTATGACGAAATGATAAAATCGACGTCACTCGTTGCAACGTGGTGACGTATCGAAGCCGCATGCGCGTGCTGAGATACGTCCGAGATGCATCGTATACACACACGGGTGCGCATCGAGAAGGCGATGAACCGGATTCTTATCAATATATACGCGTACAGCAACACACCGCCGACATGTCGCGCGATTATCACGACAGATATACCCAGTGTCCTGTACGCAATATGAGTACATCACAACACTGACTTATATTCCAGCGTTTGATAGGTGTGCGCGACGGCATTTTTGACCTTCGCTCAACGCACGCACGTGTCGTTGACAAGAATGCAGGGCTTGAAAGTGCAACACTCCGATAGCGCAACTAATTAAAAGCCGGTCCTATTTTTAACTCAAGTAGGACGCCTTGTTGTACGCAGAACGCATCGAAGACAATCCGACCGGCGCGGCGCGGCGGCGATGCACAATCGTTGTATTTTGATCGAACGCGTGCGCGAAACAAAAGAGAAGATTCGCGAAAAGTCTACGACTCGCGAATCTTCTCGATGCTCGGCAAACGATCGGTCCCGGAATAGCTTTCGCTGAACGGCGTGTTACGCGCGCAGTGCCGAAATGTTCGGCATTGTTACGTCACGAGACGAAGTTTCGCGTTAGCGTCATCGATCGCGCAAATTTGTTCCGCTCCCGTCGATCCCGTCGAGCTTCTCCACACCGTTCGACAAATAAAACCCCGACCCAGCTAGCAGAGCGAGGCATAAATTTTATATTCGCCGTTCTATTTTTGTAGTCCCCGTGATTGTTACTTCCGCGAATCTAAATCGAGCGACGAGCGATTAAAAAGCTCGGCGAACGTCGCGTATTACAATCGGCGCCGGCGGTTTACGCCGATTAGTCGGCAGAAAGAAAGAAGCTGCTCGTTCAACGCGATCGCCTATCGTTTTTGATAAAACGATACTGTTATCGTGCTTTCGCGCGGTCGAGTGTTCGCTACCCGTTCGCTCGCTCTTATAAATAATGGCGTAACAATTAGCGCTTATATATTCTATATTTCGCCTTTATTGGCGTGAATGATATCAGCCGAAACGAATTGCGGCACTTTGTCGCGTTCAATGGGAACAAATTATTCAGCGAACGAGTAATCGCCGTGAAGATGTAATCTTCGCAACAACCTTTACAATTAGACGTTATCGGTTGTCGCACACATATGTGAAGCAATTTCTTGGCAAAGTGAATCGAACTTTTCGACTGGCTCGGTCACGGCGCTTCGTGTCGTTACATGTTTCAGCGCGCGCCAACTTAATTGGCGGTGTTTAGTGCAGGCTGCTTCCGCGATAAATAATTTCGCGCGGCACTGGGCGAGAGCGACGTGGAGCGTCTTGCACGGCTCGAGCGATATTCAGTCGCGATATATTCAGGCCCGACCGCAATTTCCTGCTTTTCGGCGGCCGATTATCAGGCACGGGGCTTTTTTATCCGGCCACGGGTAAATAACTTCGTGGCCGGTGGGTGATTCGGCCTAGCTCGCTTGAAATTACTCGCTGTGTTCGCGGGCAGCATAATAAATGATTAATCGATGGAAAGCGCCGGCTGTATAATTTAAAAGTAGCGCGCGTCGCCGATAAGAACGCTAATTATGATGACGGTACATCACGCGGCCGATTTCGGCGGGATCTTCTGTTATTACCGCGGGTTCGTCGCTAATTAATCAAGCTCCCTAACGTTTTCATTTAGCCGGCTCGAACGAGGCGGCGAAAAAAATGTCGTTTCCGTTTCGCGGCTAATGTCACGTTTCCAGTGCTCGCGGCAGAAAGAGCGCGCGCAATTCGGCTGAAGCGAGCCCGAGAGTCAGAGAAACTGCGCTTTTAAGGGAAATTAAAGCGGTGAAAAATATATTTATCTGATATTTTAATCCGAATGTGACCCAAGTAAACGGTTGAGATTTTACATTTTAGCACTCTTGAGAGAAGGGGAGACTCTTTAGCCTAGTTGAAAAACCGTACAAATTAGAATCTTCAATTTATCCCTCACTCGTGCGCGCGTCTCAAACTCGCGAGCGTCCGAAATGCGAGTCCTGTATGCGTAAAAGTAATTACGCCGCAATTGCAATTACACAATCGCGATCACACTCGTGATTTAAACGCTTCAGGCTGTTCAATCACGCGCTCCTACGTACGACCGTACGACGAATCGACTGAATCATCGTATCTCGAAACTTACTCACCTTATGTCGCTCATGCGATCGAGATGCGAATCCGAGTTTCGCGCGAGGGCCCGTTTGCGCCGCGAGGAGAAAAATTCAGACGCTCTCCCGGAGCGGAGAGAAGCAAGAGGTGTTCGATGCCGAGAGAGAGAGAGGCTCGACCGATCCGTTCGTCTCGGACATTTCACAGATTTAGTATCGCTTTATTTACTCCCACCCCACCCCCCCCTCCTCCCGCCTGCCAGCGAGCGATAAGCAACGAGCGAACGCACATCGGCCACGGCTCGGTTCGGCGCGTGCACGCGCGCGCGCGCGCGTACGCAGAATGCCAGAAAGTGCATCGTAAGCTACCGGTCGGTCGGTGCACATACTCTTCCTGTTGCCATCTCCGTCTCTTTCTCGCTCCTTCCTTCTCTTTTTCATCTCTCGTTCTCTCGCTCTCTCGCTTTATCCGCGTTCGGTCGATCACCCTCCGCGCTTTCTCTCCCCGCTCTCCGCGCCGGGCCCTCCGCGCGATAGCGCTTCGGTTAACCGCTGACGTCGCTATCCCGCTTATCATCCCCTCGGCCTCCCCTGCCCCTTCGCCGCTCCCCGTCGTCCGAACCCCGTCGGCCACCCCTGCTGACACGCACACACGTGACTGCACGCATGCGACATGATACGGGATGACCCGAGAATGTATATTAAAATCGCGGAGACGGGAGACAACGTGGCCGAAAAATTCTTCCCACCGGCTGGCTGGCCGACTGACGGAGGAGGAGAAAAGTAATAAGGACGCGCGGTTTCGACGTTTCGCACTCTCGCGCCGTTTCCTTCCACGCGATGAATGCGGAAAAATGTTGCTCGAAAGAATCACGATATATTAAGAATTTTATTCGCAAAAATAATCGTTATCGCGCAACACGCTTTTCATCTCCATTTCTACGCTTTGAGATCCTCCTCCCGGTCTTTTCTTTTCGTCAAATTTAAGGTGAAAAGCTCGAACCCCCCCTCCTCCTCCTCCTCCTTCCCCCGCCCCCGAGGAGATGTGCAATGTGCAAAATTTCTTCTTATAATGAAAAGTTCAATTTCCGAGAAACGCCTCTCTCTCTCTCTCTCTCTCTCTCTCTCTCTCTCTCTCTCTTCGTGCCTCCGCATGGATGAGAATTAAATTCTCTCAAAGAGCTACGGAAAAGAATGAAACACCCCGGTTAGGTTGGTACTTATGTAATAACCTTGTAGCCTTAACCGCGCATGCGAGAAATGTCAGTGGTGCCGCCGAAAAAGGTCAGACCTTGAGGAGCCTCGAGTCTGCTCTCGTCGGGAGACGTTTAGGGAGATGCGAGATCGGGCATGACTCGGATTCCGATAATCCTGGATTACGTGTAACCACCGTTGCACCGGATTATCACAAATTTGCGCCAAAGTCTTACATCGTGCGTGTTACATTCGCATGCGAAATTCTTCGGTCGACTCGCAGTTCCTCGGTTCCTCCTCGAGAAGAATTTATCCAGACGCGTTACCTCTCCTCGCTGAATTTTTACAATTAATATTAAACATCAGCGAGCGATTTCAGCCGTCAGGCATAACAATCAAGCACAAATATGTGTCGGGTAGATTAATTAAACGTAAATTAATTCAACGTAAAATTAGCCGAGAACATGTAAAAATGAAATTACCGAGGAAAAAGCCGTATAATTAACTAAATGCAACAAATATTCGGTCGACATCTCCGTCGCTCGATCTCCCGAACTTGCGCGACGGCGGCGGTCCTTTGTTTCCCAAGCGTTAATATCCGACCGCCGACGCTGCCGTCGGACGCCGCAGAATGTCCATTTCGAAGAAGACCGACTTCACCTCGGTGAAAAGAGAAACGTCACTGCGCGAAGTAGCTTATACGCCGCATAAACTTACGGCTACCCTGAACAGCGTGTTGTGCTCTCTCGGAGCAGCACGCGCACACCCGAGCTATAGTTCGCGCGTTCGTGACGTCACCGGGTGGGTGCGTCTCGACCAGACCGGCGATAGCGTCGCCGAAGAAGACGAGGAGGACGCGGCCGCGCGAGGCTCTTCCGCGTTCCTCGCCGAGCCTTCTTCGCGGCGGAGAGGAAGGGACCGCGACCGACTCGAGGGGGGGGGGAGGACCGGTCGAGAGGGACCGAGGGTGGGAGGGGAGGATCGCGTGCGACTTGATCTCGATCGATCCACGGAACAGCCGTTAGATTTTATCGCCTCGCGACGAGGCGTCTTCGTCGTCGTTGTCGTCGACCACGTTGTCTCGCGTATATCTGATCTCTATGCTCGCCGTAATTGTCCATAATGAGTCCGTAAAAATGGGAAGAGAGGAGGAAGAGGAAGAGAAACGGGGCGAGGAGAGAGAAAGAGAGAGGGGAAGAGGAGAGCGCGTTCAGCTCGCGCTGATGCGCCGTTTGGTCGCACGCACGCACGCACGCACGCACGCACGCACGCACGCATGCATGCACGCTTCGTCTTGCCGGAGACGGCAGTCGCGCGGAATAACAGCGGAATTTGTCGTGTACGTAAACGCGTTCGCGCGCGGTAAGTGGCGAATGATAACGAGGTTCGATCTCCGCAATCGATCTGGTTGCAAGGTTGCGTAAGAAATTCGCGCGCACGCGGCACGTGAGGTCGTTTTCAAAGGGTCGAAGGCCCTCTCGGGAGGTTGTTGTTGCCGGATATTCGCGCTTCGTCGGATTCGACGTCCAATTTCGGCTGATCGGACGAAAAGTCGCGCGAAGTCGCGCCTCGCGAAACGATTATACGTCTCCGCTATCGCGCGTCTCGACGGAAGTTTCGAACGCTATCGGCGAAGTATATCGAGCAATTATGTGCGTGAAATTGTAATACGCGATTGTATCTCCCAGCGCGCTCTCTAAGCGCTCTACGGTCGGTCAAGTCGAAGCGATAAGGCGGGGCGAATAAATCGCCATTAACGTCGAGCCGATTCCATCTTAACGAGCCCGGTGTGTGATCTGCTTTGTTTACAGCCGTTAAGTTCGGGCGCATGTCGAAGAAGCAACGGGAGAAGGTCGAGGATGAGGTCAGATTCCACAGGGCGCAACTGAGGGCGGCCTCGGAGACGGCGCCGGACAGCAGCGTGTACGAGCATCAAACTCCGAGTAGCTCGGATCAACACCACCCCTACAATGGCGGGTAAGCGGGAGGGCGCGGGAGGGCGCGAGAACTCAAAGTGAAACCGAGAGAGTGCGACGTTGGACGGAGATCCCCAATTAACTTCGAGTTTAACGTTTCTCCGCCGCGCCGGATAGTTCTCCGTCTCAGCTCCGTCTCAGCTCCGTCTCAGCTCCGATTATTAATCGGTCGCTGTAACTTGACGATCGAGCCGATCCAGAATTACAGGCTAATCGCGGTGTCTCGACTCGGAATCACTTTGCTTTTGCAAGGAACAAGTAAATCGATCAAACGGTCGGGGGAAACGCGCGCGTTTCCGCGCGAAAGTCGCCTCTCTCCGAGAGATTAAAGGCGAGACGCGAAACGCGAGGACGCGAGTTTGAGCTTGGCTTTTAACGAATGAATTTGCATTTACCTTCGCGAGGCGCGAGGCTAATCAAAGTGCCCGATGCGCCGCGGCTCTCTCTTTTGAGACGCTTCGCATCGGATGGAACGTTCGCTCGTACATTTCTATGGAGCCGCTAACTTGCTAAGAGCATCTTGACGTGTACCTCTACCTATCTAATCGTTCTCGCGATGTAAACCTGAATACACGAACATCTCCTCCTTCGCCGCCGTCGTCACTGCCGTCGTCGTCATCGTTATCATCAGCGTCGTCTCGTCTCGTCTCGCCGACGGCGGCGGCGGCGGCGGCGGCGGCGACGGCAGCGGCGCCTCCTCGTCAACGAACGACTCACGCGGGCCTGTCATTTGCCCCCTGACAGCTACACGTACGGCGGTAGCGAGTACGCGTCGTCGGGCCCCGGCACCGGCGGTTATACGAATTACAATCACCAGGCGATGACGAATTACGAGCTTAGCGCCGACTACGTCGACAGCACGACGACCTACGATCCCAGGCCGACGCAGACGCAGGTCGCGGACACCGTCGCGCCCGACACACCCTCGGCAGTCACCGCGACCGGGGTGCTGCCCAGCGTGGTCACCACCGGTGAGTATTCTTTTTCCATTTATTCCAAACTTGGGCGCGCACGCTTCGAGCACGCGCGAGCGACTCCTCCCGCGCGTTGCGCGAGAAACGCGCGTGAACGCGCGAGACCTTCAATCGCGCGTGAAGGGCGCGAATGATGGAGGACGAAATGTGGAAGGATCTTGCCAGGGAGGAGTGAGGGATAGATAGGCGTTTCGTTCTCATCACGTTCAGCGCTTGCTCAATATCGAATAAAGCTTCACTCGAGCTTGAGTCTTTGCCTCCGAATAGAGTTCGATCCCCCTGAACCCCCGGCTTGAGGTTTCATCGACGTTGGTAGGAATGGGCATCGTTCGGTTGATTTGCATTTCCGTTGTCGTTGTCACGTAGAGAACAGGAATTTTTCATCGTCTCTGAAACGCGCGTCTTTTAGAGCTGCTGCTGCTGCTGTTGCTGCTGCTGCTGCTGCTGCTGCTGTTTCGGCTGCTAATAGTCAAGAAACAGGACGATCGCTTCGGTACAATGTCATCGGAGGATCCTCGATACTATATACCGAGGACTAGAGATTACGGGATTTTGGTCGAACAGAATTTCACGGATGATATCCCGAGGCAAAAACCTATGTCATACAAATGCTCAAAAGATAGGCGTAGCATTTGTAGCATTCGTTCATTTCGTAATATATTAGAAAAGCCACTGCTCCAAAAGCTACTTTTTGAACAAATACAACTTTAGAGCACTTATGAGTGCTCAAAATTCTACTTTCTTGTCCAAAATTTCATGCTCCACGTGCTCTATGTGCTCCATATGCTGCTGATAATAAAAGTTACAAATGCTCCTTGTGCTCAAAATTTTGGTATCGCACATTTCGTTCCCGAGGAGGAGAAGAGCCAGAACAATACAGCCAAGTTTATATTTTTACTTATATGCTGTTCTATTGAAGCTAGAGATACCACATTTACAAAAAGGAAGTAGTAATAATTAATTAAAATTTTTTTTAATATTTGATAAATGTGGTAGTTCCTACTTAATAGAATAGATAGACATAAGCAAAAATATTAAACTCGACTGTATTTTCTAGCCTTCCCTCCTCGAGAATGAAAGATTTATTGTGTGTAATAATGAATTGCTCAGTTGAAGTTTTTAAATGATAAATTTATTTATTGTAAAATATTTTATAATAAGAACAAATTTTATTACATAGTGTGATATGTGTTTTGATTCTCTTTATCAATATAATTTATGTTCAATTCTGGATTCGAAAATTGAGAAATAGACATAAATGATGATTGTTCATAATTATTGAAAACCGATGATTGCTGTGTAAATTCTTTGAAACATTGAGCAATAAAGTTTTTAAATTATGGATTATCGAATGACATCTGAGACGGTCCCAAAGGGTTTGAAAAAGAAATCAAATTTGAGTTGTGGTATGGGAGCGATCGTGTCTGAAAATTTAAATTTGTTGGAGTTAGCTGGTCATTTTGATTCCAAGATACTGATGACGGTGTGAGAATGGGAAGAGGTTGAGGTGTAGATGTAAAACGTTCTGTAATCGGTGTATTATTCTGAGACGCTGATAATGAAGGAATTGAATCGAGTTGAAGTGGTTGGTCACGTGAGGAACTCTGCTGCTGTGGAAGTAAATCACTTCTACTGCGGTCTGAATCATTTTTTTCAGTACTTGAAAAATGAAAAATCAAGTAGAATAGAAATATATATATATATGTATGTATATATGTATGTATGTATGTACGTATTTATGTAGAATCTACAAAAGAAATATAAATTAAAATTTAATTTGTAAAACTGAAACCAAATAAAATGTAAAATACAAAATCTTAAATAAAATATTAATTCTTTATTAATCTTTTTAACGAGGAGCATTTTGAGCATTTATAACTAAGGTAGCATTTAGAGCATTCATCTCTTTTTCCGCGAAAGAGCTCTTGTATGACATAATGCTACGAAATATGACAAGGAGCATTTGGATGACACGTCTGACAGCAACTTATGAGCTGATTATGACTTGGAGCATTGAAAATATGACGCGGAGCATTCGCAAATATAAAAGAACAATGGAATTGAGCATGTATCGCATTTAATAATGACTCGTGTGACTTCGATTTTTGCCTCGGGATATAAAGAAGCGCTTCACCGCTTGTTCGCCGGTCGATCTCGACTTAACTTCGCTCTAACGGAATTCTAAATTGTGTAGCTCAGTTACAAGGGTATTTAATGAGAAAAGTTGCAGAGTTATGAGAAAAACAGATGCCCAATCAAATTTCCATTAAGAATGAAATTTCAAGTCGTTCGGAAGACTCTCGAAGAAACAAGGGACGATAGTTTTAGAAACACCCTGCGCATAATCCAGTCTCCTTCTTCTTTTATATCTCCGGTAAACGAATTTGTTTTTAATGTCGGAAACGTCGGATTTATTCGTGAATTCATGACACGAACAATTTTATCGAAATATTGATATTTGAATTAGGGATTAATAGAGATATTAATAGCGGCTTACCGCGGTCTGTAGCCGAAGGATATACACAAAAAGATATGAAATACATTATTTAAAAATCACTCTGACGAGGGGTTGACCTCATTTGACGCTTGAATCTTTTGCGCTTCGATCATCATCATTATTTCATATAAATGCTCTTAAAGTGTTCATTTCGCTTCGCGGCGATAAAGCGATAAAATTGGAAACAACGGGCAGATTTTCGTAAATTATTGATACATACTTTCGTTTGCGTACATACATCTACAATTTGTCACCTAAATGTCTGTGCTATTTTTCCTACCATCGATCTGCCGCGCGACGCGCAAAGAATAAAATTGAAACGAGCGCACTCGCATTACGTAAGAAATGATTTTAATAAGTACGCGCTAAATTGGGAGTGCAATCTTGTGGGCGCGACTGTTAGGTTCTCGCTTCGTAACCGGCTAAATGCATTCCGGAGCACTGTCATTAACCCGCAGTTAATTGCGTTCGTGTCTTTAATATCGCCAGACCTCCTTCCATCCCACGTCCTTGTCATCGATAATGATTTCCCAGGCGAAACCGCAAATATTCCTCGCACTTTATTGCGCGGCGTACTCTCCTCTCCGCAATAGCGACGTAAAAAAGAGAATTCTCTCTCTCTCTCTCTCTTTCTCTACGAGAGAAATTTTTTTCCTTATCTTACACCTTTGCGCGTTCGGGGAGATTAAATCTTACAATTATAAGAAGCGAAGGAAGAAGGCTAAAGTATATATATCGTACATAATTCTGTGGCGTACACGGAGAGAAAAATGTTCGGTCGAATGAAGCGATGTTTTGATGAGATACGAACGATACAAAAATTCCGGTTGAAAATGTCGAAAGTCCGTGGAAATTAATCAGAAATCTTGACCTTTCAGACCTTTCTGAATTCTGATAACTCGAACCGGAATCTCTCTGTATTGTTCGTTTTCGTCCGCAAGTTGTTTCATTCAACCAAACATTTTTCTCCGTGTGTGTGTCTCGCTACACCGACACGATTAGCTCCCATTTTGCGAACGTCACGGAGATATATCCTGAAGAAAATTTCACGCGATTGATTCATGCACGTCCCTACGGACAATTCTAGTTTGCGCGCGAAGGTTTTCCAGCATATTTTGCATAACTATAAATACAGCGCGATTTACATAACCGGAGCCAAAATGATCTCGATAAATACATACATTAGAGACTTGTCACGAAGATTTCCATGCGTTAATTCCAGCTGATCGAGCGATACATTATTAAATCGTGAGATTCGGCTTGATTGAAAATTTGTTACAAAACGCACGTGGATGTGTTTGTGCGATATATATGCCGCAAGGCATAGGGATAATTATTTCATCTTGACGGGGTCGGCGCGGGGGGGAATAAACGTCGTCGTAACATTTAAACGTAATGCCACGTACATTTCACACAGATCTGCCGATGACATATGCCACGGTGGCACTTATCTTTTTATTTATTGAGGGACTCGCGTTTTCTTTTTCCATGCTTGCTCAGTCGAGACGAAGCTCTGTGTGTGAAGCTCGGCAGATGCTTCGGTAATAGTTTGAATCCAGTTCAATCGTCCATAGACGCGGAGCTCGTTTTTATCGTGTAGAGCGCCCCGTATAGAATTACCTGCTCTATTAAGAGTCTTTCACAGTTACATCTGATTCTTCGCGGGGAAAAAAAAGGAACGTCGTTGAGTCAACAGAACTGGTCAACACACGTACAGCCGTGCCGTAATTGGAGTAAATCTTCTTGATTCAACAGCAATATACCATGAAAGCCGACACTCGAGTTATTAAAGCGGTGTGCGGTGTTTAATCGTAAAAGCGACGTCGCCATTGAATCAAGAAGATCCGCTCCAATTACAGCGCTGTTGATCAATTCCATCGATTCTTTCCCCGTGCACTTGAGCAACTCTGTATCCGGCGACGACGGATTAACTGCCAAAGACCTGCGACTCGACATTCGGGATCTGTCGCAGCTCGACAAACAGAAGCAGAGCCCCGAGATCTCCGCCAAGCGGGAGGCTCCACGCGTCTCCTCTTTTCCGAAATAATGAAACACTCCTCCCTCGTAGGAGCGTTCCTCGCACACGCAGGCAGAGAGTCTATCTTGCGGAGATCCCGGTTTCTCCAGACAGGATAAATCCGAGGGGACATGCACAGTTCGCTCGTTGATAAGAGACGGTTGAAGCTCAGACATAAAATCGTCATTGCATTCAGCACTGCTATTCTCCCGCGACCTTCGTCTCAGAGGGCTCCCTCGGAGAACGGTGTCCCGGACACGTGTCTGGATACTCAGCCGGGCTTTAAGATAGACTCTACGCGTGCGCGCTCGGCTGAAATATTTAGACCTATTCGGCCCAACCTATTCGAGACCAATTCAAGCCCTCGTGAACTTTGACTTTTCGGCGCATCAGGGAAGTCTCTGTCCGCCTCGACGACCGGCAACGGCGCGGGGGGTGGCGGTACCGGCGGCGGCGGCGGCGGCGGCGGCGGCGGTGGCGGCGGCGGTGGCGGCGGCGGAGGCGGAGGCGGAGGCGGTGGTGGTAGCGGTGGCGGCGGCGGTGGTGGTAACGGTGGTGGTGGTAACGGTGGTGGCGGTGCTGGTAGCGGTAGTGGTAGTGGTAGCGGCGGCGGTGGCGGTTCCGCCGCGGCCGTCGCCGCCGGGGCAGCTGGAGGCGGAGGCGGTAGCGGCGGCGGCAGCGGCTCGCTTAGCGGCGGCGGGATCGTCGCCGTGAAGCAGGAGACCAGCGTCGAGCTCGCCGGTCTGGGCCACGGCTCGTACACGATGGTCGACTCGACGACTTTCCTGAGCAGCCAACAGCAGAGGGTCAGCAACCCATCTGAGGACGACGAAGTGCCGAGTGCGCCCAGTATGTCCCATGCGAGATGTGAGGTTGCGTTTGTGTCCCTTTGCACGTGGCATGCGCTCGTGGTGTAAAACCACCCCTCGGCTGATACCTCGCTTAAGCGCCTGGTGGCCCAAGTTTTGTTTCGGGTGGTTCCGGAGGACCGAGGGGTAAATCGGAGGAGGAACATCGGGGATCGGACCGGATCGGAGATTGTGGTGAAACTGAGGACCGGGGGGGGGATGTTCTCCGGCGGGACTTCCTCCTTCTCTTTTTTTTTTCTCTTCTTTTTCTTTCTTTTCTTTTGGTCTCGATGCATGCTTCGCAAACGTTTCTCTTACGACGATGACGGCGCGAAAGAGATGCTCGAGGAGCAGCGTGGACGTCTTTACGAAACGTAAATGCCGCGCGTCTGTGGGAAACCGTCGGAGTACTTTTATTAAAGCGCTCTTTCTCTCTTCCTTCCTCTCTTTCTCTGTTTTCTCTCTCGGAGAAGCGTGATGACGGTGAATATTCATATCACACGTAATTTTGAAAAAAATTTCGCGAGAGGCAGTCTGGAATATATATCTCGTTGAAATCGTCGTACTGGTTTACGCAACACGTTCTTCTCGTCGAAGTGATATTCGAGTATAACACCGTAGTATCATACACTTAAATATAAACATGTCCGAAAAAAAAATGCATAATTCGGTCGGTAAAATGCAGCGCCACTTGGAGAGACGGTGTAACGCGATAAAATTATTACATTGCAGTATTTTAATAGAATCTTGAGAAAAAGGGAGAATTTGCTAGCAAAATTCATTAATCAACGCGCGGTGAGTAGCGCGCGCGACTTATGAAAGCGCGTCTTATGAAAAATTCATAAACGGTTATTCAAAAATGGAAATTACTCGCTCTTTTATGTGTTACAAGCTATGCCGCCGACTCTGCTCGCTCGCTAACGCGATAAAATTATTCTAAGTGTTTTAGCGTGTGTGTTTGAATGCACGGTAAAAAAAACACACACACACACATACACACAGATCGGTCCTCCGCAGCTTCGCCCGGAAACTCGAATGTCGCGTCACGCGACACGTTGTATGTACACATTAGTTCGAAACGATATATATATATGTATATACATATATACACACATATATATATATATATTCTTTCACGCTTTGAATTCATCGCGTGCTTTTTACAATCGCACTCGCGGAGCGAAATTGTAAAATTTTGCATTCATGAGTCTTCTCATTGTTCTTCTCGCGCATGCGTATATTACTGGCTTTACGTGCGAATCCGCGGATTTCTCATCATGGAACTTCATACCGTAAGATCTTGCCGATTTCTGCAAGATTCCGCAAAATATACGTCTCACTTGCAATATTGCAATATCGGATATCTTTCCGCAGAAGGAAGCAAAGGAAAAATAACTCGTACGATAAACATAGGGAGATAATTCACCTAGTAATTACGTAAAACAGCTGGCGCGACGATTACGCAAAAATGTTTCGCCCAAGGAGTTAACATGAACCGCACGCTTGTACTGCGCCCTTCTTCATCATGCTTGAAATCTTCTCGAGGTCCTGGTTGGCTGAATAAATTCTTTCTCGTTTTGCTATTTTTTTCTCTCTTTCTTTCTCTCTCTCTCTCTCTCTCTCTCTCTCTCTCGCCCTGCTTTTTTCTTTCTCTCTTTTTCTTATATCAAACACGTCGCGCCGAGTGAACGAATTACGAGCGGGAAATCCGCTGTGGAACTTCGCAGATCCTGCACAGATCAGCGAGCTTCTCTCGAAGACGATAGCGGACGCGCACGCGAGGACGTGCCTGGTGTCGACGGAACAGATCCAGGAGTCCTTCCGGAAGCCCCAAGACCTCTCCAGATTGATCTATTACAAGAACATGGCGCACGAGCAGCTCTGGCTGGAGTGCGCCCAGAAACTGACCACCGTCATCCAGCAGATCATCGAGTTCGCCAAAATGGTTCCCGGATTCATGAAGCTCTCGCAGGACGACCAGATCGTTTTATTAAAAGCCGGTACGTAAAAGCTTCTCGCACTCCCCCGCTCCCCCCTGCACACACTACGGTCTCCCCCGAAAGAGTCGATAGTAAATCGCTTTGTCGTTCTTTTACGCGCGCGCTCCTCGAAACGCCTCGAAGAGCTTTCGCGAGAAAACGCATTTCAACTCCGCAGATTAATTATTCTGTTTTTGATCCTTGAATGGCACAGGTACGTATATAATCGCATTATCCTATTGCTCATTTAATCCTTGGCATACTCTAGCGCAACCCATTGGACTCGATTTTAGGTTTTGAGATTTCTCCCTGAGCAGACTTTTGAGCGATTTTAATTATTCATAAGGGTCAATATTTCACGAGGTTTTTGTCCTTTCTTAGAGATCTTACGAAAAGCAAAGAAGATATGCGCTGATTTCTTTGTAAACGAAATAAATCAATCCTCACAAATTTTTTATACACACTGCGCTGCCACACCGAGGATTGGCAAAAATATCGCGAGCGACTTCACGTTTCTCTAACGTGAAAATCGATATTCTCTCTCGATTCGCATTCTCTCGATTATCACTTTCCGACATTCTCACGTTTCATCGAAAATTTGACTCGATATCGGAAGTTTCGCAAAAAGTTCATCGATCTCATTTCTTTCGTTGCGTTGGCCAATCAATGAATAACAACACCGTAGCCGCAACAGCAAGCGTATTCGCTACTGTCTCTCGTTTCGTTCGCGTGGCAAAGATAACGCGTCCGTCTCGGTCTTTCGACGGGCTTAGATAAGCGAACACGTTGAAGAAGAAGAAGAAGAAGAAGGAGACGTTGCGCGCCGTGTATGCTGATATCCTATTAAAATGTGACAGGTTCCTTCGAGTTGGCTGTGCTACGAATGAGCAGGTACCTAGATCTCCAGCAGAACTTCGTCCTGTACGGCGATGCCCTGCTGCCGCAGGATGCGTTTTACACGACGGATACAGCGGAAATGAAGCTTGTTTCCTGCGTGTTCGAGCTGGCCAGAAGCGTAGCCGAACTGAAGCTCACCGAAACCGAGTTGGCGCTCTATAGCGCGGCTGTTCTACTTAGCCCTGGTGAGTGACGCGAAAGAGAAAGAGAGAGAGAGAGAGGGGGGGAGGAGGGCAGGGACGAGAACATACGTACCGCACGGGGGTGCCCACATCCCCGCGCTGGATGGAACTTTCTAAAATTATAATGAAGAAACGCAACGCGGCATCTCACGCCTGAAATCTCGGTGCACGATCCGACACTCGCGCTATAAGTACCGCCTTACTTGCCGACGTTAAGGTTTTTCTTCTTCTTTTTCTCTTTTCAGAAACACTTTCAAAACTTTCAGAAACGTAAAGTCCAATTTACCGTATTTATAGCGGGTGTCCCACTTTCACCGCGTTATTTTACAGCAGCAAATTCTCCGGTCAATTTGGCAAAGTTCTTCCCCGGCGAGAACGTTGAGGGAGGCGCTCATTTTTCGCGCGGTTGTTCAATTTTTCACATTCCCTATCACCGCGGCTAAGCGCCAAATTAAAATTTCATCGCGAGCGAATTGAACTCCTCCCGCGTGAGATGAAAAGTGTAATATCTTGACGTGCGTTCGACCGCCTGAGATCTAATTCGCCAAGGTTCTTCCTCGATCGCCCGTAATTCGGAGATTATCAGTGCCTCGACATTTCCGTCGATGGAAATCCAACGTCGAATCGGTCGACAAATCTGTCGGATTAAAAATTCACGCAAGGTGCGCGAGGTGTGTGTAAACATATATTTAAACATTATATGTAAACATATATTTAATTACAATTTAATTACAAGTTTTACGTGATCAAGCGCTGCGAATACAATGTCCACGTTTGCACCGCACTAAAGTCGAGCCTCGAGCTGCGAAACGAAATTCAAAGTCGAACTTCGCGCACGCGCCCGTTGTCCGAGATCGTATCAGCTGGCGTTATCTCATATTTCTACTCCCCCCGCGGTTACGCAAGCGGCGTGCTTGAGGGTTCACTGACTTTACACGGCACCTTGCGTAACAATCCACAGATCGGCCGGGACTGAAGGGCCTGGCGGAGATCACGAGGCTGTCGCAAGCGGTGATCAGGGCGCTGAGGTCGGAGCTCGAACGGAACCACGTGACGCCGATCAAGGGCGACGTGACCGTGTGCGACGCGATCCTCGCCAAGATACCGCAGCTGCGGGAGATCTCGCTGCTACACATGGACGCACTGGCGAAGTTCAAACGGTCGCAGCCGCATCTCGAGTTCCCGGCCCTCCACAAGGAGCTCTTCAGCGTCGACAGCTGAACGAGCGACGCGGCGCGGAGCGTCGTCCCGGCGCTACCGAGCGGACAGGAACGCGAGTAGCGTCGCGGACCTTGCTCGGTCAAGGTGAGTCCGACCGTCCCGGAAGAGAAAGAGAGAGAGAGAGAGAGAGAGAGAGAGAGAGAGAGAGAGGGAGAGCAAATGAAAGAAAAAAGAAAGACATATACCGATGGATTTCGCGGCCCCGGGGAAGCGGAAGTACAGCGTGCGACGCTTCCTAGGAAGAATCCTCGAGAGCCGGCGAGAACGATCTCGATATGACGAAGAGGGCGAGCGTGACGGATCGATCGATCGACCGTGTGGGTCGGAGATCGGTCTCTCTTCGCGAAGCGATCGGACGAGGTTGTTGCCGGTGCTGGCAACGCGAATCACGGCAGTCACTCATGTTTGCGTTTAGCCGGTTCGACCACGAGTCCGCGGAGACGATCGGAGACTCGCGGCTTCAGCGCGAGTACTTTTAAGACGATTTATACCGCACCGGCCGCTCGGAGAGGCGAGGGGAACGACGATGTCGGCTAATGCCTGTCCGGATCTCTAGAGTTTAATGTTGCGTTACTTTTGACCCGAGTAATGGATATCACGACCGACCCTTTGATTCCCATCCAATCATTTCGTCTTGTCGAGTTTTTGAATTGTTTTCATTCCGGAATCTTTAATCGAAGCGTTAAGACGCGTTTTTTACTTTCTGAACATTGAATTTTAACCCTTTAACCGCTACGGTCGAGATAACTCGAGTGTGGAAAAAAATGGCGGCCTTGCTACGATCGAGTTTACTCGATTTGGACTTTCAATGTGTGTGATATTGCGTGTGGTATTTTTTTTTTAATTTTTTTTAATTTAATTTAAAAATATGAATTTTTAAAAACCTGGATCATTAGCAAATTATAAAATATTTTATAATTGTAAAAATAACTCAGCAAAGAGGGTCATACCGGTCATTTAATGTCTCAGCAGTTAAAGGGTTAATCAAATCGCGAATCATCTGTGGACTGTAAGCGGACACGGAAGAAATCGTTGAATCAAAGTCACCTTAATCGATAAACAATTGATTCGAAAGTACAAAATATATGAAATGACATAAATATTTGCCAAAAGTCATCAGTATCTTTAATCGTTTCTTTCAGCATGAAACGCAAATGTTAGGAAAATTTCTCGTTTTACGTATAATCATGTGGGTGCATTATTAAGGAGGAATTTGATATATATATTATATTTAATATTACATTTTAATATTTAATGTTACATTTTCGATTCGTCAATATTGTTTCTATAAGAGTTATAAATGGCCGGCCGTCTGACATCGCCGTTTACAAAATCGCTCGTCCGAGTAGCGACATATTGAACATTCGGGAGTTCTGCATCGTTATATTGTATATATACATTCTCCTCACTGTTTACACACACAAGAAACACGCATGAACGTATGCACATACACGTACACGTACACGTACACACATATACATTGCACGGAAGTAGGAACGAGCGAGTCTCGAGACAAATGGTGACAATGAATGGAACTCCCGATTGTGTACGTGTTTACAAATCTTTTTACGATGTTTGATTCGCGTGCGACGAACACGACGTAACAAAACGGCAAACAAGATGCCAGTTTTAACCCTCCGACGATGAACTACATGCTGATTAGTCAGAGTTATCGTTTTCAAGAAAGTTGGAAAAAAATCCTCGATGTACCTTTTCATTTGCAAAAATAAAATAATAACTACAAAAATAAAATAATGCGAGAGATAAAGAGGAACTCGGTTAAAATTGGATATAAAAGTCACTTCAATTTTACGAATCAACGATCGTATTTTATTAATTATTTTAAGTTGACAGTAAGTTTTTAACAAAATGACTGCTACGAAAAATAATAAACGAGTCAAACTCGTCAGTTATCGTTGGAAGGATTAAAAGCGGCGAGATAGAAAATATTAAGTTTTGTAAATATGCTTGTACGGTTACCAACAACCTGATCCGAAAGCAGATCGCTTCTCTGTTTCTCTTTCGGAAACGTCCTCGATTCTACAAAAAGGCGATAAAAATAAGTCTTGTGTCTGATAGCAAATTTTTACAATTCGTAATAACTACGTCAAATTCCATCCTTCTATTTTCTTTTCCCTAATCGGCTCTTTGTTGCACAAACGTTACATTTTCTGAATGCCTTTTTAACTAACGAATTTTTTACTTCGGGGAATCAATATCGCCAATGGACGTCTTGAACGAGAAATCAAACTGTAGTAACGACGAATGAATGGGATTTCAAATGGGAGGCTGAATTGAATTTTTAATAAAAAATCGTGGCTAGAGGGGCCTTTTTGGAATTTTTATCAATTCTACACTAATCTACTCTATCAATCTCGACGAAACGTTGAAGAGGAGTTATTCGCTAACTACGATGTTTTGTATGGAGTGGAAACTTTTTTAATCCGAAAATCCGATTCTCACTCCGGCTCCCATTCATTGGCGGTTACTGTGAATCGGATGGTTCGTATTCCGAACGATCAGCCTACCGGATAGCGTATGCGGTTTATCTGAGTTCGCTAACGAGCACATTGTACAACACGTTAACTTATTTGTTTTTTTCTTTCTTTCGTTGCTAATATCTCGTTAATATTTCTCTTTTCGTTTTAAATTTAAACGTTAGGCTCCTCCTAGGTATGCGTCTAAGTATATCTTAAGATACGTCTCGTTCGTAATGAGCGTAAAGATCATAGTCGATAATTCGTACAAATACGTATGTTTATTTCTGGTACGTCGACACGAGTGAAAACTTTATCGCTGAATAAATGGATCTTAAAATTACGAAAGATGTTCCAAAGAGATACACACCGATGGCGGAATCTTTCCAAATTCATACGTCGAAATTTCTGTCGACAAGAATTTGCATGTCTCAGTGACGAAATTGCATTTAACTAATTCTAAGATCTAGGAGTAATTCGTCTTTAATTTTATACAAATTTAAATCTTACTAATTCGTACATGTAGAATTTATAGGCGGCAATATATGACGGAATCTTGCTTCTTATTTAATTTAACTATATGTACATATTTTTATTATCGCGATAGAAATTTCAAATTAGAATAGAAGATAACAATTTCGACAACAAGGAATGTTTCGAAATCTCGGAGACCTTTAATCGAAATTTCTCGGGATTAATTTTTACTGCTCTTGCGCCTTTTTGGGACATCTTTGCATTTCTCGCTCGCCAACGCATCATGAAATTATGTTAAATATCTAGCTTGCCGCATCTATTGTTATATTATATCGGATCGAGGTGTTGTTGAGCAAATTAGCGCGTCCCGATCCCTTCGGATCGGAATGTTCGGCCTTTCCGTCAAAATTGCACGTCCGGTAGGCTCTCAAGCATACGTCACGATGTCACGATTGTCTTGAGACAGTAAAAGTGTCGAGTGTTCGAGAGACAACCTATTGGTTGGCCGTGTCGGTTCTCGGTCGAGTGATTCTTCCTAGGAAATGTCGTGACAACGCTGAAGGTAAATTTAGGCAAATAGGAAAATTAATAACGCGAGGGTAAAATCACGCGAGGGGTAAAAAGAAACGCATCGAGCTGACTACAGCGCCGGTGTATGGTCTTGCCGATTGTCGACAGCAATTTTTGGAAATTTTTACAGCGTAATTACGCAGCGAAAATTTCGCGACTTAACTTTTCACGTTCGACACTTGTTCGCCGGCTGGGAAGCTAAGAAAGTCGAGCATAATTTCCGCGATATAATCGCGGTATTATTTTTTGCTTCCCAGTCGAAGAAAGTGCATAACGATCCGTATAATTCACTAATAATAAATTAACCGTGCAAGAGAGTGGCAGTTCGCCGCAATTTTAATTTCGTCTCGTTTTCTGTCGAGTTTCGAATTAGCGTCACTCTTCGTCGCACATATTCCACGTGGAAATTTGGATGAATTTTTAGATAATTGTGTCACACACACGCACACACACATACATATACACACACATACACACACACACACACACACACACACACTGTCACGCGTGTAACACCTCAAACACGAGAAACGGATATATATTACCTACGCAAGGATACATGTTACTTAGTCATTGCTCGTTCTCTTCTTCTGAGTTTTTCTCTGAACAAAATGTGACGGAGAGACACAAGTTTGACACGAGTAAATGATGAGCACTTTGTCCGATCGCACGCGTAGATCATCTACTGGCGTCCGGCGTATCGCGATAGTCCCCACACGCGCGTCCATCACGACGATGACGACGACGACGACAATGACGACGATGACGATGACGATGATGATAAAGACGACGACGATTTTAACGTCGGGAAAAACATAACATACATAACTTGTCGACTGAATAGTTCTATACTCACGGTGCTTACGACAGGGAGCAAACCAGGTACAAGCGTTGTTTAACCGTATGTTCGTCTCCTTTCTGTTGCAGATTATTTCCTTCGTAATGAACGTATTGGGCCTTAAATAAATATAACATTGTTATATATAAAGTATACATAAAGAAAAGCAACATAAAAGTATATACAGAAGAAATATAAATATAAATATAAATATATACATAGTGTGAATGCGTATGTATATACACACGTACACACACATACGGACGCGTGCACGCGCGCGCGTAACACGCGTCTCACCGACGCAGCGGTGTATACACATACGCGTATCGTTATAAGATATTATTATATAGACGGAATAAAACCGCGAATGCGTGCGAAGCGAGCGAGCGAGCGAGCGTGCGAGCGAGAGAATGTGCGTGTGTGAGTGAGAGAATGTTCAGAGGTCAGAGAGTATGAAAGAGAGAGAGAGAAAGAGAAGGAGAGAGAGGGAGAGAGAGAGAGAGAGAGAGAGAGAGAGAGAGAGAGAGAGAGCGAAAGGAAGAAAGCTGAGAAAGAAATCGGTTGTTACGATACATACATAAAGTATATATTGTATTAACTAAACAAAAGAAAATAGAGGGAGAAGAGAGGGGGCGAGGAGAGAACGGTGATCAACCGAGTCCCGCCAGGATGGTCCGCGGACAACGCGAAATAAATAGCGCGATCGAGGACTGGCGTACCCGCTGCGGGCAGAGAATCTCGATCGGGCCGCTCGCGCGACATAGTGACCGATAATTATCGCACCGTCGAACACGAGGGAGTTGACGAGAGCGGGCGAACCCTACGAGAATAGCGTCGACGAAGGGTTAGAGCTTATTGCAGACGGCGAGGAACCGCGGGACCCGCGAGGTGAAGTCCAGGTCGTGCGGCTGAGCGCGACGACCACGTCGCCGATGGGGATGCGTTTTCGTCGCGCGAGTCGAGTTAGTTTTCTCTCTCTTCCAACACCGCAAGATTCCGCTCGTCCTTTTTCCGTTCACCTTCGCCGCCGCCTGCACTGTGTATGTATCGAGCGCGGCCGGTCAAATTGATCGCCACGTGAAATCAACCGAGCGAAGTCGAGTCGCGTGATTGAATCGGACGAGACGACGATCGCGGCGAGCGGATGTTCGATCACAAAAGCGAAACGCGGGAATCTTTCAGGAACGTCTCTATAATCGCGAAGTCATGAAACGCAAGCAAAACGATAGAAGTGAAATATTCGAAGTAAGCTGGAACTGAAAGCTCGACGAGGGTCGATAAGAAGGAAACGATGCTTGACGAAAGCATTCCTTGTCGTTCGTCGTCGTTGTCATCGTCGTCGTCGTCGTCGTCGTCGTCGTCGTCGTCGTCGTCGTCGTCGTCGTCGTCGTAGTCGCTGATACGAGCCGCGAGACGATCGGACCTTGTTCTCTCCGCTCGTACAGCCGGGGACGCGAAGGAGACGCGCTTGTTCGTTAAATATCCGACGTTGCAGCACGAGTCTTACCAATTTCACGCTTTATTCGCTCAATTACGTGGGCCTCCACGCTTGGGCCTTGCGCGGATATTCAACGAATGAACGCGCATCCTCCTTGCTCTGCACTTGGCCGAAACGCTGAGACTTCGTCGGTGGCGTCACGCGTGTTCCCGTCCGCCGTCGCGACTTCGAGTAGTGATTCGAGTATAGTTCTCTGAGCTACTTTAGCATAAATACATATATAAATAAATAAATGAATAAATATATAAACATATAAATAAATAAATAAATATATAAACACTATATATAATGAGAGTATATTTCGGCGGGACGATCGAGATTCGACGGTCCTCGCGATATTAGTAGATAATATGCACACGATGTGAACGTTAGCGAGAAATCTCGTCCCTGGACCAGCCCGGCCGGACCTCACGGATAATAGAGACACGTAACACGCTCACGAATCAATTCATACGTACATACATGCAGACGTCACATAAATACATACACAGGCAGAAACAGACAGAAAAGAAGAGCGAGAGAGAGAGAGAGAGAGGGAGGGAAAGAGAGAAAGAGTGAAAGAGAGTGAGAGAAAGAGGAATGAAAGAGAGAGAGAGAGAGAGAGAGAGAGAGAGAGAGAGAGAGAGAGAGAGAGAGAGAGAGAGAGAGAGAGAGAGGACGAAAGAAAGAAAGGGTATGAAAGTGAGAGAGTGGAAGGAAAACGTTACATGAATTTAACGCGCGAATGCGACTTCACGGATACAAGCGTAGATAGAGCTAATCGACCGCATTATGCGCGCGCGTTAAAAAAAAAACATTTTTTTGGTACTGTACGGCACTTGTATGACGCGTCTCTTTATACGTAAATCCGTACTTCTTATATGGATAAAAAAAGAAAAAAAAAGAAAACGGGAGAGAAAGAGAGAATGAGAGAGAGGGAGAGAAAGACAAAGAGCGAAAGCGAGAGAACGAGAGAGAGGAAGAGAGAGAGAGAGAGAGAGAGAAAGAGAGAGAGAGAGAGAGAGAGAGAGAGAGAGAGAGAGAGAGAGAGAGAGAGAGAGAGAGAGAGATAAAATAGCCCGTCGTCGCGCGCTGAGACGCCCTCACGAAGCGTTTATATACGCACCGTCATCGGCTTTCCTCGCTGTCGTCGATCGTCAATCGAGGATCGAGACGTGAGATTGCGGTGGATCTTCAGATTCATAGTTTTTCGCTCGCCGTTGTTCGTCGAGACACTTTCGCGACCGTCCGCGTATTTTTAGACAAGAATTGCGTCGTCGGGTGCCGGGCCGATTAAAAAGTATTCGTACGCCTTCGCGTCGTTGCTAAGTATAAAGTTATATTGTTAAGAGGGCTGGAATTAAAAATAAAGTGTATTCGTACGCCGACATTCATTGGCTATAAATAACGCGCGTCGCTCGTTGTGTCGCAAAGCAGCGGAACTAAAAGTGGCAAGAGGACGAGATCGCGCGCGCAATTCCGCGCTCCTGTTGTAAACATCCTTAATTTATTATGTGCGATACATTTGCATTCTTTGTAAATCTTCAAGAAACAGCTACAGATCTCGCACGCGATGTCCGACTTCAGGAATTCGCGTGTTGTATAGCCAGAGATGTGAAAAGGCAAAAAAAAAAAAAAGAAAAGGAGAAGAAAGGACGCGGCGTTTTCAGTCGTATTGTTATTTATAGCGATGACGTGCGAATACCATTTGTTTCGTTGTATAGTGAACTCTTTGTTTTAAGGCGCATTCAGAATATCGCAGCTAATGATGTAAACCCTAAACGGTATAACCGGGGTCTGACAGACCGTTTCTAATTGCATCAACGTTATCGAAACATTACGAGACACAGCGCTACTATTATTTGTTTGTATTTATAAAGTCTAATATAAATGAATAAAACCTAATTTTTTTTTCACACGTAGCTCTTTCGGACATTTTATTTTGTTTTTTACGTGTGTGCGTTTATATTGTTCGTAAGCTACGCAGCGTCCGTCGGCCCCATTTACGTTGTATTACGTAAGTAAAATAGTTTATACTGTTTAGGGTAGCGGCTTCCGAGACGAATTATCACGCATTTAACCCATTATCGTTCCATCCTCGAGCAAGTCGAGCTTCTCTCGTAGTAACACAACTTTTACCCTAAATATTCCGAGATATTTTCTTCGCGCGGAGATTTTTAACTCGCCATCTGTGTTCATCGTAATCGTTGTTTCAAGTTATTCGCACCTCACTCATAATTTTCTTCGGCATAATATAGTTCGGCGGACAACACACGGATAGACACACGATATAATATAATGAACGCGATCTTTAATGGGTTAAATACACCGGTATCTCTCGTGGCTGCATAAATTTGCAGCCGAGTATCAGCGGTCGCGAAAGTGTTAATAATGTATTATCGTTAATTCCCTATACCTCGATTTATTGTCCGTTTGTATGTTTTTATATTTCCGGTGTTTTCGAGATATTGGATACTAAGATTACAGATTACCGATTATCAATTCGATTCGATACGTTGAAGCACACAACGAACGAACATAGCAGCTTGAACGATAATTTGTATTTCTCAAGTAGGTATGCATTGACTTGGAGAAATGAAATCATTGTTTATCTTCTTAATGTTACCATGAGCTTTATGCATAATAATTTAGTACGATGATGAGGATATCTTTTTACGCAGTTAATATGTTAGCTAAGTAGAGAGAAAGAGAGCGAGAGAGAGAGAGAGAGAGAGAGAGAGAGAGGGAGAGAAAGAGAGAGAGAATGTTGATATTTCGTTATTTGTGTTCGTTAAACATCTAGCGTAAAATTGAAAAGTACTAATTTTAAGGTTGAAACATTATTTTAACACTTGAGTCTATTTATACCATTTATTTTATCTTTTAAGATGAACGTTTATTCCTTTTCTTTTTGAATTTGCGAATTTTTAACTTTTTAAAACTTTGACCTTTCGATTATTGTCTTGTTCGATTTTTAAACATTTAAACTTTTGATCCTTCAAATGCTTTGATTTTTTTTATCTTTTGTTATATTGTTTGTTGCAACCTCGTATCCTCGTGTCGACTACTGAGGAAAAAATAAAAAGCTCCTTCAATTTCGGATTTTCAATTCTGAAGTCATTGCAAGGGTAGCGTAGATGAGGAGAGAGCACTTTGTGCTTTAACATTCAACCGACTGAAATACCGATAGTAATGCTTGAGAATCTCAAATTACCATAAAATTCTCAACTAAGTCAAGTGGGCATAAGTATTTTTTTGTTTATTGTTGACATCAAAGTGATTTACTTGTTACGAAAAACAAAACAGCTTTTAGAGAATAAAATCAGATTAGACGAGCGAGAGAGAAATAATTCTCGGATGCATATATAGAGTTGACTTTAACGCAATGAACGGATTTCTGTGCACAGTTTTGAAATTGCGCATTCTTTGCTTTTTTGATATATTTAATCGCAACCAAGCTATAGCATTGTCACTCGCTTATTTTATATTTATAGTTAACTTTATACTCATCAATTGATTTGTTCTCGATGCTGGACAACGCAAAAGATTCATTCGCATAAGAGGAAATAATTTGTTTGTATCCAAAAATACAGGCACAGCTTTAATTGCTTTACGCATTCGCAGAAATATTTACATTACATTTTTACATAACCATTTCCTTCGTACAGATTTGAATGAAATTCCCGACGTTTTTGCAAATTTTAGATTTACTCAAAAATTACAGTTTTACCGCTCGCGTTTTCACTCCTTGGCGATTGATAACAGATTTGTTTAACCTTTTTCAACATAAAATCATTAATGTTACTTATATAGACCTTATATTTTCTTTTAGACAAAAGTGTTGGTACAATTATCAACGTTATTGTTAAGTTTGATCAATATCCAATAATATCTCAACTTGTGACAACAATTATAACCCGTGTCCTCTGCGCCAAGCATCATAGACTTATTCGTAAACACTTAATTCGACTAATCGATTGGAGAAAAATATTCTACCTTCTTACTTTCGGCGATAGGATCAGGGAGAATTTGTTTTCGCGCAATACTGTTGCAGGCAAAAGACTCGATATGTGCATCCGAGAGAGTCGAATGCGATCAAGAGAAGATCGACGAGAGCGACGGCGAATCCGTCGGCGGTGCGCCGACTGACACGCTTTCGGACGGTTGCATATACTTATAGCGAAAAAAAAAAGAATTAAGAGAATGCATATTATTCTGCCGATTAATGAGTAAGTGCGTAGGATCCGTTTAACTGTAGATCGAACACGTACACAGTCACGTTACGCGCGAGTGCAAAATGCATACCATCTACGACCCTTCTTCGCTCACATCTCTATCCCTTTTACTCGAGAGCAACAAACACACACGTATACACATAGATATACACACCGTTGCACACACGGACACACACACACACACACACACACACACACACACACACACACACACACACACACACACACACAAAATACACACACACACACACACACACGCACACACACACACGCACACACACACGCACACGAGATACACATGAATACACATACAATAAGGCGCAACACGTACACGCGCACGCACGTTGCAATTAGACGTTATTATCGCAATTTGGAGTTAAATTTTATAATATATAATATATAAAAAATATATATATATAAAATAAATAAAAGTTGACGGATATAATATAGAGTTATATTAAATATCTAAACGAAGGTGCTCGTGTGTTTCTCATGTGCGTACATATTATTCCCCCGATTGCACAGGCAATCGAAATCTCCCTTCTCTCGCGTCTCTAATTAGCTTAAACGGATAAGAAAGATATTTGCGTACCGCAAAGGTTTTCACGCTGCAAGTTGTTTCAATTGTTTCTTGCCGTGTTGCAGTCACTTTTCTTAACTTATATTCTACTTGTACACTCTAACACATTTAATACGTGTGTAACGTTTTCAACGAGAAAGATTTAACGTGTAAAAAGAATAGAAGACACATTTAGTCTACTGAATTAAAGATTATTTATGCTAAAACAGCAATACATTCCGCTCAAGTGCTTCCTTTATTCGCAAAGACCAACGAGAAAATATTTCATTATTTATCATTCTTATTCTATATAATTTAATTCAGCAACTATTCCTCGCGCTTAACTTTTGAAGAATAATTAACACAACAATTTAACTGATGTACAATTCTACATTCAAAGATATTTATAATTAATGTAGCTTTTTTTATTCTAACGACGATTTGAAGGTAATTACAAATTATTGTGATATAGATTTAATTGTCTTGAAAATACAAGATAATACAGGATAATACAAATACAGGATAAAGTATTCTTTGTCCCAATAAGAGAAGAAACATTCGAACGAATCTCACTTTGAATATTATCGAAAGAAGAGATATCGTATACTTCGATATATCGATGTGATGCGATACGACAACGCAGCGCGGAGAACTGTCAAACATCAAGTGGCGTATGAGTATACACGAGCGACTGAGGAAGAATGTCGTCTACCAATTCCTCTACCTATCGGCGTGCCAAGTAAGTTTAACGATAGTTATAGAAATATTATTACACTCTATTATTGATACTTCTGAAACTTTAATACATGTAAAATTTCCTGTTTCCATCGTATAACTCCAGATATTCGATGTTTTGAGGTTATCTTAACTGCATATTATACTTTAGCATTCTCTGTGATATATATATATTACTATTATTAACATATCAACTCTATTCTGTATCTATAGATTGTATTATGTGTTCATAATTTATATTTGCAGCTTGAAAATTGCACCTGGTGCGGTAGTATGTGAAGAGAGTATCCTGAAAGGTGATATCACCATTGGTGCGAAGACCATAATCCATCCCAGGGCATGCATTCTAGCAGAAGCAGGTCCAATTATTATTGGAGAAGGCAATATAATTGAAGAAATGGCAACTATAGCCAATAGGCAAGTGTCATGTGTCCATATCTTTCATTAAGCAGATAGTGTAATAATTTACCATCAATGTAGGTTGCCACCTGATGCTCCTGAGCCCACAACAGTACCAGTGCAGATAATAGGAAATTATAATGTTTTTGAAACTGATTGTACCTGTGAAGCGTTTAAAGTTGGTGACAACAATATCTTGGAGATCAAAGGTGTGCACGATTGATTGCAACTTGATATTGTTTGATATAAATACGATGATTCAATATAAATACAATTTATCCTATTCTTTGCAGCACACGTTGCTCGCGAAGTCGAGTTAACCAACGGTTGTGTTATAGGAGCTGCATGCTCTTTAACAGAAATAGAAAGTATACCAGAAAATACAATAGTATATGGAAGTGAATGCCAACGTAGGGAAATGAACGACAAACCATACGTAAATATATTTGTTATTTCTTGATAACCTTAAAAGAGTAAACGGTTATTCTGCTTTTTGGATGTTCCAGCCTCAAATCGGACAGTTGGACTTTCTGCTAAAGGTTCTCCCTAACTATCATCACTTTAGGAAATCGAATATAAAGCCGAAAGTCGCACCCGCAATCTAATTCTTCGTAACGAAATGGCAGAATACTTCTGAATTCCTGCGCACCAATTGTGTTATAAATATTAAGCGAACTTTATGCTTATAATTATCCGGCAACACAAAATATATTTATTTGTTTATAAATACTATGTATAATAATTTCTTTGTGTAACAATAGTGTGTATCTTATTGTAAATCGTAGAATATATAATTTTTTTGCATAATTCAGAAAATTGTTAAATGCTTATCGAAGCCCTTGTTACGATAGATAATATCAAGCTTTGTTAGATAAAAGTTCTTTTGGATGCTTAATCCAGATTCGAATTCCCCTTAGCTGAGATTCAAACCAGACGCTCAACAGGTCTTCTTCGACACCGCTGAATGGCGCTAGGAATTCTGCCAACCGCATTTTAACGGATCAGCGCCGAATATACTTGAGTTCTACAATGTTTCCAGTATATATTTATAATAAAAGATACATACAATAAAAATTGAATTATTTTATTGAAAACTAAAAAAGCTCAACCAGAGAAAGACTTCAGATCAATTTTAATAAAATTAGTTTTTATGTATATATTTTTGTATTGAAACATTTTATCTTCGTACATACAAGAGTTGCATGTCTGTGTAATGTTAATATCAATACCTAAAAAGTTTATCACATTTACCGTATGATAAATATCGCAGAATCTCTCTTTCGACTTTCTACAAAAAGTACTTGGATAACCAATTGAGAAGATAAAAAACAAAAATGAAAGTAACTCTCCCCGCTTTCTCGACGAACGGACACGCGAATAGAAATATTAGCCACTCCGTCTCTTAACCAACTCTCCGGGGAATTTAACGGCGTAATGCTAAACGCTACATCTATGAATATGAATTAGCGTCTCGTCGGGGGGGTTGGTTGCGAACCATTTACCGCTTCCGTCAGCTTAGCGGAGCGTGCCAGTGATGATCAACCCTCCCTTATATTTGGACTTGCGAGAGAGCCGGAAAATAACACGCCTCGCGCAGGAAAGAAATTATAACAAATAGTCGAACGTGGACGTTAAACTTTTGTCGACCAACAGTCCAGATATCAATAAATTAAATGCATCGATTCAATCCGCTCGTCTTCTCAAATTTTCCAATGCGTCTCCTACGTTTGCGATTCATTCCTGAAAAAATATCTCAAGGTATAGGCAGACGATATATACCGTAACATCAATATTTACCCAAGACAGAAGTTTGGCTGTCGCATTTGGCGCTAAATGCAAAGCGTAAGTACGGAGCGGACGCGATGCGCAACAATAAACAATTGTCGTGATTCCGGAAACACGGGGCTGTAATTAATTTCACTGATAGCTGATCGGGGTCAGACACCGACTTAAGTGTATCCGCGCGGCGCGGCGCGGAGTCACGAACGCGCCCTTACTTTAATGATCGGCCGCGGCAACCCCCCGTGACGTAACTCTTGTCGTGAAAGTGGTGACTCGAGAGAGCTGTCATATTTTGACGTCCGCAGCGGGCGTCGGCGAAAAGAGAGAAAGGGTGCGTGCGCGTGAGACGAGGAGAGAGAACGAGAGAAAAAGATTATTTTTCGAGGGGGTTGAATCCGCAGTCGCGGAGAATCGCGAAGGAGAAGCTAACAAGGGGAGAACTCCTAATGCTTTCCTGACAAATTTACGTAAGCTCCCTCCCTCTCTTTTTCCTTTCTCTTCACGAGACGGTATCACTCGCCTCGTCCACGAGCATCTCGTTGCGGTTGATTTATTTAATAATCCGCATTTCCCTTAATGCGGGAAGATTCTCCGCATTAAGCGCCGTCCGGATATAATTGTGCGAAAGAGGTTGTAATTGAATCGTTGAGTAAAAGCGTCCGCCCATAATCTGCGTAATCTTTTAGGTTTTTCCCGACACATATCGCGAAAATATTGATAAATATACAGGGTGGCCTGTATAACTCTTAACATAACTCTTAACATAACTCTTAACAGTTGAATATTTCGGAAACTATTTGTCAAATCAAAAAGTTGTTCATGAAAAAGTTTTATGTATTCGAGGAGCCTTTCTAACTACATAAATATTTTAAGTTACTCCCTGCCCCCCTTAAAGGGGGGCAAGGGGTAACTTTGCAATTTCAAACGGTACTCCCTGTAAAATGTTAGATGGTTGGGTTCTACGGTAAAACACAAGTAAATTTTGTCTAAAACATTTTTTTATTTGTCTAATATTTTTTGAGATATTTGAGGAAAACTTGATAACTTTTTCAATATTTAACTTACGATATCTCGCTAACTACTTGTCGGAAGAAAAAATGGTACTAGACTTTCTTGCTTTATTTAGTCTCAAGAATATATTGTTACAATAGCGCCCCGACTTTTGTTAACTTACTGAGTTTTGGAAATTTCAAAATCTTCAAATTGCTCCCCTGCCCCCCTTAAAGGGAGACAGGGAGTAACTTAATATTTATGTAGTTAGAAAGGCCTTTCGAATACATAAAACTTTCTCATGAACAACTTTTTGATTCGACAAATAGTTCCCGAAATATTCAGCTGTTAAGAGTTATGTGGGCCACCCTGTATATTTTCTTTCAGCGAGATCTCTTGAGCGAGCGAACAAAGAACAAAACGCAGAGGCAATTGCGCAAATCAAGGGACAAACTGTTACGTCCCTTAATTTGAAATAAAGAGGCGCGAAAAAGCGCCTCTGTTACCTGCGCGATTACTTGAAAGCCGGGGGCACACAAGTGAAAATTAAATATACATTATCCGCGGCACGTATGAAACGCGCTGCCAAGTGAACACACGTCAAAACGTCCTCGCGAGCGCCCCACCGGGGTGTACACCGCTTTTAACTCAGAGGCTCGACCGGGGACGAAATTTGAGCATCGAATTAGGCGTGCCGTCAAAAGTCGCTCGACCGATTGTCATGATCGCGCGAGCGGTGCGTGCGAACGATAATAATCGACGGGCAGCCGTTGGGGTGTGTTTTGATTTCAACCACCACGATCGCCGGCTATCGTGACGCGCGCGCGGAGCAGCGCAGCAGCTATTCACACAGCTAGATGGAGAAAGATAGATAAATAGATGGGTGGACGATTGAGGAGAGAGAGAGAGAGAGAGAGAGAGAGAGAGAGGGGGGGGAGGGCTTTATTCGCAAGGTACAAGAAGAAAGAGAGAGCGAAATCAACCCCGCCGACCCCCTCGACGTTCCAGTCTCACAAATTGACGTCCGCAGACACGAGGCCCGTTCGTCCAATGCCAAACGAGAGTGACGAGCGTTGCGAATCCACGACTCGCTTAACATTTCCATTGTGATCGCCGTCCCCGGGGCTCGAGAGGCGGAAAGAACGGGGGGGAGGGGGGAGAGGAGACGCGTCGGGGTGGAGAAATGCATCACGCACGCGCGCGTACGGAAGTGACGCGACGCCGTTGAGGATTATAATAATTGCGAATTAACGTCGGTAATCGGCCGGCGAGGTGTAGCTGGCGATCGGCGTTGCGTTAAACATGGAAGAGGGCCGAAGGAACGGCTGCTCTTTCGATATTTTATGCGGGATTCTCACTGTGAGAAAGATGAGGATTTCATTGACTCGCTAGTTTTCACATTTGTAATTAAATTATTCGATTATATTGGAGTCGAATCTGAATGCAGCTTATGTTAAATGTTTGTATTTTCTAACAAATATATTATCCCGAGCGAAAGATTTGCCCGTTGTTGCTCCTATTTGCGACAGATTAATTCCGTTAATTAATTACACGGCCGTCTGTATTCATCGAACGCTATAATGATGCAGTGTCACGTATATTTACGATAATATAGTAATATGAGCGAGGAAGTTGATTGACCGATTAAATAAACCAAGAGAAAATGTGATCGATTTCAATCAGCCTGTAATCTGTACGAGAGAGGCGGAGGAGGAGCAGAGATGAAAGATGCGTAACGGAGAAACATGCAGCTTACATTGGCGCCGACTAGTCTTTTCTCGGCTTTTCTCAATCCGACAATTCGGACGCGGAAAATCGAAGCGGCAACTCTATACAAGAATTAAATAACAATTAGATATTAATTTCGTGCGGCATATATACGTCCTATATGTTCTTAACGTTAAAACACTTTAGAGGAAATTCGCATCGAAAAATGATGGTGTGCCAATTTGTAGCTAGATGAATAAACGAGATATTGATAGTTGGACGAAAAAAATTACCACCATGAGATGAGAGACCTTGGCTTCAGATCGAAACGTTTACCAGACATATTTCGGCAAATCCCGGAAGAGTACACTTATACATACATTATGCTATAAATAAAAATCAGTTGTCTCCACTTTATTTAACATTTTACTGATCGCTATCTATTTTCCACAACAACAAAATTTTATTTCACAAATCAATTATTATCTCATATCAGAACCAGAAGTGCGAAAGTCTCAGCTTTCCAACGAGTCCTCTCTCGAGCCTCTGCAACATTTACAAGCGAAAATATCGACGGTCGCGTCGCATTCTATAGATCACTTGTCACACTACTTGGACAAGGTCAATGCACCTGCTCGCTGAAAGTAGGAGCGAGAAGCACAACAACACGTGATTCGTCTACCCTCTCATTCAACGCATGAGCGAGACGCTAAGCGCGGTGGCTTCAACACGTGCTCGAGCGCGCTTGACCATCGCGCGGTTCCTCAGCTTCCAGCTCCGTGAAATTCCGCATTGAAAACTGGAAAAGCGACCAGTCCTAATTTCATCGGACAAATGAAGTGATTTTTGCTCACGGAACTCGTAGAGTGAATTTTTGTCGTGTTTTTCGTGTGCGTCTCTTCATCGCAGACGACGGGGGTACGAGCGCGACGCTTCGCATCCCCGTCGCTGCGCCAATGACACTCCCGATACAAAGATGTATGTTCCGATAGTAACAATGAATAATACTCGACGGGCGACGGTTAAACGCAGGAGCGGATCGGATCGGATCGAGGCCGCCTACGAAGTGGTGGAGGAGGCTCGGGACACGGGATGGGCAAACCACCCGTAAAATCCGAAAGGGAGCCGTCGCGGCGCGGCGCGGCGTGCGGGGGCCGTTCGGGTGACTTTGTGACGCGATTATGCTAACGAAGTTGTTCCATTGTAGCGCTGTTTACAGCGACGCGCGCATTAAGGCTGCGGGAACAATGGGGCGGTCGCGATGGTGAATCCTCGGAAACCGGGACGCGCCACCTCGAGAGAGACGGAGAGCGAGAGAGAGAGAGCGAGAGAGAGAGAGAGAGAGAGAGCGAGAGAGAGAGAGAGAGAGAGAGAGAGAGAGAGAGAAATATCTCGCTAACGAACGAGCCAGCTTCATCATCTCGATCATTGTCTTGAGCGAGAGAGGATAAATAAGATCCGTTCTCCGCCTCCTTGTCGGGAAAGAGGACGACTTCACACCTCTGCCTAGAGATTGTTTCAATTCCTGAAGTCTGTCTGCTACGTTCTCGCACCTCTGTTCAAAATAAGTCTGTCAGTTTTTCCAATTTCTTTTTTTATCAGCTGATTATCTCTGTACATGCCTTGTCGGGTTCTTTTACAACGATGTATCTTGAAAATAGTTTCCGAATCTTGCGAGGTGTAACTTGTCGATAATTTTCAGGCAATTAACGTTGCATATTTGTAACGAGTCAAATTTGTTATTTATTCTCTCTCTCCCTCTCCCTTTCTCTCTCTCTCTCTCTCTCTCTCTCTCTCTCTCTCTCTCTCTCTCTCTCTCGTGCTTTCCATACTCGGTATGGAACAAGCGCGGTTCGTGCTTTGGAGAAAGAGGAGGAGAGGAAGGAAGGAACAGCGGAAAGAATGTAGCTGAAGGAGAAAGGTACGTCGCGCAAAACGCCGGAGGAGTCTGAAAAATATTAAGCGTGAAATACAACGCAATATTCCCACCTCCCTTCCGCCGTCCCTCCCATCCGCGTCGCGTCCTCAGGCGTTACGAGAAGCGTGTGTGCGCGCGCGTTCCTGCACGAATCCGCGAGATAAGCGGGTTTTAACGGCATCAAAATTCTCGGCGGGATACGCAGATAGAGAGAAAGAGGAAGAGAGAGAGAGAGAGAGAGAGAGAGAGAGAGAGAGAAAGAGGGGGAGAGAGAGAGAGAGAGAAAGGTCCGGGAAATCGTCGAAATTCTGCGCGCTGCGAGAGGGGACTCCGACTCCGCCGCGTCTGGTTACCCCCTACCGGGGCGCCACTTGACTCGTATTTAACTTTCAAATATATTTTATGCCTTTTGCATCTCAATACTGCCGTGTATTCTCCGCGGAATCCGTCGACCCACCCCTTCTCACCTCTCCTCGCCGCCGCCCTTTTCGTTTAGATTCGGTTGCGCGCGTTATACGCATTATAGCTCGAGCGCTTTATACAGACAATTTATTTTATCAATAAACTCGTGTCGCCAATAATGTAACACAATATCAAGTTTCATACTTTACCATTAAACGCGACGAATTTGTTTGTCAATTGTATGCCAACTTATCAGGGATAACACGAGATTAAAATTAAGATGATGCATAACGTAACCGGCAAAAATTCTTCCCTCAGCTGTAAAAATGCAATATTTGTGAATTATGTATTTTGCAAGACGAGTCTTCAGGATAAAAGTACATTTCGAAAAGATTGATAATACGTGACGCGTACATTTGAAGAAAGAAAGACAATCGCTAGAAATACAAGAATTATAGAGATATCCACTGTAAATGGGTTAAAGAGCTTTTCCGGCAAATGATGAGAAAAATAGACAGTGACCGCGACATCGTCGTCGTCGTCGTCGTCGTCGTCGTCATCGTCGTTGAAGCGACTCGACACACGAGTAATTCATACTCGAACGAACCCGGCATTTATGTGTTCATCGAAGCGCGACGACACTTCGACAGGATTATTTGTAGGATCTGGCCGCATCGTCGACACTTCCAGCAGATCCTTTGTGCTCGAATACGCTCCCGACGATTGAGGGAGCGTATACGAAGTGGTAATTTTACGACTTCCTGATTTATACAAATCACTATCCATCCGCTAAGGACTGTTCCTCTATTTGTAATTGTTTTAAGGAGAGATTTCGTGCATGTCGATTTATCGTTACAGACTGTATAGATTACAATGTGGACACAGCGAATTCTTCAACATATTAGATATGGATTAGACAATTAAATTAAATAGCGTTATGATTGAGGAATATCATTTTTTACGGAAATCCTAAAATAAATCTCTTCTAGTACTGAGCTTTCACACACGCAACATTGATTTCCACTCTAATTTTATTCAGGACTTGATTTAGAATTCTCATAGAGACTTCTCGAGAAAGAAAAAAATTTTTCCCCCTTCTGTAAGATTGAGAAAATAATAATTATACCAAGTTCACGTCTTGCGCGATATACAAGAAGAGAGAAAGCTTTCTCACGGATGTGATGCTCGTGTACAATCGACGAAGGAGCAAATTAAAAGAAATCTCCAACTGTTTGACAGGAGCGGGAATTTTTCTACTTCCGCTCTTTGAACATCCACTCACTATAATAGAGTTTTAAATACGGAAGTGTCACGGATCAGATCGTGTCGTTCGCTTACACCCTCGCTTATTCGACGACACGAGCACCGAGTGGGCGGATAACGATATTTTTCTCCTCCGGGGACGAATGGAACGTCGGAGCGGCGGAGTTGATGCGTGTGGTGGCTCTGTCGGTGTACTTCAAAGAGAAACACATTCGGATGCACCGTGTGGGCCGAGACTGGACTGCTTCAAGGATAGACTTCTTACCAGATAATCTCCCTCTCTTTCGCTCTTTCCCCCCCCCCTCTCTCTCTCTCTCTCTCTCTCTCTCTCCCTCACACCACTTGCTCGTCACCTTCGCGTACAGGACGTTTCATGTAAAAATCATTGTCTAAAAAAGAACTGACGTTCACGTGAAAGCCATCAAACAGTTTCGAGCATACCGCGCAATCATTCCACGTAATAACTTTGCGAGTATTTTTAACGCGTTTTCTTCCCTTCGCGTGAGACTTAAAATATAACCAGGCAAACCACTACTGCTACTTGAGAATCTGAGACAAGTGAAGAAAGTGTAATAAATCAGAGACAACTACGTATTTTGCTCGCAGATCCACTTTGCGATCAGAGTTGTTCTCTCTGGCCGATCGATCCGATCGCGCGAATACGATTGTTTCTGCAGTTAAATTCAACATCAAATAGTCAAACTGGTCCAAGCTGGTTTTCCGTTTATGAAACATCCTATACACGCACACGCGCGCAGCCGGTGAGAGGGTACGTGGGAGCGCATACGTGCGCACATATGTGACAACACGTACGAGTTGTGGCGTTGGCGGGAGGGAGCGGAGGGCGCGGAGGGCGCACACAGGAACGCATAGATGGCATTCTTCTAATTTGTCGGCGGTACTTTGTCGGGGCTAATCAATCGGCTACCTGATTACCATGCGTCGCGGGCGCTACCGCCGCGGGTGCTCGTCTCGAGTGCCCCGCGCGCGTCTCGACGCAGTCGACTTTGTGTGTCCCTTGAAGCAACGTTTGCGCTTCATGCGGTGCACAATGTAAAGTGACAGTGCTCAATCATCTCGAGATTCACTCCCGCAAATTATTCCGTAAACAATTCGCGATGCTCTACGGGGCGAGTGCAAAAGTTTCGACGGACTCGGTCGATATTCCTTTCCGATTTCACGCCAATGCGACGAAACTGGCCGGGATCAGACCGAGTCCTGTTTATAGTGACAGCTTATTGTCCTTTATCAACGGCATCTGCATATTTACACCTGCACAATGCATCTGCATATTTACAGGTGCCGCTACAAAAGCAGGACATTATTTTGTAAAAGTCATCGAAACTTTTGCACTCGCTCGATACAAATTAACGAACGCTCGGGGGTTCAGAAGGATTCAGAGAGAGAGAGAGAGAGAGAGAGAGAGAGAGAGAGAGAGAGAGAGCCTCGCACACTGATAGAAAAATATAGTTGAATTAACTATGATCTCACTATATTTTATAGTTCATTTTGGCGCCAACCACATTTTTATAGTTCGTGGAAACCTGCAAAATATAGTAGAATAAACACAAATATATAGTCAATGATTGTCTTAAATAATTGTTTAGTTACTTTTACCATATATATGGTAATTTCTCATTCACAAATATAGTGAGATTTAATATTCATATAAAGGGTGTCCCAAAATTCACGCAAGAAGTAATTTTGATAGAAAACACAGGTTTATAATTAAAAATTGTAAATTTTTTATTGATTCATAAAGTATACAGTATAGGGTTATATATGGAATAGCATATCGGGTAAACGGCCACAGCGAAGAGAGTTCGTTGAATGGATTATGGAACAACAACAAGTGGATGCTGATTTTTCGAACAAAATAATCTTCAGCGATGAGGCTTATTTTCATCTTGATAGCTTGGTTAATCGACAAAATTGTCGCATTTGGGGTTCAGAAAATCCACGAGTGATTGTTGAGAAACAAATGCATCCACAACATGTCACTGTTTGGTGCGGATTTTGGGCTGGAGGCATCATCGGACCATTCTTCTTCGAAAATGCGGCTGGTCAGGCAATAACAGTTAATGGTGCTCGCTATCGCGACATGATAATAAAGTTTTTGTGCCTAAATTGCAAGATATGGATGTGGACGACATGTGGTTTCAACAAGACGGTGCCACATGCCATACAGCCCGAGAAACAATTCAATTACTGCATGAGTCATTTCCTGGTCGTGTAATTTCCCGTTTTGGTGATCAGATTTGACCGCCCAGATCATGCGATTTAACGCCGTTGGACTTTTTTCTTTGGGGTTTTTTGAAGTCTAAAGTTTATGCCAACAAGCCCACGACCACGCACGCCTTGAAGGAGGAAATTGAGCGCTGTATCAATGAAATTCAGCCACATTTATGCAAAACGGTCATGGAAAATTTCAACAAAAGAGTGCATATGTGCCAGCAAAGCCGTGGAGGCCCGATTTACCCGATATACTATTCCATACATAACCCTATACTGTATACTTTATGAATCAATAAAAAATTTACAATTTTTAATTATAAACCTGTGTTTTCTATCGAAATTACTTCTTGCGTGAATTTTGGGACACCCTTTAGTTACAACTGTCATCATTTAGCAAATATTCTGGTGATATTGACTATATAAAAGAATTACTTTATCTACCATTTTATATTCTATTTATATTGTATCCATACAATAATTTTAGTTTAACTTACTATAATTCTTAGTAAACATATTATATGGTTGGTTATACTATGCCTATTTCGTAATTATTACCGATATTATGGTAACACTTACTATAAATATGATATTTCGGACTATAATTTAGTTGCTATATCATTACAGTTCCAAATATCATATACTTTTCTCAGTGCAGGGAGGCGCTCGCAGTTATATCTCGCGATCGAGTCTTAACTTGGAAAAATATTCAGACGAGTGTTCTCGGCAGAAATATTATTTCTCGTCAGCGATTGTCGTCTGATCTTCATTCAGTCACACGAACTTTTCTTCCCCCGCGTACAAATTTGCAAATCCACGCAGATTTGTGAGGCTCATCGCCGTTTCCGGCGTCTGTATTCTTCAGATCTAACGCGAAACGCGACAAGCCAGCTGTGAAAAGATTTCAGCGGAGCTACACTTTAAGCTTCGAACAGAAATTGCTTCCTCGAGGCGAGATGTGCAAAACAGTAATTGGCATTCGCAGCTTTGGAAAACGTGATCTCGCTATTTCTTCAGGTTGCCATCCGTCGCTGACATATCCTGCGAATTGAAAATTTATCGAGAAAGCGGCTGAGGGAGGGAAGAAAGACTGTTTCAGTATAAATACTTGACAATGTAAATACTTGGCTTGGATGCGTATTGTCCACGACGCTCGTGCGTTTCGTCGGCGTGTCGGACGTGTGTTACCCTATTCCTCTAATTATTAAATCACCTTTTTCTGCTAATACGACAAGAGAACGAGCGACGGCGAACGGGCGACGTCTTTAAATCACCGAAAACGGTCCCGTGGTTGAGACACTAAACGGCGTATGCCTAAATCAAGTTAATCGTACGGGGCGCGACTAAACGGATGCTATCTTGAGACGCGCTACGCAAAGAAGTACGAGCATCCCCGACGTGAAATGGGACGCGCTTGCAATTACGCGTGAAATGAACGCGGCGATGCATGCGGCTGTCGTGCGTGCGTGCGTGCGTGCGTGCGTGCTTGCCCGCGGGTGCACACACGCGTCGTTTCCGCGCGAAAAGCCGCGGATGTCGAAATCGCTCGAGCGCGCGCCTCGATTCGTCATTTTGCGCCGAATTTACGGCGCAACAATAAGCTCGCAATCTAATGACAATGAGTCGAGCTTGTCCCGTAGAACCGTTCATCGGTAGCGATATTTCAAAGAGCCAGAACAGTGTGAATGCCAGTGAGATAAATCCAATTACAGAGGACAATGGATACAGGCCGGAAATCTAATCATTAAATTAAAGGATCGTTCAATTATGCGAAATCACATACACACACACACACACACGGTACACGGTGTGAAATGTAAAAATATACGATACGTTAAATTAACGGGCAATCACGTCGCGGAAAATTATGCGCTATATATACGAGATTTGCAATTCTATCGTCTGAATTTACTGTGTCTCGCGCCTCGGATTATTCCACGTGAAATGGGAGAATAGAAGTAAAGAAAATAGAGACTGACATTCTCTCTCTCTCTCTCTCTCTCTCTCTCTCTCTCTCTCTTTCATTTCTCATCTCCTGCGCTGCCGAGTCGGGTCCACGAGAGAGATCCTCGTGACGCCATGCTCGTTCACGAAGAAGCAGCACCGTCGGAATAGACGAGCGAGCGGTCCTAGTCCTAGACAATTCGCGCAGACACGCACGATAGACGCCCGCTAATTTGTGCGTGCTCCATGAGTGCTAAGAGTCTCTCCTCACCCTCCTGCTCCTCCTCCCCGCCATCCACGGTTAATCCATTACCGGGGCGCGCGACGCTACCGAGCCGGCGGCGGCTCCGAAGGTTTCCGCGACGCCCACCAATTTGCTAACCATCGATTTCGGCTGGCACGCACACCCGCGCGTACTACCGCCAATCGCGAATCCGACCTCCCTCTCTCTCCCTCTCTCCCTCTCTCTCGTTTCGTGTTGTTATGTTTAGAAACGCACGCGCGGAACTCTCGTCGGCGGCTCACAGCGCTCGGCTCGCCGCTGTGAACGACCTGCGGCCGCAGGACGATGGATCAACGTTAGACCAAGAGACGATGGTCACCCCCGCTCATTCATGGAGGTGACTATTGTCCTCCAGAAGAGTCGCGAATTTTCTCCGTGTTGGCGCGCTCGCTGACCGTCGCGCAGCGCTTTGTAAATAAATACGCACTTGTCTCGAGACATTATTCGTTGATCTGATTATACAACAATATCGGTGCAACGAAAGGCAGCTAGGACGCGAGAGCGCGATTCCGGTCGTGGAGAGCCAAGCGGAAGAAGAGCGCCGAGGGACAAATTGGTCGTCGAGCGCGCTTGTAGGCGGAGGGGGCGAAAATCGCGGCAAAAAGCGAGGAGAGTGCTCTCGAGAGAACGCGCGCACACACATCGCGCGCCCTCCTCCTCCTCCTCCTCCTGCCTTTCCTTCTCCTCCTTCTTATTCTTTTGCTCGTCCTCGGAGGCTGTAACTAACGGCAGGCAATTAAAACTCGGCCGGCCGCGAGCGTTTAAGCGTCGACGTTTCCGTTCACACGTGCGTAACGAGTCGAGCGGGACGCGCATCGACGCCTCCGTCGCGCAAAAGGACGTCGACGAGCAAGTCCCGCCGTGCCGCGAAGCGACCAGCGAGACGAGATTTAAGGCCGTCTGAGCATTCACGGTCCCCGAAGCGCTTCTACCGCGTGTTCCGCGTGTTCCGCGCGACCAGAAGCCGCGCACATGGCGGCTCGCCGAAGCTGGGCTGGCCTCGAGCGTCGTTCCTCTTCGCTCGCGTCGACGCGATGTCTCGCACAATGTAGCACAATGGAATTTCAACGTTATCGCCCCGACGGAGACGCGCGCGCGTCCCTCGGACTGGACTTTTGCTGCGCCCTGCGCTTCAACTCGGAGTCCTTTCCCGTCGGAGGCCATCGCGCAGCCGAGCGACTGCCATTCAACGGCGAAGTCCAAGTCCGCGATGCAGTCCTTCAACATCCCATCGCATCTGGCACTGTCCCCGATTGGATTCCCGATTATTCGGGTACCGAGCGCGGATGTGACGTTTCCCAAATTGGAGAAAGGTTTGAGGCAAAACAAACCTCCATCCCTCTGTACCCGGATCTGAATCTAAGTTTGTAGCCAAAATCAGCCAAACTGATATGTTCGCAGCAATATAGATTCCTCTCGAAAATTTGATAATCGACAAATCAATGTTTCGCCACTTGAACGATGGAACGATGGATTTTGTGAACGATGGATTTTTTATTTATCTTGTTCCTCTTTTTTATATGATTCGAGTCTGGATTGCTGAAACACAGACGCGGTCGAATGTACAGAAGCGACTATGACAGCCAAAAATTTTCTTCCAGGGAGTCTTAATTTGTGCCTGCATTTCTCGCTACTTCAACTCGATTCCGGATTCTTCTATGACTTGTATGTATTTCCTCTCAGTTGTTTGGCTATCTTTGTTATTGCATGTCCGAGACGAGAGACGATCATTAAGGGATAGGGCTAAATTATGAGCTAAACGATTCCCTGTTTTCTACAACGCCGACCTGGCGCGTGCCTGGCATTTTCCACTGCGCGACGTGGTCTGCCCCAATTTGTCAGTGACTACTTGCGGGGTGAAACTCGCCTGGCCGATTGCCACTCCTTGATACGTCGCTGGAATTTATAGTCGTTGATTCCGCTTCAGGGGGATGATGTGCCGGATAAAGCACGCTGGAACCGACTCGTCTCACCTCGTGCTTGCTTTGCGACTAATTATATCCGCGACCAGTTTCTTCTTTGCACGGAACATAATGTCGTGCCTGGCGAGTTCGCCGGATGAAATATCGATAAGCCTACATCGTATCGTTCGTCGATACGTCACGAATAGTCAAGGAAATCGTTCCTCAAATATTCTATTTCGAGCGAGGACTTTGTTTCTTGCTTGCTGAAACGGTCGACCACCGGGGGAGGAGGAACGTGAGAATCGCATTTAAACGCTTTTCATCGCCGACGCGATGCTTGTCTCTCTGACTCTCTTCCTGCTCTCGCTCTCGCCTCTCTGTGTCCCTCCTCTAATTTTACAAGGCGTTAAGTGCCACTTTGTCGGGCCTTGTGCCCGACTCTTCAACTCCACCGATACTCATTTCCGCCTTTCTGTCGCGCAAATGAGCGCGAGCGTTTGCCATAAACTTCTCAGATGACAGCTCGTAAAAGCATTGTGTATCCGCCGTGATCCAGTTCGCGCGAAAGAGTATTAATAATACCGAAGTATTATGCTTACAGGTTTTCAGGAAATGTCACTTTAACGCGATTACAATATCCTGATCGGAATAAATTGTTGGACGTAATTATAGTTGGCATTAATTATCGTTATTACAAACACGAGATGAATTATATATATATATATATATATATATATATAGATGTGATCAAGATAGTAGCCGGTATTCAATTTATGCGGACATATAATCAAAGATATAAATATAGATCGCCATTGGAGCATTAGAGAAGTGCTCGGAAGGAGATAGCGGTATATACGAGATAATTTTAGGATCCAATTAAAGTGACGGCATGCTAACGAGTATCGAAATAGTATCATTATGGTGATGCACCGATTAGCCGGCTCGAAACCATCTACGACGTAAATAATCCATGGGCGTAACCCGTTCTAAAATTCTACGTATATGAGACACGCGTGAAGTAACGTGTAATGTTCCTAACGACGTTGCCGCGTAACAATTTATATTCTAGTAACCAAACTGTCTCTCTTTCTCGAAAATTAATAGCGACATATTTCTCCAATGCTTATGAAACAACAAAACAACCGAGTAGGTAGGCGATTATTTAATATTTGGATAATGTCTTGAGAGTAATGAATGCACGTAGTAAAATGAAAATAAAACAACCGGTAGTTGCATTAAAATTTATGATGATTTTTTTATGAGGATATAAAAATTTAAATTATAATTTCGTCCTTCTCACCAAAAGGGAAAAGGGATTGAGAGATGCTCACTTCTCGTTTACATCAACAATTTTTACGAGTGCAGAGAGTTTGTGCGATGTCGAGATGCAATCAACTAAATTAATAGTCACACGATTAAAAATATATATCTATGCCGATATGAGGCAACGAAATCGGATGATGTATCACAAATAAGCACGTCTCGTGAATATCTTCGAGGATGTTCCACCCAAGATGTCAAACTTGATAAGCCCTCTCATTAGGAGCTCGCGAAGGTGACACTAAGGATAAAGGATTAATGGAGAACACGTTGAGGATACAAAATACGAAGAAAAACAAGCTCGTTAACGTCGATCATTTCACGCGTCTCGAAGATTGCAATTAGTCAAAATTTCTTCTGGCTTCAAAAATTACACGTTAAAATTAGTCATTATAATAAGAATGCGATATTCGTTGCTGAGGTTTATTGTATGCGCCAATATTGTAAAATAATTAAGGTGAGAAAAAGAAATGTTTCCAAAGTGCATGATAACATGTATTTTATATGTAATTAACCTACTTTGGATTATACGCCAGTACCTAGGTCGGTACTGGGTATAAAAAATATTTTTAGACGCGACCCAACCGAAGCAGGTTGGTCAGAGATTCTGCAAATTGTGTCAACTTATTACGCTGTCTCTTCTCAAGTATGATTTGTAATTATTACTCTCGTATCCCTCGTAAAACATCGATAAGAAATTAAAATCTCTTCTAATCCTGGAAAATGTTTTCGTTTTGTATCTTATAAAATAAAATTATTAATTTAGTCGTGTCGCTATAGAAAATCAAGTTGCGCGAATTTATTTGCAACAAATTTGCAGACAAATTCATATCTGCACGCCTGGGCTTCTCGCCCTTTGGGGGGGGGAGGGGGGGGTGATTTTTGGAAATTTCACTCGCCGAGAGCGATCGGAGGATTCTTCGGTGCCGACGTTACTCACACGAGGTTCATCTGATATTTGAAAAATATTAATTGCACCGTCGCGTTGCCGTGACATTTAAAAATGGACTTTATGCCGCGACTATCCTCAACTGTCCACCACTTCGAATCTCATAGCGCCCGAACAACGCGAGCACAAGCACCTCGGATGAAAAGCCAGCACCAAGATGGTGGGTCAGTCGACGATAGGCGCGGCCAGACGATGCCGTTGGTTCGTGTTGCGACCAATCAGGGTCGAACGAAGGTCGGTACTACGCCATCCACCACGCTGGAACGGCGCATGCTGAGGAATCACGAATTAAAATACCCTGCTCTATACCCTCGGCAGTCGCCCGTCGACCCGTGCGCCATACGGTCGTCACACGGTGTAGTGGTGCGCAGTGTGTAGTCTCACCGGTTCTCATCATCGTCCCCCCGTCGTCCTCGTCAACGGAGCAAACATCTTCTCCGAGGATAGGACCTCGATTTGCACGAGGGAGGAGAAACGACCCGTGCGTGAAGTGCGTCTGAAGAATTCCGCAAGGTATCCTCTAAGCTGGAGGAATCATCATCGTCCGAGCGGAAGCATTATTGCCAGCAAAAATCATTACCGCTTGTCTCCCGCGAACTTGCGCTGACGAAGACTCGCTGAGTTGAAGACCTGTCTGATCAATCCCTACGTGACACGTGTAGTGCTGACTTAACGTTCCGCGACGGTCTCACAGGACGGTCCTCGAAATCGCTACGGACAAGTTTGCTGGCTTATCCGTCTGTCAGACAGTTCGGATCAGTGCGCGTTCATTGAGAACACCTGCGAGATCTCGATAACCCGATGTTCAAAGCGCGAAGGGTCGATGGAGGATTGTGATGCAGTTATCCTTACTCGCCGTGCTACTCCGTGGTAACATTCTCTGCACAGTGTGAGAGCGACCCCGCAAGTATCACGCCTCATCTTTGTGAATTCGCGCCGTAATGACCAGCAGTGTGCTCCTGCGGGCCGAGAGACTCGAGGAAGGCTCAACCGCACTCACAAAGTGCACTCCTTTGCGAAACGTGCGATCGCCATGAAGAGATTGTGATTAGTGCCAAAGTACATCGGTGTACACGTCGAATGCAAGTATGCTCCGATCACGATTGCTGCACGACGAGGTGACTGCAAACGCGCGGGAATCGCTGCCGATGGAACGTTGAAGTAACCACCGTCTTCGCTCCAACTGTCGTGCCGATTGAAAAAGACTAGATAACTTCTAATGATGTAGCAACACTAATAATCAAGCAAGCCATATTCAGCATCCTGATGAACGGAACTTACTCATCGCACACCGCAGAAGAACAAATTTGCCACAGCTGTCGCAGACTTAAGACTCCACGCGGAATGAGACCAAATGGAGGAATTATATCATAAAACGGCCGATGAGAAACACATCCCCGCTGACGTGGCGCGTTTCAACGTGAGCCGAGTAGCTTACCCGGCAGCTTGATCCCCCCGATGCCGACGATCCGAGCATTGTCGTAGCGCATACGAACCTCGCTCGGGCCCCCTTCGACACGCTAGATCCGAAATAAATCATCCGAGTCGTTTCTCTCAAGGTGCTCTCGAAAGCGGAATTCCAAGAGGGAGAGGGAGGGAGCAACCCGAACTCGCTTTCCCGATTTCGCGACGCCCTGAGCCGTGAGAGAGCGGATTATGCCTCGCACGTAGTAGCTCGTCGGCTCGCGATCGGTCCGGCTCGATTTTCGGCACCAGTCAGTCGGATCCAGCCAGGCCCGGGTGGTCATGGACGCGAGCGTGGAGGAGACCGAGCTGGACGTCGGCTCGGCGAGCGACGAGCTGGAGTCGTCGGTGGCGGAGTCGAGGCACACGCGACGCCCGACGCCGCGATCCTTCACGATCGAGAGCCTGATCGGGGGTGCACGCGAGGTCCACGACACCGGCGGCAGCGGCGTCGCGAGGGATGACCGGACCAACGGCAGCGAGGAGGAGGACCACCGGGATCGGGAGTACCAGCTCTATCAGAGGCACTACTTGGCGACCGCCGCCGCGAGCACGCTGCCATCGGGTGAGTATTCCTTTTATCCTTTCTTCATTCGGGATGATCGAGACCAGCAATGGTCGCCGCACCGTCGAGTCTCTACCTGAGGAAAAATATAGTCCTACCTAAAAATAAGTCGTAAATAAGGCTGTGAGTAAAAAATAAGGCTGTAAGTTCCGCAAACATCTCTTCTGGAAATGTTCGAAATTGGGGGCGGTGGGACGCGTGTTTCAAGGTGTTTCCTGAAGGTGTGCGCTAGACGCGGCCTGTATTGCAGAGATGTTTCTTTCTTTCTTTAATTGTGTTGTTCGACCCTCGCAAAAATGTAAAAGCCATCGTTGTAGAAACTTGAGCGACTTCTGTGCGAGATTACGAGCCGGGCGTGGATTATTCTCGCTCGCTTTTCGGTCCGTTCCGCCGATTTCATAAAAACCTGATCGACGAGAGATAAAATCGCCAAGACTGCGGCGAATAGATGAAATTGGAGGCGCGCGTGTGCCTCTGATCTCACTTCATTGACCCCTTGCGATAATCGCGCAAGCGCGTTTCGCTCCCCGAATGCATTGAATGATATACTTGACGCGTAACTCAGCGAGACGCCGCGGTGTCTCCGTTCAACGTGTTAATGCCCGAGAACGGTTGAGAATAATTAATCGCGAGGTGGATAACGTAATTCTCGCGGGAATCAGTTTGTCTTTCGGGCGCATCAGCGCAGAGCTTGCAGGCGCCCTGCGCGGCGCGTCTCATTTCGCGCGAACAGCTTGCTTGGATATCCGAGTTGATTCCGACGACACGAGTCTCTCTACGAGCGATAAGTTCGCTTCTGCAACATCGAAGCGGGCGCGGCGCTTTATGAAGGTAACGTCGCGACTGCGGCTCTAAAATACGGCCGCGGCCGTATGAGTACGTAAAAATGAGCGGATCGATAACCGGCGCGAAGAGCGCGTTGCGTTCTCTCACCTCGGTGATGTTTCCGATATTCGACGTTGCCGCTGCGGCACTTAACGCGCTTTTCCTCCGTAAATTAATAAAACGCATCGTCCTCGCGTACGCGCTAAAGAACCCGTCCGCCGAGCCGCAGGCGTCGCGGTGTCCAGGCGAAGCTCCAAAACGTGAAAAGATAGCAGGTGCTGGTGACGTCCCGCGAGCCTATAATCTACGATCACGGGTATGCACGTAATTGAAGCCTTCGCTAGCTGGCCGTCTCTCTTTCTCCTTCGCGCTTCTTATGTGCGGCTTGGTCTAGCGTGACGCAGTTAGGTCGCCAGCCACGTCGTTAAATGCTAGTGCGGGTTACATAAGTACGTAAATTGGAGCCGATTTATGACTGTCATGCAATATACGGAATTGGCACGCACGCCGAAACTTTGCCCGGGACAAAGAGAAAGATTGATACACGTCACGCACTTGGCGGGGAAGAAAAGAACGAGCGAAGTCATGCGCGACGCATCGGTACGCGTTGGGCAGTTGGCTCAGAAGCTCAGTGAAAATGGATGGAGGAAGCTAAAAATTAAAAACCAAATTCAACCGGAGGGAGAGAGAGAGAGAGAGGGGCAAAAGAGCAACGGGAGCGAATCGGATTAACGTGAGACGTGTTCGAGCTGAAGAAAGTAACGTAAGAATAAACGAGCGAGACACGTCGTGCGAGGAGAAGCTGAGTAAACGGAAACGAATCGTCAAATCTAATTCATTCCTGCTGTCTCGCTCATTAGATGTTAATAGCGGGTGTTGGAGACATCGTAAATGAGAAGCCGTTGGTAGAATATTTCATTTGCCGCCTTTCATATCGGGTTAAGCGGGTCTTGCGTTTCTCCGTGAACACGTTCGCTAAAATAGCCGAGGAAAGGGATGACGTGACAGATTTTTAGATGATGGCGAGAGGCGATTCTCGCGCGAATGCAATAGAAAAATTAGCGCATTCAGTCCGCGGTGCTGAAAGCACCTCTGATACCCGCAGCGAGTCAATTTCCGGCTACGATTACTAGCGATCCGTGCAGTCGCCTTAGATGAAACAGTTAATTGCATTGAAATCGGCAACGAGATGGATATCTCGAAACCGAGTGGCTGCTGAGAAACGGTCGACTGCTGAAGAACGGAACGGTTCAATCAGGAGCCAAATCTCGTTTTAGACGCGACCATGTTTAGACCCGCCGATGATTTGTCCCTCGAATCAACTTGTTCACGCACAGCGCAAAACACATATTGCATTCAAGTAAAGGTTACTGATTTCAAGCAAGCTTATGAGTTTATACACCCGCAAAACTATCACACAAATCCGAATTTGCATTCAGCATCAAATACATCTTGTCGCAGCAAGTTTAGTATCTCAGAATCCAGAATATTAAGCGAAACAAAAGTCCAGTTTTTTTCTCGCGAGTATGGAGTGCAAATTTCCATTTGAATTTGATCTTACTTTAATATTCTCGCAAAGAGAACGAAAAATCCCCCGTCCTTTTTCAGCGGAGGAGGAAAGTACGTCGCGAGAGGAAATAGTTAACGGTTATGAGTAGCGGACTCACTTTGTGTCCTCAGCGCAATTGTTCCTCTCAGCGGGTAGAGTGACCATTCTCTCGCGAGCGTGTACAAATGAACAAACGGCCAATGAATAAACGGTACGCCAACCACTTTGCAGGTTTCGGCGTGCCGCTCGGCCTCTACAGCGCCTGGCTGCCGATGCGGATGTACGGCGGTGGCGGTGCATCCGGTGTCCCGATGCTGCCGCCGCAGCATCCGTCCGCCGGCTACCCGGCGCACCCTGAGCTGCACCAGAGCCGATTGAGTCAGCATTCGGCACCGATACCCGGCCACCCGCAGGGCTACTATCCGCTGGACAGTTGCCGTCGCGCTGCGAACCAGCGGGCGCCGAGCAGCTTCACCGACAGCGAGGACGAAGAGGGCAGCGTCGGCTCGCCGGCCTCCCCGGCTCACGACCTCTCCAAGTCGCGGCACGGTGAGTGCCGTTTCTTCACGCTGTTTTTAGGGTTGCAGGCCTAGGGGTGGCGTGTCCGCGAGCTTGATGAGGAACCCGAGCGCCAAGGGACGCTTGACGTTGGGTCATCGTGAGCATCGGTAACCGACCGGTTTCGGGCTCGATAAAACGCCTACGCCCACCGTTACGCCAACCTTTGGTTGGCAGCGGTTGGCTCCAATCGCGTTCACGAAACGAGAGAAATCGGCGGTTCCGACTGCGGAGCATTTATGAATTCCGACGGCGTGTCCTCATCGGTCACGATCGCAGTCGCCACGATCGACCGCAAAGGATCGAGATACACGGTAGTGCGCATAAATTATCGCGCTCCCGTGGCCCGATCTTTTCGTACGTACGTATCGTGTATCGTATGGTTGTATGTGTATCGGTGGACTTGTGAATGTGTTCAGTGCTACGCCGTATCTCGCCGTGTATTCTGACCGAATTTCCAACGTGTCTTTGAGGAAGCGATGTCTCAGTCAGCGTATTAATATTTAATTCTCCGTATTGCTTACCTTCTGTTTTCCTTCTGCCGAAGAAAGATTTCGAGAAGCAAAACAGAGTTAAACAAACGGAGTGTCCTTCCGAGTAGAGCAACAACGCTTGACGAAGGCGAGGAATAATTCTCAAGATCTCCACCGTCTTTATTGACGCGTTCAGCCACGAGACGAGCGGCTGCCTTCCCGTATTTTCGCGAGATTTCTCTCGAAGCTTCAGCTTCGAGGCTTGCCCTCGAGCTTTGCCGAGATAGCTTCTTCAAGAGATGGCAATTCTGGTCCCGAACGCGCCTCCATTCGATCGCCGAAAGTCAAAGAGTACGTGATCGGCGATCACGTATTTCCGAGGGGACGATTCCGACGGTGTACACAAGCGCGCGCATTTATTCGTGGCCGGACACACTTTTTATTGATGTACCGCCGACCGGCGATGATTTCGTATGCGAGACGAAATGGCTTCGGGGAATCTGTCATCGGTCATTTATGACGCACCGCGCCGAACCGGTGCGTCGTCGATCGTCACGGCGCGCCGCGGTGAGGCGCGATCGCGACGTTCCATGAATTCGTCGCGATCCACCTACGTGCGGGCATCGCGTTCTCCTCGCGATACCCGTCGTGGATTACCCACCGATCTTGATCATGCCGAGGTGAATCGGGAGAACGAAAGCACAAGCCAAGTGGATCGGGAGGTTCCGCCGAGCGCAATTTTAAAATGGGTCTTGATTGAATTCGCATTTTAACGATTTTCAGATTCAACCGATACAAATTTAAGGTATCTGGATTCTAAACTTGGATGTAAAATTTGACTGTTATCTGATAGAGGATAATCTAAAGGTATAATAAGTTCTATCACACAGCCACGAATTTCAAAGTCCAATAATTTCAGATTCATTAAAAATGTGACACGTATAAAAGTTTCAAAAGATCCACTGAAATATTAACTGGAAATAAAATTGAAGTTCCCCTAAGAAAATCAGATCAAACTTTGTATTAAACATTGAACAATTGAAACAATGAATATTTGATTGCGATGAAACGATGCGAGTTTAAGATGGAACAATATGGCAAACAATTTATTTGCCTCTATATACAAGTTTTGGAACAGAGTATAACGTTAAATGTCGCTTCACAATTTAAAATAGCCCCACAATTTAAATCGATGAGACGCAGGCATGTACCGAGCGCACTTGATGCATAATAATTCACGTAGCGATTGTTAAGTAACGGAAGTAGGCAAGTTGGCACGTAAGAAATCGAATTGACAGTTAACACGGTGTTTAGCGCACTCGCGTATGCGTTGCGCATGCTATTTCCGCATGAGATCGGTTTTATTCTCGATCGGCGGTGAATTTTTATACAGTCTACGGACGAGCAGTTATTTTAATGCGATCGTTGGTCGAGACGATGCGTCATAAATACGCAACGATACAGCTAAGAAGATTCTATCGATTGTCGCGGCTATTACCAAGTGACGGGAAATTAAAAATAATTCCTCCTCGTAACGTTCGGCACCTTTGAACTTTTCGACTCCGCTGATTCCGTATTTGGGAAGACCGGCAATTTCTGCATCGTCTGCGCGTTTACGAAAATAGCTCCAATGTATCAAAGAGCTGATATTCTTTTCTCATAACTTTGATAATTTTGATAAAATTATACAACAACAGTTGTTCTAAATTGAGGAGTTCTAGATATACCTTGTGAGGATACAAAAGTTCGAGCAAGACTATGACTTTTTTCATAAAATGGAAACTCGATATGTGTTTGAAAAATATATTAAAAATCTGTGAAATCTCTGCTTATATATAAATGACACGCAAATTTGATGTGTAATTAAATTGGGTCAAAGTGGTCACTAATTGAAAGTAACGAGTAAATTTCTGATGACTAAATTTCCGCTATCGTCTTATGAGTACTTCATGAGATACTTCGATTAATCATTCGCGAGTTTATCAAGAGTGTGCATCTGCGGCTTTGAAAGCGGTTGCCGAAGAGTACAGGAATATCGGATCCGCGAGAGAACATCGCGCATAGATATATCGGAGACTGGATTAGATCCGGAGAACGGATAAGTACTCCGAAATGAGAGCGAGTCTCGCGATATTCACCGGCGAATTATTAATCGCTGTCCCAGATGCGACACCGCGGAAAGTGTGTTAACGGCGTTTTCATCATGAGAACATGAAAACCGGCTGCATGAATCGGGGATGAAGAAGAGTTGAGCGGAGCTTTTGACTGCCTATGCAACATTTAAGGTTTCATTCACGGCGACGCGCAGGCGACCCGACTCCGCCGTCGCTGTGAGAAATTCAAACGATGAACGATCGTTCATACCGTTTCATCTCACACGTCGGGAATAACGTGTTTGCCGCGATCGATTGAGCGACGCTTTTTCGACGTGAACGACTAATTAAACGGCGAAATAAGGCAAAATGACACTCGCATAAATGTAGGTTGCGCAGAGGATTTCTTTGCGAACCATTTACAAGGATAAAACGGAAGGCGGATTTTTTTCGCATTAAGCGAAAATTGACGAGCCGTCCGTTTCGTCCAGTTATTTTCACGTTTCTAACGATTACTTCGTCTCGCCGCACGAGTGGTGCTATGGTAACATGGAAATTAATTTCTTCTCTCTTCCCAGCTGTCTCTTTCTTCCTTGATGAGTTGATTTGATTCACAGCGCGCGCGCGATTAAAGCGTCACCAAATATTTTCACTTACACACGGGCGCATCAACTCGAAATACTTGGTTGTTATTCCCGGAGAAACAGGACCGATTCCGAATTCGCGTGAATAACGCTTCCATCCGCGAAGCGTATAATTAAACTAATTTTAAAGTAATCGCGCGCCATGTGATCGTTTATTTCCACGTCGCATTCAAATCCAATTTGACGACATTCAAACAGCACATCGTGGTAGGATAACCATCATATGCCACTTGAATTTTAATCGCGAGCGCCGATTCTGCTCCGCGGGAAGCCGATTAGCGTATCGCGCGCATCGCAGACGAGCGGAAGAATCACATTTCGATTTGGCGTGCGAGACGAAAGGTCCTTTTAGATCGTGCCATTCGTCATTCATAGCCATCGGGACGACGACCGAGCTCGCGGTGATTATATGAAGGACCGGCTTCTCGCGGGCAAGTAACGTGTAACAAAGTGCCTGTCGTGTCACCGTGAATGGGAGCCGCCAATTCTGCAGCGGCATCGCCGCTGACGCGACGTTCAGCATCATGCGATATTTATAAGTCCGGCATTGCAGAATTAACGATATAACCGGTATAACTCGGTCTATAAATTGCAGGCGACTCGACGATTCGGCAATTAGCCGTGGCCGTTGATTACGATGGACAGCGGTTAAAGAGGAAAATCGAGTCTGATCAACGTTACACGATTAGATGGGATAATTAGATGGGATCTTCGAATAATAAAGTATCTTCAATCCCGTAGTTACATTTCTCATAATAATATCTTGGTTAAGATAAGAGTGAGTGACGAAAATCTCCTCAAGTGCCCTTATTAGCTTTCGTTGCTCATTGCTTATTTACTGTTCAACCGAAGATTTTTGTGGATAATTAATTTTGAATTATATTAATTGCAAGCTTCTCAAATAGAAGGAAAAGGGAAAAAGAAGAGAGAGATACAAAAGGAGAGATATCATTACGACAATGGCAGCATAAATTTCGGATTGAGGAGGTTCCACAATCCGTCGGATAATATTATTAATTTTCCACCTGATATTCTCAATTCAATATCTTATCGTGAATGTCTGGTTAAGTATACGAATTAATAATAGAATTTAGAGGAAACAAGAGGGAGGGCGAGGGAGAAAGAGAAAGAGAAAGAAAGAGAGAGAGAGAGAGAGAGAGAGAGAGAGAGAGAGAGAAATAGAGGGGCGACGGTTGAACCAGCGTTTCGCTATATCGATCGTTGCAGTGCTCGGCAACGTCATCGTGCGGCGAACTGGCAGGGCGACCGTTAATAAGCTCGATTGAAATTTCATGTCGCATACCCAAAAATATACTCACGAAGTCATACGCGAACGGCCGAACGCGAGCGGTGAACGAGCGCTTCCTCCGACCCGATCCCGATAATTGCTTCCGGCGATCGATCGCGCTGGGCGCTATATCGGGCCGCGATCGAGCAAATTATTCTCGAACGAGGTCGCGAATCTCTCTTTCTTTTTCTTTCTCCCTCTCTTCCTCCTCTTTTTTCTTTCGCCCGACTCGTTAAACGCTTAATAAGCCGGACATATTTCTTAAACGATTGGAGACACACGTGGAGATCGAGGCCCCGGCAGGAACAGCCTCGTCGTTAAGTTGCAAAAATAGCGAAGATAAAGGTGCTGGTTGAGACATTAGTTAAAAATACACTGAGAGAGAAGTATATGATATTTGGAACTATAATGATATAGTAACTAAATTATAGTCCGAAATATCATATTTATAGTGAGTATTATCATAATGTCGGTAATAATTACGATATAGGCATAGTATAACCAACCATATAATATTTTTACTAAGAATTATAGTAAGTTAAACTAAAATTATTGTATGGATACAAAGCCATAAAATGGTAGGTAAAGTAACTCTTTTATACAGTCAATATTACCAGAATATTTGCTAAATGATGACAGATGTGTAACTATATGAATATTAAATCTCACTATATTTGTGAATGAGAAATTACCATATATGTGGTAGAAGTAACTAAACAATTATTTAAGACAATCATTGACTATATATTTGTGTTTATTCTACTATATTTTGCAGGTTCCACCAACTATAAAAATATGGTTGACGCCAAAATGAACTATAAAATATAGTGAAATTATAGTTAATTCAACTATATTTTTCTATCAGTGTATATAAAAACGCGCACGTGTTTGTATATATACATAGAAGGAGAGATGTGGGGCGTGGGTATATATATATCTATATTTGTGTGACATTATGGAGCGTGCCATATATATTCTTCGCGCGCTTATCACGACGCGAAAATTGCCACAACGACGGGGAATCACGGCTTACGTGAAATCCGCGATGGAAATACGACGGAGTCGTGATTATAGCCGAATCCGCGAGTCACTGCGCTCAGCGAAGGCCACCACGGTGCATAAATCTCCCCTCGCCGCCCCTCGTCGATACATCGCGCAATCGAACGAGGACACCCGAACCCCTGGGCTTTTTTTCTTCTTCTTCGCTTTTCCCGCACTTTCCCCGTTCGGCGAATTTTCGTTATTCATTGCCCGAGTGCGGAGAGCCTGCGGCGCGTCCGACACGATATGGGAGGATCGTATCCTGCTCTTGTGAAGGACCGCGCCGTACTTGTCGAGGACAGAAGAAGAAAAAAAGAAAAAGAAGCGGTGCGCCCCATCGTAACAACGCCGGCGATATCGAGATTGGCGCGATTTCGTCGATCGATCGCGGCTTGTAACAACGCAACGAGAGTGCATTTTAATGCCGTCCGGCGCGTTCTCAGCCGGCAAATTTCGCCGCTGATGCTGCGAAAAATTACTCGAACGCGTTCTTTCGCTCATTATCGCCACTGATAATTACGCCCGTCCGTCTGATTGCGCGGACAAACGCGACGGACAAACGATCGTGCAGGGAGGAAACAGCGCGGCTGAGTGGACGGACGAGAATTAATCGGACAGGGACGACCGATGAATCGGCGATGAGGATCCTTAAATGATTGGATTTCCGGCGGCCTCGCCATTGGCGAGTATTAATAATTGGCGCCGGCCGGCGATTGAATAAGATGTGAGCTCCGCTGATCTATGCCGCTATTTCCGGTAGCTCTCATTATACGCGATGAATTGATGGTATTTTAATATCACATCCGACACGTAGACACTAAGAGCTTTTCTTAGGACAAAATCAATAAAGATGTCGCGACCTAATTAATCTGTTGCTTGTCGCGTAATTGGCAGGTAAATTCGCGACCGAAGCAATCGATAGGCAAATTGCCCCGATTATTGCTGATGGCGTAGCATTCCGTATCGGGGGTGCATAATTTTATATAAACCGCTATACCTCTCTTACTCGCTAGGTAACGTTTACGCAGGTCTTAACTTATTACGCTGAAAATTGCCTTCCATTCGCAGCAATTCAGTTCCGTCGCTCCGCGATAGTGCCGTGCCATTTGTGACTTTAGTCATATCAGTACTCAACTAACGCAAAGGTACATTTGTAGCATTATATTTATATATCGAGTTATATAGTATCATATAAAAGATTCATCGATAAAAATTAATTGACATGAAACATCGATTTATATGAGATCGACCGGAGCGAAACTCCGGAAGTCGAAACTTGACATCCCGAGGCAAAAATCATTAAATGCGATACATGCTCAATTCCATTGTTCTTTTCTATTTGCGAATGCTCCGCGTCATATTTTCAATGCTCCAAGTCATAATCAGCTCATAAGTTGCTCAGTCAGACGTGTCATCCAAGTACTCCTTGTCATATTTTGTAGCATTATGTCATACAAGAGCTCTTTCGCGGAAAAAGAGATGAATGCTCTAAATGTTACCTTAGTTATAAATGCTCAAAATGCTCCTCGTTAAAAAGATTAATAAAGAATTAATATTTTATTTAAGATTTTGTATTTTACATTTTATTTGGTTTCAGTTTTACAAATTAAATTTTAATTTATATTTCTTTTGTAGATTCTACATAGATACGTACATACATACATACATATATACATACATACATATATACATTCAGACCGCAGTACAAGTGATTTACTTCCACAGCAGCAGAGTTCCTCACGTGACCAACCACTTCAACTCGACTCAATTCCTTCATTATCAGCGTCTCAGAATAATACACCGATTACAGAACATTTTACATCTACACCTCAACCTCTTCCCATTCTCACACCGTCATCAGTATCTTGGAATCAAAGTGACCAGCTAACTCCAACAAATTTAAATTTTCAGACACAACCACTCCCATACCACAACTCAAATTTGATTTCTTTTTCAAAAGTCCCTTTGGGACCATCTCAGATGTCATTCGATAATCCATAATTTAAAAACTTTATTGCTCAATGTTTCAGAGAATTTACACAGCAATCATCGGTTTTCAATAATTATGAACAATCATCATTTATGTCTATTTCTCAAATTTCGAATCCAGAATTGAACATAAATTATATTGAAAAAGAGAATCAAAACACATATCGCACTATGTAATAAAATTTGTTCTTATTATAAAATATTTTATAATAAATAAATTTATCATTTAAAAACTTCAACTGAGCAATTCATTATTACACACAATAAATCTTTTTCGTTCTCGAGGAGGGAAGGCTAGAAAATATAGTCGAGTTTAATATTTTTGCTTATGTTATCTATTCTATTGAGTAGGAACTACCACATTTATCAAATATTAAAAAAAATTTTAATTAATTATTACTATTTCCTTTTTGTAAATGTGGTATCTCTAGCTTCAATAGAACAGCATGTAAGTAAAAATATAAACTTGGCTGTATTTTTCTGGCTCTTCTCCTCCTCGGGAACGAAATGTGCGATACCAAAATTTTGAGCACAAGGAGCATTTGTAACTTTTATCACCAGCAGCATATGGAGCACATAGAGCACGTGGAGCATGAAATTTTGGACAAGAAAGTAGAATTTTGAGCACTCATAAGTGCTCTAAAGTTGTATTTGTTCAAAAAGCAGCTTTTGGAGCACTGGCTTTTCTAATATATTATGAAATGAAGGAATGCTACAAATGCTACGCCTATCTTTTGAGCGATCTTTTGTATGACATAGGTTTTTGCCTCGGGATGCATCGAGAAAAAAAGTACCTGGTATATTTTTATTTTAGATAGACAGATAGACGTGTCACATACGTGGAAATGGCGCGTAAATATTTATAATGATTCGCCAAAGTTCGCGATCTTACATAAGCGGAAAAATGCCATGCTAAATACACGGTTAATAATAAATAGCTTCGGCATGTAGCGCGCGCGAGTGTACATCGCAAGTTCCCGCTACAGTTTCGTCTCGCGACTCCGAAGGTTCCTTTTTCTTCGACCTTTGCGTAAAACCTCCTCGTCAGTGAACGCACAGTGACGCTTACGTAATCCCGCATACTCGTCACCCCATCACTTTCGCGGCCGCCTTCACCTATTCGCTCTGAGTGTCGAATTGATGTGGTTCAAAGCGAGCGAGACTGTCGATTCCAATGTCGTGTTTGAGTTTCGGCTTATAGCCTCGCTCCAATAACTCTATTCGCCAGACAGATAGTATAGTTTAAAAGCCCCGCGCTCTGGTAGAGCAGCTCGCGCTAAACGAGGATATAACGACGTTGTTCCTGCATTCGCGGATCATCGATCTGCACGCTCGATTCCGCCGCGAAGTGTAAAGACAGGGGACAACGCCCGTGTACGCTCACGGAAGTGTTTCGCTCCTTCTCCCTCCCCTTCTCTCCTCCTCTCTCTCTCTCTCTCTCTCTTTCTCTCTCTCGCCTAATCGAAATCCGCTAAATAAGTCATCGGAGTTGGAGAGTGCATCAAACCGGCGTAATGGAAAGTTGCGCACTGGCCGGCCGGCCGATCGGCCGATCGGTCGGTCGGTCCGCCAACTTCGGGATAAGAAAGACATGAATCGCGGCCGATGAATAAGTCAGACTGTGACCATAGCCGAGTTGACCGTTGACAACGAACTTTAGCAGGAAATAATGCACCCGCAAATAATGATCGTCGGCTCCGCGGCAATCATGCGACCCGACCACGTTGCGCTTGGGAAAAGTTGTGCGAATCACGCACTCTAGAGAATCCAGCGGAGAAGAGAGAGAGAGAGAGAGAGAGAGAGAGGGGGGGGGGGGGAGAGAGAGAGAGAGAGAGAGAGAGAGAGAGAGAGAGAGAGAGAGAGAGAGAGAGAGAGAGAGAGAGAGAGCGGAACTTGTGACTATTTATATTTATACGGAATAGTCGCTGGAAATGCTAAGCCCGTATAGATTTTAATTCGTCTCAATTTATCCGACCTGCCGGAAGCAGCTGCGGCAGAAGGAAATAGGAAAGACTGAGAACGTGACTTTATACTTTTGTGCACAAAATTTCCGTGTATATCCAACTTTTGGCCGCAATTGTCGACAAGTTGCAAGTTGATATCGAAATGCTTCCAGGTGCATCGTTTTTAAATATATCTGTGAGAGAAAGACAATGAATGAAATATTTAGTCGATCCGCGAGTGGCATTATGCAAAACAACTCACTCGATTAGTTTTATATCGAGTTTCCCTCGAGAGACGTGTTGCCGATTTCTCGTGAAAAGCAGAACTCCGTATCGCGCTTGGAAGTTTTCTAATTGCCCGCGACGTCCCACTTGACGTCCAGTCTTTCGCAATCGTCTCGCGTTTCTCTTTTATGTATATTCGTTGTCGCGAATATATCCGTTCGGTCGATGGTCGAAACGTTTATCAGCCGAGCGCGAACCGTATAACCGCGTGCGGTACTATATAACGGTGCGGGCGCGCGCGTAGGAATAATTTTCAATAAATAATGACCCCGGCGGAGTCATCAAACTCCGCGGTAACTTTTTCTTTCGTCTGTTTCGTATCCCGGTGCATATTGCATGCCGCGCTCGGCCGCCTCGCGGATGAAGGAAGGAAAGAAAAAAAGAACGCGGCACGGGAAATTACGGACGGGGAAACGTCGCCGACGATCGAAGAACGCAACTTTTATGAAGGAACGAGCAATCTGCCCCGCATATTAAATAGCTGGCAGGCTATAGATACTGGCGATAGTCTCGGTAGCGATAAACCCCCTTGATGACTTAATGTCGCGGGAGTTTGTCGTCGATGTTAAACCCTTTTCCGAGCCGGAATTATTTTGCCTCGCGGGACTATTTTTAATCGGCCAGACGCGCGCTCGATAATTCTATTTAGAAGCAGTACCAGTATATGTACAATCGTCGCGGTGCTTAATCAGTAGTCTGCTCTTAATTATTCAGCCATTGGGTCGATTTGGAGGTGTAATTGCTCGGCGAACAAACGTGGGCAATATTTCGCTCGCGCTTACGTTCGCAGTGATCGGCCGAGATCTGTCGCAGCCGCGGAACCGAGACGAAACGCTTGCCTATGACGCGCCATTTTGCTACAAATAGTGCTTCATAATGTCACGGAGATGTTACTTCTTAATCGATATCGGCTACCGAAGTGTTACTGAATTTTGTAACTTTGAATTATTGAGCAAGTTATATTTAACGTTTCAATCTCACGAGTCTTTCATCGGATCGTTAAGATTCCTCCCATAAATATTTCCTTGGTTGGCATAAATCCAACTTTCTTTAGATTCTCCCCGATATCGCTAATTATAACGCTTAAATGTTCAGCACTTGCAGACCCGATACTTAATCATCATTTATTTACGGCAAATTTACGAAATATCTCACACGTGTGCCACCAAAGTTGTTACAATTGTCTGAATAAAAACTGAACCTCATGAGTGTCCAACGTAAGGTAGAACGTTTGCGTGGTTTAACATCGCTACCAGCCAGAATAGTATCAGATTTCTGTTTTCTCAAGACTTTTACAAAATGACGTAATCCCAATTTCGAGACCCGCTACCTGATTTCAAAATTCTAGTGGTGGTGCAACATAAATCACATCCACATCATCTACATTTTGAAGAAGCAGTCAGTAACAAGTCAGCAACGGGCTAAAAAAGTTATCTAGCCTCTGCTGGCTGACTGCGAGCTTCAAGTATATTCTAAAATTCCCACCCCACACGAAGAGAGCATCCTCTCCGACTGGCGCGCTTCATTCACGTGTTCCAGGCTCCGAGAACGGCCGAGCGTCGGCTGAGAGCGACGACGAGGGCGGCGGGGCTGCGGGCTCCAGCGAAGGTCACGACGTCTCCGATGGCCCGGTCAGCGGCGTCGGCAGCGTCGCTACTAGTCCCAACGGTGGCACCTCGGAGAACGGCCAGAGCTCGTCGGGGTCGAGCACGGGCGGCAACAAGGCCCGCCGACGGCGCACCGCCTTCACCTCGGAACAGCTGTTGGAGTTGGAGCGCGAGTTCCACGCGAAGAAGTACCTGAGCCTGACGGAGCGCTCGCACATAGCGCACGCGTTGAAACTGTCGGAAGTCCAGGTCAGTCCTTACACGATTCGCCCGCGATCAGTTTTCACCCCCGCGATGAGCCACGTATTTCAGCATGTACGAGGTTTGATCCGAAAGTAACGAGAATTTTTTATTCTCTCGGAAAATGTTTATTTAATCTTCAATGTTCATCCCATCTCCTTCAAAGTAGTCCCCCTGTGATATTATATACACTTGTGCCAACGTAGTTTCCAGTTTGAGAAACACTGGTGGAACGTCTCTTTAGGTGTCGTCTTGAGCGTATCTGCGACTTCGCCTTTGTCTCATCTGTTGTTGATAAACGTTGTCCTTTGAGCGTCCTTTTGAGTTTGAGAAAATGACACAGAAAAAGACACAGGGTGCCATGCCTGGGGAATAAGGTGGTTGCGGCATCACAACGGTGTTGTGCTTCGCCAAGAACTGTTGGATAAGCAAAGCGTATGGTATGCTCACTGATTCCGACATTTCGCCACACAAAAAGTCGCCTGACACACTGAAGTACGTCTTGCTCGTTCGCTCGCCAAACACAAACCAAGCGTCGCAGCTGCCTGAAAATTGACACGTATGTTACTGCGGTAGTGCTACCAACACACAAAAAAGAATCAACTGAATAGACAAGATACAGCGCGCGCAATTTCAAAATTCTCGTTACTTTTTGATCGAACCTCGTATGCCAGTACAAAACTGTCGGCTAACCTCGTAGCTAACTTTGAATCAGACTTTGAATCAAGTTGTCTCCTCGCGCGTACAAACACGGGCGATAGTCGAGGGTGAGCGAGAGGGGGGAGAGAGAGGGCGCAGACAAGTAGCTCGTGTTCACTATCCCCGCGCGCACGTTCGTAGCTCCGAATTGACTGGCGCAATTGTGTGGTGCGCAGGTGAAGATTTGGTTCCAGAACCGGCGCGCCAAGTGGAAGCGGGTGAAGGCCGGGCTTAGCGGCGGCGGCGTCGGCGTCGGCTCAGCGGCGGCGGCGGCGGCGGCGGCGGCGATGACGCCCTCCGGTGCCTCTGGCCGCCACAACGGTGCCACGGGACAACACACCGGCTCTGGTACCAGGATCGTAGTGCCGATTCCGGTGCACGTGAGTCGCTTGGCGGTTCGGTCGCACCATCACCACCTGGAGAAGTGCGCGAGGGCGCCGCGTGCGAGACCGGCGCCGCCCACGGGCGACGGTGGGCCCGCGGGGACGGCTGCGTCGTCGATGTTGGGCGACGCTTTGGGACTGGTGAACTCGTCGATGAACTTGACAGGTCAGGTGCAGCCACCCTTGGGCGCCGGTATGGGGGTGGAGATTGGCGTCGGGGGCGGCCTGAGGGCCTTCGCAGTGCCAGCGCACCGGGCCGGTCTCGGGTCCTCCGGGAGGTAGTGAACGTCGTGGACGATGAACAGCCGGTACGGATGTGGGATGTGAGAGGAAAGGATAGAGGTAGATTCATCGGTGGTAGGATGCGCGGCAAGATGGAGAGACGGATCGATCGCGCGGGACACGCGAGAGTGGGTATAGGTGGGAAACGCTCTTCTGCACCACGTGACATTTCGCAGGCCGCGTTCAGTGTCAACCTTGATGAATGTGGAATATCGCGAGGAGAGACGAAAGCGGGGCGAGTCTCTTGTCCTTTTCTTCCGGTTCGTCCCTTGATTCAAAATGCGGAAGCAGAATTCGTTGATTTATTCGCGTTCGCCGGAAGAAAGATCTCAGCTCGGGCGGTCGCATAGAAAGCAAACGAGCACTCGAGGAACGACAATTCCGTTGCCGCGACCGAGAACGTTCGTTTGTTCAAATACTCATCTGTCGCGGTTAAAACTCGGTCGAGGCAAACTGAGGACGATCGACTGGTTAAGAGGAACCTTCTGCAGGAACCTCCCGACGGTTTGCCGACAACCAAGTCGTGTTCTCTATTCGTCTCAGACAACGCAAAATTTACACAGCTACACCAATCGGGATCGTTTTTTCTCACGTGCATCATTCCGGTCTCATCGAGCGTGGAGACTGATAATTTTCCGAGTTTTCGCGAGAACTTCGCTTGTTGACCTCTCCTTCGTGATAACCGATCGAACGGTTCTTTGCTTCGAAAATAGCAGAGAATTTTCGCCTTGTCTATTTCGACTGCCGTGCACTTTCCAGTGAATTATTTCGAGATCTACAAGGCTCCTAGTCCCTTCTCGGTCGTTCCCGATCGTTTCTGTCGCCGCGTCGATCACAATCTGTGCGGAGAGTACAGTCGAGAAGTCAGCGGCTCAGCCGCGTTTCCGAGCGCTCGATCCTCGATCCCGACGCGGGAGTGCCGATCTCGCGCATTGCCGATCTGGCGCATTGTAAATAACGTGGATCTTAACAGTTTGTACATACACGCACACGCACACGCACACGCGCGCACACACACACACACACACACACACACACACACACACACACACACACACACAGCGCAGATAGCGTATACGTCGCATAAACACCGTAGAGCTCGTACCTGTAGATAGTTTACATTAAGCAGTGGGTTTCAGCCCGGCGAGCAACGTGGCGGCGATATCGCGTATCGATCAACCGTGCGATCATCGCAGCTGCATTACAACGGCGAAACGCTGCAACGAGGCGGAAGCGCACAAAATGTCGGGCTATAGACTTGCATACGTTGTAATATCGTGTCGGCAATAAAACGTGCGACTGTAATCCGAAATATCGTTCGCCTCTCATGTCCACCTATGTCCACCTTTACGACACTATCGAGATCACCACGACGCGCAATGCAAAGCTATACTTAGCTTAGTCTTCGGTGCATCCGGACAGAATTTATGCACGCCGTGCAAAGATCAAAGGCACCGGTCGAGCGCGCGCGCGCGCGCGTGCGCGCGATCGATCGAATCGAGAAAGACGAAACTTCGGAAATGTAAATCAGAGCTCTCCTCTCACTGTTCAATTCCAGGAAGTCCATTTATTCTGCGAGATTTATTTGTCTCACTTACCGGGCGACGGGCTGTAAGACCAAGCTTCAAATGTCGAGTGTTACCTGCTGGCGATCATTCGCACGCTCCCACACTAGGAAAAAAAATTTAGTATCTCTAACAAAACTGTTTAGTTGAGGCATTTTTTAATAGCGACCAAATATCTTGTTTTATGTAACAAAATATTTAGTTGTCCCAACTAAACATATCTTTCTGCTTTGTTCTCTGGACCAAATGATTTTGTTCTTAGACTTTATATATAAAAATTAAGTATTCTAGTTATTTTATCTAAAAAAATTACACAATAACGAAATATTATTTTACACAAACTAAAATAATGCCCCGTGGATACTATTTTGTGCTTTCAGTGCACTAAAATTTAGATTTTATATATTAAAAAAAAATTACAGTATTCTTAACAAAATTCATATAGTTAAAGCTCTTCGGTTGCTATGACAAAAGTATTACGTTATACGAACAAACCGTAATCAAACAAGATATTTGTTTACAGGAACTAAACAGTTTTGTCGGGCATATTTTAACCAAATTATTTTGTTGTTACAACAAAATTTTCGTTCACGCAACAATACATTTTTCCCAGTGCAGCGTCGACTTTCCAGCTTGAGAGCCGAGATATGGCTAATCGCCGGCTTGTTTTGACAATTTCGCTGCGGTGCGCTCGAGGGACCTCGGCCAGAGTCGGGTCGTTTCAGTCCGTCGGGTGCTCCCACGGGATCACCTCGGCGGACTGCGCATTTTCGCAGGCGCGTGCGGGCTGGGCCCGCTGGGTGAAAGGGATCCACGGCCGAAATCGGGGCCCCCTTGGCTTACCTCGTAGGCGTGACCCCATATGCTGGCTTCGGGCTTCGCTGCAACTGTAGGACGATGCACGATGCAAAGCGCGCCGATGTGTCAGCCGGCTAATTCGATTTAGCCTACTCTCTTTCAGTCGGGAGCAGCCGTGAACTCTCGAGACACACGAGACCGCGTCGGGTACGCGCGAACGTATCGCGCTTGCCTCGCTTGCCGAGGTATAATCGATGAGACAGGTGACTCCGTTGATCTTAGGTAAGTGAGAGAAGTGAGGTCGGAGAGAGATCTCGAGTCGATTCGACAACTTTGCACGATGCGATTTTAAAGCGCGATACGAATGCTCCCCACCCCCCTCCCCCGAACGTAGCGGCAATCATCGCGCGGTTATTTCTTCCGTGCATACTTGTATGTCCTCCTTCATTATTCTCCAGTAATTAATTGATTAATTTGCTTGCAGAATCGCGGCGGCTATATCGGTTGAAATTACAGTCGAGGAGAATCTCGCGTCTCACCTTCTCATTTTCATACTTTATGAAGGATACGTTTATCTTTAGATTTCCGATATACTGGCCAATGATTGGAAGGAGAATCTACGTGTATCGAAATTTAGCCCGGCGATTTCTTTTCATTAACGTCAGTATGCGCGATTAGTCTGCTGTTTGTTTTGTATCCTTTGAGATACCAAAGATATATCAATGGCTAAAACTAAAGGTAATCTGAGTCAAGCCCAAAATGACGCAGTACTAAACCGGTCTCTCGTCAATAATATAGAATTAGAATCTGGATATCATAACGTGCGATATCAAATCGATGCGATAACAGAGCAACGAAATGGTCAAGCGGACGCGACGCAAAATTGATCGGCGGGCCTCCGACGAGAGAACGTTAACAAGGAGCGGAAGGAAGCGTGGCTGCGAGACGATGGAAGGAAACGAGAGGTCGACTGGGTCCAAGCAAAGGGGGATCGAAGGAGGCTCAAAGGGGCGAGAGAAGGAGGGGGGTCGGCAACGAGACGACAGGACGGCAAAGGGGGCGGGGGTACGGGGTCGTATACAGTGTACACAATAGCAAGGCAGAGTGCATTACGGTTAATACAGGAAAAGGACCGGCGCGGTCGTTTAGCCGGCGATCTCGGCAGTTACTGCGCCTCGCGCGAGGGATAAATCATCTCTCCCGACGCCGCCACGCCTACCCGGAGGACGCGGAAAGAGCGATTCTCCCCTATAGAGCGTGGTAACGTACGACGGGCGGTGGACGACAACGTTACCAACGTCCTCTGCGGTCGATGAGAACGAGCCCGGCGGCAGGCTTCCGGAAAACTAATAATCGTGCCGCGGACGCGTTCCGGAAGGCGATGAGAGAGAGAGAGAGAGAGAGAGAGAGTGATTGCGGTGGCCGCGGCGACGGTGCCGGCGGCGTCGCGAGGGGGTCGATTAATCGGGCAAGGAAAGTACGCGAATAAATGCGACGAATTTTAGAACGGTCGTCCACCAGCGTTGTTCTGCTGATGCCTGCGGCTTTTTTAATGTATAAGTGTCCGTGTTTTGGATACTTTAACAGTTGAATGGTTACTTTGGATGGAGAGGACCGTGAATTGTCCCGAGAGCAAAATGTGTTTGATTATAATTTATGTTTGGCTCTGCGAGTGTAACGGAGTCAAGCGAAACGGCTCGGAAGATGTAATTTCTTTGCTTGAGGACACGCTGGAAATACTTTATGCGAGCCTGACTCAAAGTGACGCAATTCCTCTGCTGCAACGTTTCCGGGAAAGGCACCATAAAAATGTATAATGCGCGAGATTCCCTCTCCCCATATCAGGATAATTAGGAGCAAGGATAGGATCCAATGTACTCGAGAAATGTTATTCGATCGCGTTGTTGCTTATTTAGCGCACTTATTTAGCCTAGAGCCGATAACCAAATTAACCCCCGCGATCTCCCGTGGTTACTCGGTGGTGTTAAAGCGTTCGTTATCGCCGAACGTAAGACTGGAGAAGGAACGTTTTAATCCGCGCGTCCGCCATGGGCGTGTCGCAGAGTCAACCGCGGGAGAATAACGCGGTCTATTTCCCACACTCGCCGCCGCGGCCGGGGGAAAGAGAGAGAGAGAGAGAGAGAGAGAGGAGATTTTCCCATTTTTCCCGAAAGGGCCGTGAAATTGGGCGGACAAATCGCGGCTCGAGAGAGCGTAGCGAATCGCTCGTAATTCGGTGCCCTCTCCGTGCTGTTCCGGACGTCTGTCGGACGTCGTTCTCCTTCGAGCCGCGATTTCTACGTGATCCTCTCACGTGGCTCACCCAGGAGTTTTCGACGGCGCCATCGCGCGGTTGTACTGTCGGTTATTCGTAATTATAGTCCAAATTTATCATTTCATATAACGACGATTAATGGAAATAATCGAATTACATTAAAGGGCTCGAGAAATTGGAAATGGATCGTTTCAAGTTCTTTAGTAAACTGAATTCCAGCACCAAGATAATTAAATATCTTTTTTCTCCTGAGGAACGTGTAGTACATTTTAAGAGCGAACGCTCGATCGGGCGTTGAAGTCGCCAAATCCTAACATGTGAGCCAGAAATTATGTGTTTCTCTCCTGAGCGGAAGTAAAGTGCCGTTTTAATTTTATGTCCAGCTTCTCGCTTGCATCGCATGTCCGATAAGTTTGAAGTGCTTGATTGTGTGCCGATTATATCGGCCACGATAATATCGGAGATATGCGATCTTCGTGTTATCGGGGTTATAATTTAGAATTCGTTCTGATGTATATAAGGAATTACGCGCACACGGACGAAAATGGGTTATAAATTTAGTAAAACCATATTTCGATAATGCAGAGACGAGTCGACGTATCGGCAATAGTGATAATCTCAGCCTGTACCTGAAATCAATCGCACGTGTGACCACTTTAGTCCAAAGTACGGATTGTTTAAACTAGGAGCTGACTTTTTGTGATGAAGATCGAACTGTACGTTTCCTGTAAAATATCATTGAACGTAAAGGACGGCGCGTTACTACATTTGCTTCTCGTTATCTCTCGCTCCTGCCATTTTTATTTCTCTCCAATTGACCGTCTTTTCCTGTGTGCATTTAGCTATTTAATAACAGCATTCGACTTGTCAATATCGAGTTTATGAACCGATGCGGATCCTGCTTCTTCCCGGTATAGCGATTCTCGTCCTCTCAGGATTGGATTTGTTTGTGCTTTTACCTTCGCCGCATCTTTTCCTGTTTCCAGTTTTCTTAATCAACCACTTCCTGGCACCTGTCTAAATATCAAGCTATCAATACCGTCGCCAAGCGGAATTCGCGTACATGTTGCAACCTCGTGGCTGACATTTAGTCGCGCCTGACTAAAAATTCGCAGCCACGCTAATTTTGCGAAGTGTCTCTCACGCGATGCGTCGACATAAAAGCATCCCCAGGCATTCCTTCCCGGCTAATTTCGCCCTATCGGTGCGATTAGTCATACATTCGTCGCAAGTTCGCATCTTCGACGCATTGTGACTCGTGGCGCGGATGAGTCCCGAGTAAGCGAGAGAGCGAGTTGGACGCGATTATCGATAGATGCGCTGCTCGCACTCTCGATCGACCTGGCCGATCTCAGTCGCTCGTGACGTGGAGAAGCGAGAAGATAAGTCAACCTTAAAACTCCCACGTGTAACGACTCACTCGTTCCTACGATCATATAATCGCGCACCACGACTGATATCACTTTTTTTATTCCGCGGCAACAAACCGGAGGAACGCGCTAATGTTAATCACCTTAACACTACTTTCCTCGCTCAAGCAGAAGAGCAGCCGCAAATAAAAATCACAAGAGGGGTCGAGAGTGCATCGGAAGGAAAAGGAAAGGAGAGAGAGAGAGAGAGAGAGGGGGGGGCAGAAGGGAAAGAGGAAGATAGGACACATTGGAGAGGGACGAAGCTGGTAAAAGGAGGACGAGGAAGGAGGTCGGCGCAGCCAGCCTCGAGGGGTGACGCAGACCCGAAGGGAGACGAGCGATGAGAGGGGCGACCTGAGGGGCGGGGGGAGGGGGGTCCAGGGAAAGAGGGAGAATTTAATGTTCCCCTCCAGTGGATGACTCGAGGGTGTAATTGCCGTAGTGGGCGGAACGGAGCGAGCATAGCGCCAATGGGCGTGGTTCGCTGATTACACCGCGTTGATACTGATATCCTGGCTACCAGCGGCTAACCAACTTCCTCCATCCAGCTTGTGCTCAGGCGACGTACCCGCTTTCTCCTCGCCGCCGGCTAGAGAGATCGCCCTGACGCGGCCGGCGACGAGGACAAGGACGACGACGACGACGACGACGGTGATGACGATGCGGTGACAGCTACCGCGAAATCTCGTCTTGGCACCGCTTATATAGGCAGTGGCTCCTCTTCTCTTCCCTCTCGCCTTCCATTCGTCTCACGCGCGGTGTTCAATGCTTGTTCACGACGTTCCGTCTTCGCCTCCGCGCTTCGCCTCGTTTCAACGGAGGTCCCGCGGAGCTCGGCCTGACGTCGTCGACGCGCAGTCATTATGTTAATAAAATAGTTATGACCGCGTTGTTGCACGAAGATGCGCGCAGCGTATCCCCATGCGAGGTACTGAAGGTGAATGATGCTGGGAACGCGTCGTCTTCAGACATTGTAATACCGTATAAATAAAGCCGACGGTAGTCGTCTCGGAAGGAGTAATGGAAATAATGGAGTAGTCGTAAGCTTTAACGGTCAGTTTTTTTAAGTGTTATATTGTCGGTGAAGAAAATCGGCTCGATTTTTTCAGGAAATTCGAACATTTCATTCTGTAAAATCTGGCAAGTTCGGTAAAAAGAAAAATGATTCGTCAACCGAGTAATCGTCGTATAGATGTTACGCGTGTGTGGTGACATCACGCGAAAATTGATCGGAACTTTCTGGTTGATCCGATATTTTGCTCACTTCCTCGCCACGCCATTCGTTCGCCGATCTCACACGAATTCGTCGCATTTGTTCATACTGCCTCGCTGTCGTGAATAAGTAAAACCGCGGACTGATTAGGTCGAATATAGAAAATGCATATACAGCAGAGTGCCGAAAAGTCTTGGATAAAAAATCGCTGCAGCGTCAATAAGTCGCGCGTCACGCAAAAAGCATGCGACGTCTGGTGAAGTTGCTGATACAAATACCAATCGGGCGACGTCGTGACGATAAACCGAGCGCGCGGACGGCGCGGAATAAATAAAGAAACGAAGGCGTTGCGGTGCAGGGCCGAGGATGAGAGAAAGAAAGAGAGAGAGAGAGAGAGAGAGGGAGGAAGAAAGAGACGATCGTCGTCGTCGTCGACGACGACGAGCGAGACATGGCAGTCCGTGCCATCGGCGATCCACGCCCCGCTGACTGGACTGTTTTTTATTGCACCGCCGCACCCGAAAGATCGACCCGGGGCCGGAGGAAGTTTCCTCTTTCGTCGCTGAGCGAGCGCCGGAGCGAGAGGGTGTCCCACGGAGCGGGCGGGGGCGGACGAGCGCGCGCCGGAGTCCGTCCGGTCCATCCGGTCGATCTGCCGAGAGAACGAGCGCGCGGGGGCGAAGTCGCCGGCCGGAGGAGCCACCCCGTGTCGAACTTTTTGCGCCATCGCCGGTGCACCGGCGATGACGCGACCCCCGCGATTGGCGTGGATCCGCGCCGTGACTCCCGTTGAATGTCAGTGTCGGCGCGGAGTTTTCGTCCGGTGGGCGCGTATCCGAGACGTGTCTCGGTAGTTTTGGCATCGCACCGAGAAACTTCGTGCGGAAACTTCGAAGCGGCCCGGTCCTCTTTCTCCAGCGGTCAAATAAATTTTCGAGCACGCATAAAAGAATATATGCATGAGCGGCCGCATGCTTCTACATCATATTTAGGTGCATTTTAATTTCAACGAGAAACACAAATATGAGACGTACGCTTGCGTCGTGCTTGCGTAATTTCGATCTGGTCGAGTAACAGAAATCACCCCGAGGAATGAAAACCCAGCACCCGACCGCTTCGAAAGCGCTGGGGAAAATGGCGCAAGCAACTCGGCAGATCGGGCTTGATTTTCGGTCGTCCGAGCCGAGAATCAAGTGAAACATTTCTCTGCACCGCGGAAGCCTGAAGTATCAACCTAGCAGAGATCGCTCGTTTCCGTTGCAGTTCCCTGGAATGAGACGCGCCTCTTACACTGGGCGTACGTCACAATTTATTGGTGGTGTGCGATCAATCGGCGGATCAGATCCGAGACGGACCTCTCGGGCCGCGCGCTTTCTTACGGTGTCATCGCGAGGCGCGCTTTCGATTTCCGCCCGGTCATCGAGTCTCATTTAAAGAGGAGGCGATCCTCGTTAGAGCAGCAAAACCGAGAGAGGAGAGATCGAGTGCCTGACCCTCCGGCCGATACGCCCACTCGATACTGCGCTTTGATCCGCGGACAAATATCTTCTCGTTCGAGCGCTTAGCTTCTCATTTGCCGTTCAGTCGAGCCGCGGCGGCTACCGCGTTGGCTCGGAAAGAAGAGACGAGAGAGAGAGAGAGAGAGAGAGAGAGAGAGAGAGAGAGAGAGAGGACGGCGTGATTGCCATTCCGTCGTGCGATTCCGTATTTTGAGAATTGTTTCGTAACCGAAGATCGATGTTCTTTGGCGACGCAACGCCGCGAGCGCGCGGCGCACGCCGTCTGCATATCAAGCGCACGCGTGCATGCGTGCGTATTTACCTCCCCTATACGTGTCCGCTCGCGTCGACTGTCGATCTGCTTTAACCCTTCCTCTTTCGCAAGCAGCTATTTTTCCAGATGCATACATAGCAATGGCTATGTCATCGCAATGGCGCTATTTTTGCGAAAGCTGCGAATGAACTTTCGTGCTGGAGCCGTCGGGGTTTACACAGGAGGAGAACGTTCAATTGTTCTCGCGTGTGGGGAATTTTTAAGCGTGTGCCGATCGGAAAAGCTCCAGTCGCAGCGGAGAATTATATTTTCCGCGGAGTCATTAAAGCGTTTCAGTCGACTTGAAGCTGTAATGTCATCTGGTTTGATATCGACGCTGAGTACGTCAGAAACGAGACGAATGAATCTCGAAAGACGGGAGAGAATGTCCCACATTATAACTCGATATCATAATTAAATATCACTGGAAATTCACTTGAACATTTATTCCACATACCTCGTTCCTCGCGAGCTCATATTTAAAGCGTCAGCTCTTTCGGTTTTATTAACAACTTTCGCGTTTATCTCTTGCGCGCGGATTCTGCTTCGGTTTTCAGCGTGTAATTAATAATTTGCTCCTCGCGTATCACACACATGCGTACACATACACACATTGGGAGAAACTCGGGAATACGACAGTCCGGCAATCGATACAGGCGATGAAGCATAAACGAGAGTATGAATTAATGATGTAACTGCGGGTGTCTGATTACTATGCGCTTTTGGACACGCCGACTCAGTTAAGACGAACAGAGAAACAGGCGGTGTGTCGAAGGGGCGAGCATTAGCGCCTCGTTTATTATTCATGTGTGAGAGTTAAGCTCGCGCTCGTGCGCCTACACAGACATATACATATTCACATATACGTATATGTATATGTGTGTGTGTGTGTGTGTGTGTGTATATATATGTATATTTATATGAATATATGTGTGTGTGTGTGTAATTTCCGTACGCGCACGACATGAATTTCGTTTCGACGCGTGCACGCAGAGAAATTGTCGCTTGCGTTCGCGAAGTTTCACCCCTGGGACCATTTCATTTGTGCACCCTGCGGCACAAGGTTGCGCAGCCCGCCCCGCCGTGGGTAAGCCATGGGTAAGCCGTATGTAGCAGGCAGTTTTCGGTAATATTCATCGAACGAGAACAGCGTCGAAAGTGATCCGACGCGGAGACGTCGAAATTTTAGGACGAGTGAGGCTGATTTCAACGTTAACGGAAAAACTCACATGTGTTAACTACGGCAGCAATGAAACGACAATCCAGCGTTTAACTGTCGATTGTTCAAAATCGAGACGAATAAAAACACGATTTAAATAATCACTTCTCTCTGTAATGCAATTTTTACTTTATATAATATTACCATGTACACTTTTTAAATGCATATATATAAGCGTATGTAACGTAAAGATTCGAATATTCAGTAAGACAAATATTTAAATCTCTCGTAACTTTTAATTTTCACTCAAGCTTTTCTTAAGATAAATTTCTGTATAAAATTTCTATAAAAATGAATATTTGATAAGGACACCAGATGTTGCATATGATAAGTCAAACGTGATAGGTATATTTGCAAGAAAAATATCTTTATCTTTAAGTTGATGTATTCGATGTACACATATAAAATATTCTTGTAAATTAAAAATGCCACCTGGATTTCATATTATCCGACAATATTGATTTTTTTCGCATCCGACACTGTCGCACGTCAATTGAAGAATGACATAACTCTTTGCGTAATGCTCATAAAATTAGTTTTCGCAAATATTAATACATCAAGGCAGTTCCGTTAAAATTTGATATAAGCGCGTATCAATGATTTAGGTAAACTCCCAAAGTGATATCAACAGAAACAAATGTTAAAATTTGATCGACCGATAGTCACGGAAATATATATGTAAGTGAAAAATTATTTAAGTACATCTTATAAACTTTCTTATCTTATAAACTTTCAAAAAATAATTCACGTATGTGCGAGAGTATCGGAAGACGACAGGCACGAGGAAAAGGATTCGCCATGGTGCGCGAGTTCTCTCAGCTGGAAAAGAATTCCTCCGTACGAGACGCGTTAAAGTAATGGGTGTGACCGCGATCGTATCGCTCGGGTTTGTTTAAATAACCGAACGTTTCGGGACCGGACAGCGTATCTCCGTGTCGGCATCTCGCTAGCCAATATGTATGATAATTCGAACATGCCTACACCTTATAATGGAGCCTGAATATATGTGTGCGCGGTTGGTCCCTACCTTCTTCATCCTGCGTCACTCCTTTCATACGTAACGGGTCAGTATCTTTTATACCTCTTACTCGAGGGAGCGCATTTAAAGTGGTTCGAGGCCCGGCTAAGTTTTATACAGACCAGAAAACTGTGTTTCAAGTCTGAATTTTACAGCTAAATTTTACGAAAACTTGTAACTGCTGGTTCATATCTCGGCTGAAAACCTGATTCAAGACTTATACCCGTATTCATAGTCAGGCCTTATATTTAAGGCTTCCTTAAGTTTATCTTCAGATGGTCTGTAGCCAATAAAATAATCCGTGCAGCATCTAAAGATGGATATAAGGAAACCTCAAATATAAGGCCTGACTATGAATACGGGTATTAGACCTGGATAAATTTTCGTATTGGCAAAGGGGCCCCGAGGGGCCTGGAGGTAATTCAAGATCGGGACGCGAAATAAATTTGTTCTCGTTCGTCGGTTCGATTTCCAGCTTAGGCCTGGTCTACAATACGTGTCGTAAGTTGCAAGCTGTAAGAATTGGCGAATCACAGTCGATTATTACAAAAATAATCGACTGATTCGCCAATTCTTATGGCTTACAACTTACGACACGTATTGTAGACCAGGCCTTAACGCGATTAAACCCTCACTTTAAACGAGTCCGAAGTTCTTGGCCGGAAGCTTCGAGTCCGTCTGGTGGAAAAAATATTTACCTCTTCGGTACCTCTGCCACTGACGAAGTAATATCAGAGAGAAGAATGAGAGCGGCCACCGGCCGTATTTCGGGGGATACGGCTAGGCGCATTTTAGATACGCCATCTGACCAAAATGCGCCTAAACTACATCCGCTAGGCACACTTTCGCGGTGATAAAAGTAAAATGCGCCTAGGTTCGTGTCCGTACTACTTCCATTCAATGGATAGTAGGTTAGAAAAAGACAGACGACAGACAATCGTTCCGTCTTTGTCTCACTACTGAGCGGCGCGCGGCAGTAAGCACGAGGCGAGGTAGCGGCGATCTTATCACTAAGCGAACATCTCGCCGCTTTTCTTTCATCTTTCACGCTCCAGAGACGTCAAAAGACGCGGTAGCGTCTCGTGTCGAGGGAACGTGCGAAGCGAGGAATTATTTTTCACGCGAGGTAGCATATGGGAGACTAGACGAGCGTCGACATATTATTTGTTTCTTTCCCGCTCGTCTAGCTTATTGACTGCGTGAGCCGCGAGATTTTTCTCGCTATTCCTATACCTCGCTCTTTTTCTCTCTCGCTCGTTCTTTCTCTCTCTCGCGCACTTGCTCGCTCTTCCTCTCTTCTCGTGTTCTTATGGCTTGATTAAATATATTAATTACATGATAATATATATATAAATAAATGACACATATATAGTGTATATGTATATAAAGAATATTTAGTATTAATGCCCAAATAAAGAAGAGAGAATTATAATGAGAGACGAAAAGTTAATAGAAATCCACTCTTAACCAATATATACATCTTTTAAAAATGATTTGTTATTAAAGTATATGACAGAATAATTTATTTATGCTAATAAATTTAAATTAAAAATTAAATGAAATGTTATTTATTTTGTAAAAGATATTCCATTGTTACATTTTTCTTTTCATAGCAAAAATAAATTTAGTCTAGTAAAAAAAGAAATTAGTTTTATTATCATATTTCAATTACGACTTTATTATTTAATTTTACGAATAGATAAGAATAGATAACGTGCATATTGTTGCTCAACGGAAACCGCGAGAAAATGGTAATCTCCGTCAAAAAATAAATGCAAACTTTTTAATAATATAATAATCTTTTTACGTAAGTGTTTGTTTTTATAGTATAACCTGTTGAATTTTATTAATTATTAATTCAGCATGTTATAGTATAAAAAATATATTTTAATATAAAAATTAATGTAATATTCATTGTTTGCATTTGCAAGAAATATGGATAGAACAGGATAGGTTGCAATGATACATAGGAAGAAAAAAGATAGATGGATAAATAGATAGATAGATAGATATAGAGATAGATATAGATGGATAAATAGATAGACAGATAGATGGATAGATAGATAAATAGATAGATGGATAGATAGATATAGAGAAATAGATAGATAGATAGTTAGATAGTATAGAAAAAATGATAAATAAAAATATAATTATCATTATTATTATTATTAATGTTTTCAGTTTCAAGAGAACATTCGCTTAAACGTAAGTCTTACTTAGGTCCAGTTTCACGACTTATATTATATTAACCGGAATATATTATACGACTTATATTATATTAACCGGAATATATTATACGATTTATATTATTTTAACCGGAATATAATTCGTTAATATTAGAAGTTAGTTCCCTTGACACGAGACGCTACCGCGTCTTTTGACGTCTCTGGAGCGTGAAAGATGAAAGAAAAGCGGCGAGATGTTCGCTTAGCGATAAGATCGCCGCTACCTCGCCTCGTGCTTACTGCCGCGCGCCGCTCAGTAGTGAGACAAAGACGGAACGATTGTCTGTCGTCTGTCTTTTTCTAACCTACTATCCATTGAATGGAAGTAGTACGGACACGAACCTAGGCGCATTTTACTTTTATCACCGCGAAAGTGCGCCTAGCGGACATAGTTTAGGCGCATTTTGGTCAGATGGCGTATCTAAAATGCGCTTAGCCGTACCCCCGAAATACGGCCGGTGGCCGCTCTCATTCTTCTCTCTGGTAAAGATTGACAGCCCGGGTGAATTTTCGTATCAACCAAAGGGGCCCGAAGGGTCCGGAGGTAATTGAAGAGCGACGATAATACCGACTGTTATAGCTACCGCCACCGACGAGATACTATAAAGACTGTTGGCCTTACGGGATTTAGCGTACTAAAGAAATTTCGCTATATACTAGCGCTCTCTTAGGAATATTGTGGCCGAAATATGAAACATAGCTCGAAATAAGCATGGATAGTAACAGGTATGGAATAATGGGAAAAAGATGTCGGAAGATATCAAAGAGACTATTAATACAGAAAACAGGTTGAATATGTATGTGTGTATATCTCTTAGGATTGCAAGACGTGAGAAAATTTAGAATAATTTTTATTTTAAATGCATACATATGTTCCCTGAGTGTACACTAGTTCAGCGATAAAAAACAGATCTCATGTTGGCCGCTCTCAGGTTCCTCTCTGAGTCGTCACACAACTTTGTGAACCAAGTCAGCCGGCGGCAGCACGTGTCGGTCGCTGCTGCTCGACGCCTCGAGAGGTATTTGCCGTTGCTTGCTTTTATCAATTAAAATCGCTAAAATTTTCAAGAGCGTTCGCTGATTACGTCTAGTTGAATATAATTCGTGCGTTTCTCGAATCATGTCCCAAAACGCAGCAACGACCGACGCTGCTCGTGTATCGCGCAACTTCTTGCGTGCGTGCCAAAGCGGTGACGTTCACAGAGTGGAAACTCTTGTTGGAAGATACGGCATACACGATTGGTGCGACTTCCGTCACTCGGACTCTGGCGACACCGCGCTACACGTGGCGGCACGAGCTGGCAATATGAATGTGGTGAAGTATCTGTGCGAACAATTTGACATGCAAGCGTTTAAAATCGACGTCACCAACAAGGACATGAAGAGGCCTTCGCACGAGGCTGCACAATTCGTACAAGAGGACGTCTTGAAATATTTATTAGAAAATGGTGTCTTTTCCTTCATGAGCCATACACCCAGAAAAATTTATTAATTGAAGATTGGTATTTTGTAGCAATTAATCGAACGTAAAAATGAGCCAAATAAGCGATCTTTAAAAAAAAAAATTGAACAATATCGATTCATATGTATTCATATGATAATACATTATCATTTCTTGTTTACCTGGATGCAAATTTCACAAAAATATTGTGCTTATGTTCTTAGTACCTGACTTAAATTTGGACTATTTTTTCCGAAATATTCGCAATTAAATTATACAAAAGGTGTATTACGCGTACCTGGTTCTTGAGATTATGCGTCTGAAAATCGAATTATACCGCAAACTTAACCGATAAATGTTAATTCTTGCACCGAGAGAGCTTTTTGCTTGTAAACTTTAAATTACTTTAAATGATGCCGAATTGCAAAATTGATTGACCTTAAATATCATACCTTATTGACGTTAAATATCAATACCTAAAGGTGCGTCGGTGGACGCTTTGAAGCGCGGCGACTGGACGCCTCTGATGCTCGCATGCACGAAAAGCGGCCACGCGGCATATCGGTGCATCGTTACCCTCCTGATGGCTAAGGCTAACGCACGTTTACGCAATAAAGACGGCTGGACGCCGTTACTCATCGCTTGTCGAGCCGGTGATGAGAATGTGGTCGATTTATTACTGAAGCACATGCCCGACTGCATAGACGAACGAAGCAACAATGGTCGTAGCACGTTGCACATTGCTGGTAAGTGTGTGTATGTTTATAATATGTTAATCTCTCTTGATTCATCATACTATCGTATGCAAATATTAATTGTGCGATACAACTTGCGTAAATATCATAGAAACTACATAAAAGAATAAAATAAAAATCGGGGAGAATAATCGAGTATTCTTCTTTAAAAAATCGATTTTTAACTTTTACGAATATAATAAAAAAGAATATTCCGTTTTTTTGAAAAGGTGAGATATGAAATATGATTAGAAATTGTGAGGTAAAGTATAAATTTTATTTTTTTAAGCTAATTTTGTAAAACGGGAATAATTCTCAGTGGAAAATGTCGCATCGGTCGGCCGCGACTACCTTCAGTGGAAAAAGTCAAATCGAGTCAGTTGTGATGCTCAATAGTTAAAATTCCGTACGAAAAATATATTTGGATGATACATACCATCTTCGGATAAATCAGAAGGTCCAGGGTATTCCTGTTCTCTTCATCCGATCAAATTCTGACTTATCTTTTATTCTTTCCGGTTGTCTTCTCCACCTTTTTTTAGAATAGTTTTAAAATCTTTCGCTTTTCAACATTCTTGCATATCGATTTTTTCCTAAATATTTGATCTTGATATAATCGATAGCAAAACCTTTATATCGCCTAAATGGGAGCGATTCTATTACTGTAAAATCTTTTAAAATTTTTACGCCGTTAAAAGCGGATTTGTTTAAACAGATTTTGTTTTCCGTGAATAATTTTCAAACCGTTTGCGTGTCTCTCCGTATCTGCATCCATGCTCCATAATCCATTTCGAATCTCCAATTGCTGCAGCATTCCATGGACACGAGAGGGTGATTAACTCGCTCGTCGCGTCGAGACCGAGCCTACTGAACGCGCAGGACTCTTCGGGCTCCTCGCCGCTTCACGAGGCGATGAAGAGCGGCAACCTAAACGCAGCGAGACGCATCGTACATCTAGGCGCCGATGTCAGTCTCGTAGACAATGTCGGTCAAACTATCCTGCACGTAGCCGCGCTAACAGGCAACACGGAGGCTGTTGAATACATTTTGAGGCACAATTTGATTGACGTGAATCGCGAAGCTTCTTTCGGCATCACCCCGTTAGTGGCAGCTCAAAGGAGTAATCACAGCGACGTTGTCGACATTCTGACGAAAAGTGGCGCCAAATAATAAAGTTTGTCCCTGTGACGTATACTTGTGCTCTTGTCACATTCCCGAAATGTCTCGCACAGCTTTTCTCGCAATCAAAACAAATCGCGCAATGCAAAAAACGATTCGGCGTTTTTAACAATTTGACTCTCACGCTTATCGCGTCTCCCAAAATTGAATATATTTTTTTATTCTAATTCCTTTTATGTTCTGTAGAACATCTCTCTCTTTCATGGGTTTGCCGAAGAGAAAATTCTCGACAAAAATCATTACTTTCGTTTGATCATCGACGCTTTAATTACCGACGAGTCGCGTCTACATGTACGGTTTAGGATGGACAAAAGACTCACGCGAGTGGCATTTTATTCAGAGATTGGTACACATTTATTTATCTTTTGTTTTCTCTTGTATCAGACAGTTTTAAAGAAGCATACAAAAATCAAGAAACGGAGGCTCTTATTAGTTCGGAGATACCTAGGCTTTACATTCTTCTTCGTCCTCTACCCTTTACCCTTCCTCCTTTGCTTCGTTAAACTTTCTTTTTTTTCTCAGCGTGCGCAGGCAGGCGACGTAGATACAGGAAATTCATGCGCTTACTGTTATTACGATGTACGCGTGCTGGACGAGGCCTTTAAACTCTAGAACGCTAACGCAACGTAATCGGTTATCGATATTAACACCGTGCGGCGCACGATACGACGAATTCTTTCGAAAGCTACGAGAGAAAAATAAATTAAAAGTAAACATAGTTGAAAATCTTGAGAAACAATCAATAATTGGTCGTCGTAGTTATCCCGCGCAACTGAATCGCTCGCTCGTCGCTTTACTGTTGGCGCTGCTCGTAGCGCTCGAATTAGAATTCCGAATAATCGCGAGCGTTAATAATAACGCCGCACTCCTGATCCTTCAAAATGCCCCTTCGCGTCTAAATACCGCGAGATCGTGCAACGGAAAGGAAAAATGAGATGAGAGGACGCAATCGCAACGATCGTCACTTGTTGATATCAACCTTATTTACAATAATCATAAGGGAAATACCAATGGACAAACGAAGGATTGACATTTCTCAATTAGCGTTCCAGAAATTAATAAGCATCGCTTACATCACGAAGGAGAAAAACATAAGAGATAAGATCACAGAATCGTATGCGAATTCTATGCGATGTCGCGTGAGGTCCGCGATGTCGCGGCTTCCGATTCGAGAGATACGACGGTTTGGGGAGAGGGAGATGAACGGGAACGGTTTCAAGCCTCTTTTCCCCCTGTCGACGTCATCGAGTGTCAGCAACCTCTCTCAGTCAGTCGCGGTCGCGATCGCGTTAGTCCCGCCGACAAGATTTTTTCTGCTGCTCGCGACTGTTATTTATTATCGACTATGCCGTGTAGCACAGTCGCATCGTGCGTGTCTATAGCACGGTACGATTATTGTTATTAACTGCACTACATGGTATAATCGATATATATGTATATATATATATATATATGTTTTTCGAGTGCGTTGACTCTGACGCTCGAGCATGCCAATGGTGAGGCGAGAATCGAAACATTACCGCGCGCTTTTGCCGTCTCTTTTCAATCCAAGCCCCGATGGGGCTTGCAATGTTGTAGAAAAAATAGGTGTGTGAATAAAAAGGTTTTTCGCGTAAAATAACTCGCACCGAAGTCGCACCTTTTCCTCTCGCGATCCTATTCCCCTCTCTCTCTCTCTCTCTCTCTCTCTGTTTCTTTCTCTCTCTTATAGCAAATCACAGTATATACATAGGACGCAAATGTTGCTTCGGGGGAGTGGAGGGGTCTCTCGAAACGTCTCGAACCGGCTCCGAAGGATGGTGGTAATTTGACGGGGGTTAATTCTCCTTTTTTCTTCTTGTTCTCTTGGCTTCGCTCGATTCGCGTTCAATCTTTCACACTCCGAAACGAAAGCTTATCCGCTAAGTATCTCGCGGGACGAAGACGGGAGATTCGCGGAGAGAGAGAAATGATGAGGTGAAGGATCCGGAGGCGGACAGAAGGGAGACGTAGAGAAAGGAGAGGAGGGGGCGTGATGACGGGGGTGGTGGCGGAGAAGCCAAATGGAAAGTAAAGGATTGTCACACGACGAAAGGAAAGAAGGAACATCTCGGGTCGGAACAGTCAATTGATCTCGCGCCTGTTTCTCACCGCCGGGAAAGCGACCGAGGATAAGAAGAAGGGCTGAAAGGATGTGGTCTCTCGGGGGCGGAAGATATTTACATTTATAAAACGGCTAAGGATAAAACATGCACTGTACATTGTCTGCTCGTGTCCGATCAACGTGTCCGCACACCGCGCGCACTACCCCTCGCGTCCTGCGACCCTCTTTCTCGCGCAGCGATATACTTGTTTTACGAACGAGTACGCGTCGACTCCTTTCCTTTCTCTTTTTTGTTTCTTTCTGCCCGTGTCCCACCTCCTTCCCGTTCGATTTTCGCACGCGGCGGCCGTGAGGATCACGTGAACACGCCGAATCCACCGTAGGGGAAGGTTCAGGGTTTGAAACCGGTAAAATTACATCCACAGCGCGACCGTGCCTCAGGATTCGTTCGAAATATAATCGGACGCGCTCGAAGCGGGAGTTCGCTTTCGGCATAATCTCATACTCGAAACAAGCTTCGGAAAATGGGTCGTTCTAAGTATAATTTCATATTTAAAGCTAACTTCTTAAGAGCGAGGGACACGAAAGGTCGCTTTAAATATCATTTTCGTATTCAAGATGAATCCAAGGGGGTTTTTCCGTCGATCCTCCGGCCGTCGATGCCACCGTCGCCATCATTTCGTTTGCTCTCTTCTCCTCCGCCGTTCGACCTACTTTTAGTGGAGTTCGTTATAAATATCCAACGATTACTTGGGCTCTTTAATATTTTACTTCCTTTGCTTAGTTTATTTACACATTAACTAATACGTCGTGGGACTTAAGTTAAGATCGCCTCCTCGCGCGTCCTCCGCGTCGCGTCTCTTCTCTCACCGATAATAATAGCTCGTAATGTTTTGCTACTTACTAGTAAAACTCGCTTAGTCTACATATGCTTTCTTCCCGCACGTCGGTCATCATCTCTCAAGGGTGTCGCGTGTGTCCACGTTCTCAGTTCCTTGGATCTCTCTCTCTCTCTCTCTCTCTCTCTCTCTCTCTCTCTCTCTCTCTCTCTCTCTCTCTCTCTCATTCTCACTCTTATTTTCTCACACACACACACACACACACACACACACACACACACACACACACACACACACACACACGCACGCACGCACGCACGCACGCACGCACGCACACGCGCACGCACGCACGCACGCACGCACGCACGCACGCACGCACGCACGCACACGCGCACACGCGCGCACACACACACACACACACACACACACACACACACACACACACACACACACACACACGCGCGCGCGCGCGCGCACACACGCACACACGCACACACGCACACACACACACACAAACATACACACATACGTTCTCTTTCTCTCCGTCTCGCGTGCGCTCCACTTTACATTACAAGTATTCAACATGTACAAAGCTCTATTTACATTATGTACACACACACACAGTTTTAGCATTCGGAGTCCTTCGCGACGATAACGCCTCGCATACCTTGCGCGTGTCCTCGTGCGGTGTCTGTGCTCGTGCACGCGCTGAAAACTTCGATCAGGACAATCGGGACGCCGCGTAGTCGGGACACCTCGAGTGAAGGACACATGTCCGGCCGCGTTCTCGCCGCGCCCGCGTTGTCGATCGCGCGTTGCAAATCGCGCAGCTGTGTTCTTATCGCTATTCTTATCACGTCGTCGATACGGCGCTTCGAAATTTCTCCCGTGTTCGCGACAAGCGCGCCGAGAACGCGGGCCACCATCTCATCTCATCTAACGGGACATACTGGTCGACTTTCGGGCCCTCGGCGGCCCTCATTCCCCTCCTTGTTTTTCCTCCTTTGATCTCTGGGCTCGCATGACACGTCGAACGGATGGAATGTGAGTGCTTTCGTAATTGTCTGGCAATTAGACGCTGCGCGACTTGAGACTCGCAGTTTTCCCCGGTCGTAGGAAACGATCGCACCATGAGCTAGCTCCCCCTTTTGAGACTGGATGCTCTCGCGTCGCAATCAGTCGTGCTGGCGAAACTGAAACTCCAGAAGCGGCTCTCGTAATGCCGAGAACTTCGATCGCAGTCGCGGCTCGATCTGACGCTGGATCTGACAAAGAAACCGAGACATTGGCTTAATCGTTAAATGATGGACAATTTGGTCGTTCCAATTAACGTCCGATACGAGCTCGGGGAGCTCTTGAAATCTTTGTACCGGGCGACTCTTACGCAATCAGCGAACATATGTCTACGTACGATACATAAGGATTATCGACGGGCTGACAATCTTTGCGCTTCGAGAAACCGTCGTTGATGGACACATGCTTTGGACGCCGAAATGAGCAATTACGTCTTAACACTGCTCGAGACACACTTAAACACTTAATGTAGCTGGTACCCTTAGCGCGGTTATCACTATTACATTTCTCCTACGTGTGTGTTTCTCTCATGAGCGAGAAATAAACTAAGCAGCCAAGAAAGCGCGACGCGGTGGATGAAAATACGTCGAGAATCTGCCAATGCTTGCCGGTGACTTCGTCTCGACGTTTCAAGATGACCGAACATTCTAACAAGCGTTCTAACCCCTTCAGGTAAAACAAAATAAAAGGAAAAGAAAAAGAAAAAAGATTGGCCACATTAATAATTTAATTAAAAGGAAACAAAGCTACGATTATCCCGTAGCATCCATGTGTTACTTCTTACGTTGTAAAATATATCATTGTGTCCTTATATGTATTGTTGAAAATATACGAAGAGTTCTGCCTCGTATTTTCTACGTTTGAATACGTCGAATTTTCACACATCGTGAAAAGTATCGCATCGCAAAGAAGCGGTAGTGATAATTTACTTGCGGACTAACTCGGTTCATACACGGTGTGTGAAATTTTTCCTTTTCTGTCTATAGTTTATCTCGAGTTGAGAAGAGACTGCCGATGCGAAATGAAGCGCGCAGGGAACAAATGAAGTGCAGAGGCTCGCGGAAGAGAAAATAAAGACGTGACTTTACGTACGGGTGCTCAAGTGTTGCGGAAATACAGTTGGCTCAACGTACTTTCATCCACACATCGCGTCGAGAAGACTATCGAAACTCGCTCTCCATACTCTTCTCTTTCTGCCCCCTCTCTCTCTCTCTCTCTCTCTCTCTCTCTCTCTCTATTTCTTTTTCCTTCGCTCACTTGGTCGAGGCATCGCCCGACGAGAATCCTCGTGGTGGTTTTTCGTCGTAGTCATCGTCGACGAAGGATGGTCGGGGAACGACGAATTCCCACTCGACACAGTTTTCGCTCGCAATACAAAACACTCGAGGATGATAAAAAATAAATAGCGCACGCGCACGCGGTGTCCCTCGGCTACACGTTTAGCTTAGCTCACACGTTCTCACGTACATACACGGTTTTTCGTTTTTAAAAAATAGTAAAAAACAGTGACTAAGTGTTCGCGCATTTTTCCACGTCGCTCGGGAAATCCGCTTGTATCACTAATATTTATCCGCCCACATACGATCCCTGGGCCCACTCATCGGTTTTCTCTTTCTCACTCGCTTTCTCTCCCTCCCTCTCTCTCTCTCTCTCTCTCTCTCTCTCTCTCTCTCTCTCTCTCTCTCTCTCTCTCTCTCTCTCTCTCTCTCTCTCTCTCTCTCTCTCGCTTTCGTCACAATAATAATATATCGTTACTGTATACATACATATACATACATATATATATATTTATTTTTTTATTTATAAAAATAACGTTCTGGGACTAAAACGTAACGTTCCAAAGCGGCGCGCGACGAGGAGCTACCGTAGTACACGACTGATAAAGGCGCTTCAGCCATTGCCCCTCGATTTCTCCTTTGTTCTTGCCGTACGGGAGGAAATCTAATTTCCGGCCATCAATGGCGAGAAACGCGCTTGTTACTTCTCTCGCTCGTCGAAACACACAACTCTGCGGTGGAGGCTCGCGTGCGCGCGCACGCGCCCGCGAGGAGTGCACCGAGTTGCAGGACGAAGCTTTGCGCAAAACTATGACGAGGTAGTTACTTTAGGATAAATTGATAAAAGGAATAACGCAACGGCGAATGCGTGTAACCGGATACCTCTGCAGTTTATAACAATCCAGACGTTTTCTCCTTGATGTTCTATTTCTTGAAAAATCATATTCTTAGACTGAACGATGGTATCAAATATTGTTAACAACTGAACAAAAACGCATTCGAATGCGTATTTCTCAAGCGTGTTTGGATCGTTTTAAGCAAAATAAAATGGATTTCAAGCGTCGTTTCATAACTGTTGATGAAACTTGGATCCACCACTATACACCAGAGCGAAAAGAACCTTCCGGAATCACACTTTAATGACGGTATTGAATTATTGAAAAAATTGAAAAAATTATTGGAATAAATGTATTGAAGTTTCAGGAGATTATATTGAAAAATAAAACATATTTCACGGCAAAACGAAAGTTTTCTTTCACTGTTAGGCCGAGAACTTTTCAGACTGCCCTCGTGTATTCGATATTGAGAAAACGCTTCAATGCAACACCTGTCTTTCGCGAAGACTGCGGGATGTTCTTCACTAACCGCGTCTTTTTAATCAAGAGGCGCAGGACTGAAGCAACGAGAGGTACCGTGGCCAGCGACGAGAGGCGACTGCTCCGGCTTGGAGGGTGATTTTCGTCGCAAGATAACAAAAGAAAATCGTTTCATTACTAAAGAGAAAGAAGGAAAAGAAATACATCGTCGTCGTCGTCAATAAAATTCTCGGACATCGGGCGAGCCAGAGCGCTACCATTTTTCCATGCGCAAGGTAAGCGTCGCCGCAGAGCGACCTCGTCGCGGGTCGCACGGTACCGGCGTCTTCCCCTTTATCGAGCCGTCATCGATCCCGCATAAAGATCGCATCCCGGGCACGCCGATCCCCTCGGCTGCTCGACAATGTCACCGGCGTGTTGTTGGCGATTCGCGTATTCGGCCGGTGGCGATATGTCTAGATCTATATTACAATGCCTGTTTTCTAAATCGAGGGACGTCACACGCTGACCCGCTCGCGCGTTCCGAGGAAAGCTCTGCACCGCCGAATACTCGCGAGCCCGAGGAAGCAGCGCCGACGAGAGAGGCGGTAAACCGCGACTCGTCCGTCACACACCGCGGTGCGTCGCACATCGTACGTGGGCTTGAGTGCTGCGTTAAACGCACGCCGCCGCCGTGCGGCTCGATTGGGCTAGCGTCCAAGCCAAATCGACACGAGGTCGCATCGCGCGACTGCAATTTACGCGCGACTCATACGCTCGGCCGCAAGCGGCGAACCGCTGTTTAACGCGACGGTCAAAGCGACACTTAATATTGCCGGACGGCGTTTGACGCACGAGCCGCCGCCATGAACCCGCCGCCACTTATCGTCGCGCTGAATACCGGCTCGCGCTCTGTCGAGTTCCGTAATCCACCTGTCCCCCGCTGCAATCCGCGCGCAGCTGTGGCCGCGTAAAGGGTCGCAGCGGATGCGCCGAGGTGTCGACGACGCATATCTCTCTCTTCGAAGTCCATCGCGCACGAGGTAGCTTCCGATACACGATCCGGATAACGCGCGCCTCGCCCCTCGTAAGAAGTATAGCGATCCAAGTGATAGAAAACGATATGGCGCGCGCGTACACGCTCGCCCGGACGCCCACAGCCCCCCTCCCCCCCCCACCCGCTCCGTCACCGGCACACCGTCGGGACCTCGTGTCGTTTTGCTCGCGAATCATTTACGTCTCGAAGACGCGCGAATTTTACGAGAAAGTAAGAAAGCAACGCGCGTTCTCCGTGCATTTAGGAACGATCGGAAAAATAAATATTTTTAATAGCTTTATAATATTTATAATTTATAAATATTTTTAATAATTGCTTTATTGCGCACACGTGCTGCATCTGCTCGCGTAAAGAAGAAGAAACGCGAAAGTATGCATGCATTTGTATCTGGATTAGAGAATAAATAAAGAGAAATAAAACGTTGGCATATACGCCCCTATCCAGCGGGCGAAACCCAATCAATATTAAAGAAAATTTAAATAACGGATCGATTGACCTCTAATGGACAATGTTGTGGTTGAAATCACTTGGAACCGATCACATCCCGTACGGCGCAACTTTTTGCGCAAAGTCACTTTTATAAATCGTATTGTATGCGATACAGGGCTATATATATTTGCGTTAAAAGAGATGTTACGGAACAACGTCGGCAAAACAAATATTTTGCAAAAATTTCCACGAGCCGCTTTCAATATCGTGATAAAATAAACCTTTGGTTCAGTACGCTCGTGCGAAGCTCGCAAAAACATCGTCTCATCGCGCGCGATTGCATTAAAAAATTTTACTTTCCCTCCTCCTCCTCCCCTTTTTCGTTTGTTCTCTCGAAACACCCGAAGCTGATTTTCGCGTCGCTGCGGACTACGGAAAGCTCTCCCGTCCATGAGGACTCGTCACGTTCTGGTCTTTGCTCGCGTCAACTCGATTCGCCAATTCCAAACGCCCGGCCACGAACGGGCATGCACCACCGTCGTCGTCGTCGTCGTCGTCGTCGTCGTCGTCGTCGTCGTCGTCATCGTCGTCGTCGTCGTCGTCGTCGTCGTCGTCGTCGTCGTCGTCGTCGTCGTCGTCGTCGTCGTCGTCCACTTAGCTTAAACGAGAGGTCCGCTACAATTCTGTTATACAGAGTCTGCGTGTCGCGGCGATTTTCTCACGCATTCACACGCACGCACGCCACGTATGCACACCTCGATGTGTGTATCCTAAGGAGACACGGTCGTCCGTTGGACGACGTGGCAGCCTAGTCGAACGCCCGTCTCAATCTATCTCTCACACTCATGCATGTAGCCTTTCTCTTCCACTCTTTCTCTCCTCTGCCTTTTCTCTCTCTCTCTCTCTCTCTCACATACACACACACAGACACACACACACACATACATATACACACTCTCTCTCATCCTTGCTCCTCCAGCAGCTCATCCGTCTCGCTGCTGGCTCACGAGCCGAGACGTCCGACCGAGCGGATCGCATCCCCGAACGGATGCCGAGAGCGGCGCTGCTCCGGTAAGAACGCTCGCGATACGCGAGTCGATTTATGGCTAAAACGCGACGAACCTCCGCGCGCATAGCGCTCGGCCGGGCATGGAGCACCGTCGCGCTTACGCTTGAGCTAAAAAGCGGTACACGTCCGTCTCCTCCCGCGGGGGGAGAGACCTCCGTTCGCAAAAAGCCCCGTGTCGTCGAGAAGGGGGGGGGCGGTAATGGCCGACTAAACACGCGCTGCTTCCTCCCAGGAACGAATCGTCATCATCACCACCGTCACCGTTACCTACCCACACCGTCACCACGTGTCCCTACGACAGGACGAGCCGTCCGGACGAATGACGCGCGAATCCGGCTGACCGCCGGCGCCACCGTCGTCGTCTCCCCGGAAGAGCGTCCATCATCGTTCCTCCGCGGCGGTACCAGGAGAGAGGAGTCTCCGGCCGGGGTCCCGCCGAGTCCGTGGAACCGGCCTCGAGATCAGGGCCTAACACTCGCTGTAGGACGGCGGCGGCATCCCGCGACCCGTGTACATGTCCGTCTGCGGCTGCAGGTGGCAGACGACGGTGTGACCGTCCAACACGGCCACCGTCCGCGTGTGGTCCTGCTGCGGCGGCATGCCGTATGCTGCCGGCAGCCGCGGCAGGTCGAGCTCGTACCTGGCTTGCTGCCGGCGCAGCTTCTCCCAACAGGCGTTCAGGGTCCGTTCTACCGCGGGACCGTACTCCGTCGTGTCGTAGTGCGCGAGGTTACCGCCTGGGCCGCCGTTGCCACGTTCCACCATCGTCTGGCCGTAGTGCGCCAAGTTGCGGTCGGCAGCGGGCGAGTACGGTATCAACGGCCGGTGGTCACCGTAGCTCCTGGACGACTGCCTGCTCATGTCGCTCTGCCGCCGGCCGTCCTCGTCGGACATGTCCGACACTTGGATCTCGCCGGCGCCGACGACGCTGCCGATACCGCCGCCGATGATACTTCCACCGACGCCACCGACGCCGACGCCGACGCCGACGCCGACGCCGCCTCCACCGCCGCCGCCGCCGCCGCCGCCGCCGCTTCCTCGCTCGATCTCCTCGTACACCGGGTCGTCTTCGTTGGCGAGGCCGCGCGGCAGGTGCACGTGCTGACCGTGGTGGCCGTGCAGCTGGTGATGCCCGGTGCCGTTGCCACCGCCACCGCCGCCGCCGCCGCCGCCGCCGCCGCCGCCTCCGCGACCGTCAACGATCTCGGTGTAAGTGTGATTGTACGGCATCGCGGCGCGTCTGCCAGCGGTCGTCCTGCTGCCGGTGCTGTTCATCTCGCTGGCGTCGCTCGGCCCGCGCCTCCTGCCCGAGTGACCGAGCGTCAAGGTGTTGTGCGTCCGTGGGGAGTCCTCCTGCTCGGAGCCGCCGTGTCCGGAGTCGCGGGAGTACGACTTAAAAGAAATGTTCTGCGGAGAGAATTCACAGGCGATTAGAGTGCGTTAGATCGAGCAGTCGCTGCGACGAGCCGACGCGCGCGAGCGAGGAGGATGAAACGAGAGAGTTCTCTTTGTGACTTCGGATTTTTATGCGAGGTCAAAGTGGCCCCGACAGTCTGTCAATTTTCGCTGCGGACTTCCGTCAGAGGACTTTATCAAGCTTTCTCACGTAGGGGGGAGGGGGATTTCGTTATTTTTTATTCTCGTCTATTTTCAACAAGGGTGAAGGGACCGGCAATGAGGAGGCAAAGGATGTCGACTGATGGACCTCTTGCCCAACTTAGATTGCTGACTCTGGGACGCTATCATTGAGAGTGCGGACAGGGTGTGTACTATATCCAGGGTTGGGAAGTAACGCGTTACTTGTAACGCCGTTTCTGGTATCGTTACTTTTTTGAGTAACGATTAGGTAACGTCGTTACTTTTTTGTTGTGTCAGTAACGAAAAAGTAACGGCGATACATTTTTTCTGTAACGAGTAACAAAACATCCGTTACTTTAATCGTTACTTCTTAATTTTTATAAAATTAAACTTAATTGTATTTAATTTCTATGCATTTTTTGTTTTATGCTGGATTCAGTGAGAACCAATAAAGATGGACTCACATATTGTCATCCATTGGCCGTAGTTATACAGAAAGGTAAGTTGGTGTAATTTGGTTAATACATATGTTCATCAAACAACATTCATCTGACCAAAAAGGAAAATCAATATGTTCATATTTAATTTTATTGATTTAACTTTAGGTTTTGTACTACATTCGAAAAAGAAGAATTGATAATTGCCAGCTGTTTGCACCCCAAATTCAAATTGAGTTGGTTAGCCGGAGATAAGCGAAAATTTGCGCAAACATATTTAGAAGATTTATTAGGAATTCCTTCAATTGAACATTTTTTTATGTCTGATAAGCACAATGATAACGATGACTTTTTTAATTTCAAATAGCAAGCATCAAATAAGAAATCTGCCTATGATGAATGGCAAAGATTTTTAAAGTCAACAGGCACTAATGTCCAAATATTAAATTCATATCCACTAATTAAGAAACTTTTCATTAAGTACAACACTTAATAACATAAAATAATAAAAATATTTAAATATGTATATATATATATATATATATATATATTTCTAATCGTCTTATGTCCGATTTATATCTTATCTTAGCACCTTTTAATAATCCTGGATTTACAACAAAAAAAAGTAACGGAAAGTAACGAAATAAAATATCGTTACTTTCAAGTAACGGTAACGCGTTATTTTTTAAGATCAGTAACGAGTAACGGTAACGAGTTACTTTTTACCGAAAGTAACGGTAACGGTAACGAGTTACTCTTAAAAAGTAACTTTTCCAACCCTGACTATATCTATGTATGCGTGTGTTCCGATCGAGAAATTTGTGCGTCGCGTTTCGTCTTGTTAAACTACAAACGCGTGTACGGTTTCCTTGCTACTCTCAAATGCTTTTCTTACTGTGCGTTACCAACAAACTCCAAGTGATATGGCGTTCCAACACCTCTTCCACCCCCTCTTGGAACATGGAGAGTCAGAAGTCTAGTTAGACAGAAGTCCGCAAGCTCAACACACGTGCCGTCCAAGCCGTTCTCATTCTCAGTAGCGAGTCGCTCCGCGCTTTGTTCGCCGCGCGGAGCACTCGCGAATTACGAGTCGTATGAATCGCGCGTGTCAAACTCGAGGACGTTTGCTTTGACACGAGAATATACCGTCCGCTTTCGTCCCCCCGCGCGTTCCTTTTTATCTCGCTTTAATTACACTCGATTTACGGCCACTTTGAAATGAAACGACTCAATTGATGATCGCGCATGCATGAGAGCGGTGAGAAAAATCTGCTCGTGTCGCGCGAGGACCGTATTTCACGGTTAATCATCCTCCTCTCCTCGCCGCCCGGTACGGTACGAAAAGAAAAACAAAAAGAAGAATTAACACGTAACGTAAACCAAGGCACACAAGATGAGCTACACACAATTCATGACAGGATAAATGGAGCACTGTGTTCTGATATAAAACGTCATAACCGCGTATTCACATTTGTTCCCGCGCCTGCGGACGCGCGTCAGAAGAAAAAAGAGAAAGGGGCCGGGGGGGGGAGGGTCGGTGGAGCGACACGGCTTATATTCCATAACATCTCCGTCTCCTCTGAGTTTTACTTCAGCCGGCGTTCATCAATCACCGCTATTTCGCTGCATCCCGGTTATTCAACGAGCGTCGTTAAAAAGTAAAAATATAAAAAAGGTACGTATATATGTATTTACATACTTCTTTTATTATTTTTATATCTGCAGCGCTTGCGGGAAAATAGAAACGCTTCCATCTCAATATATTTACGATATATTAATGTATTTGCTGATCCTCTCTCTTTTGATTTTTCATAAACGAAACCGTATCTCGGAAATTTATGCAATTTCATTTGCGAGCGGAAAACATCAGGATTACGTTTCAAATATTATTTATTTTTTTTTTTAATGGAATATACTTAATGATACCACCATAATTTCTCAAACACGTGTGTAAGCTTTCCCTCTTCTCACGCGATTACATATCGATGTTTTGTGAAGCCGAAACAAATATTGCGTCGCTTCACAACTCGAAGGTAAAAAGAAGGGATAGCTCATATATCTGAACATACGAGATCCGTTTCTTCCCGTTTACTTTTGAGTTACGGGGCGGCACTAATTGTTCCAATTTCGAAACATCGAGCATGTGAGAACAAAGGGAGTCATCAGAGGGAGAGGAGAGACAATGACGCAAGCCGTGTCGCCACCTTGAAAAATAATCTCACTTTACACACCGCGACAAGATATGTCCGCATCTCCATGCTCAAAATTCGGATCGGGCCTGCTCCTGGGATGCGTAAAGGTGACTGCGTGCTGTGCGTGAGTGTGAAAATTAATATCGCATACCATGCAAAAATTAAAAAAACGAGAGAAACAAACAGAGAGCGAGAGCGACCACAAGACGAGACGGGCACGACGAGCGGAGACGGCTCTAGGCTTTGCGGCGATGTATCGGCGAGGATAACGCGAGGATGCGAGTCGCGTGCGCGTTTAGCTTAGCGACGTCTTTGTATAAATACGAGAGAGAAGCGTGTTGTAATAAAGCAAATATCAAAGTCATAATCAGCGAGATTCTCGCTAGAGGATGCTCGCAAACACGGGGATCGCGGTTGCCGCGGTGTTTGCGTATGCGTGAACTATATCCTCGATTAGTATGATCTTCGTAAATGCGCGATCCTCCGCGAGAGAACACAAAGACCATCGTTAATTCTTGTAAACGCCAGCTATTTGCGAACGTAAAGATCATATTTAGCGAGGATCTCTCGTCAATGCGGGGAGCGGCGCGGGCGGCTCGGCAAACAGAGCCGCTCGCAAATACGAAGACCCATCATGATCTCGAAACATTTCGCGGATGTGCCGCGCGTTTCAGCTATGCTTTAGCATGAGAACGAGCGAGTTGCCGGGTAAAGATAAAGCGGTGCCTTTGAGAAAAACGCGGGTAGCGAGCGGGACTGTAATTGTCTTAATATCATCAAGAGTTGCGATGAATTTTTACACCTACCGAATCGTAACGTGCGATGCGTGAAGAAGACGGAACGATTGAAGAATTAATTAAATACATCAAATTAGCAAAATTGCAAACGCACGTACCCGTAAATTGCATTCCGATCTAATCTAATGTGTTTCAATAAAGCGCGCTTTTTGTTATTATTATTATTATTATTGTTATTATTATTATTATTTGAGAAATATAACGAGAGCAAATTATTCCATCGCCGTCCGAACGTCTCGATTGTTCCAATTAACCCGCTGAGAAAATTACGAAAATTACAAATTTACCGCGCCTACACGGGGTAATATCCACGTAACGTTCTCGAGGGCAAGAGTTTCGTAAAAAAATCCTCAGACAATTGCGCCGAAGTTCGCCGCACTAGTAGAGCCGCCCCTCCGAGCGATAACGAGAAAGAAACACAGCGACAGAGAGCAAGAGAGAAAGAGAAAGAGAAAGAGAGCGAGCGAGCGAGTTCAGCGGTGAATTAGTTACCTTCCACATGAGGTTTTTGTTAAGGTGGCCCCAAGTGGCGGTGGCAGATTTGGGGATATTGGGAGCTGAGGGTAAGAAGGCGTGACGTGCGTACGGCAGGGTGGCCACGATGTGAGTCTCGGTCGAGGAGGGTTCACCTGGCACCGTTACTGCCGGCTGCCTATCGACTATCGCCCAGCTTCGACCGGATACCAAGTACTGCAAAAGCAACCAATCCGCCGTTGGCCATTTAACCCTTCGTTTACCGATCCAACAGGCAGGCCAGTCCAGCCTGGCCTCGCTGCTGTTGCTCGTGATACAGTGTTCAAACGTGTGGATGCACCGACGTCGTCGTCTGAGCCGAGCGAGAGTGACGATTCACTCACGCGATCGCCCAGCAAAGATAGCCGGCGTAGTGGACTCGACGACGCGACGATCTCGTTACCGCAGTCAGTAAACAAAGGGTTCCTCACACAGCAAGCAACCACACCGATCCTTTACGAGCGACTTTGTTTCGTCGGGAGAGCAAGGCCGGGAGAGGGGGAGAGGAGCTTGGAGGAGTCCAGCCTGAAACGCTTCGAAAATCACTGGACCGACCAACTCAACGTAAACAGAGCGGGAGAGACTTCGTTTGAGGGATACACTGGATCTCAAAACAGTTCGAGCATTTTCTCAGAGTACAATTCGGAGTACCCAAGGAGGAAAATTGCCAAAAGTCGAGTCCTCCGCTGCAGGAGTCCGAGCGCACGCGAGCTGCGATGTCTTATCTCCGTCGCGTACGCGTCGTAGCGATTGAAATTACTGGGAGCGGAAGGAAGAGCGATCGATGAAGCGACGGCAGACGAGAGAGAGAGAGAGAGAGAGAGAGAGAGAGAGAGAGAGAGAGAGAGAGGGAAAGAGAGAGAAAGAGAGAGAGGGAGAGGGAGAGGGAGAGAGAGAGAGAGAGAGAGAGAGAGAGAGAGAGAGAGAGAGAGAGAGAGAGAGAGAGAGAGAGAGAGAGAGAGAGAGAGAGAGAGAGAGAGAGAGAGAGAGAGAGAGAGAGAGAGGGAGAGGGAGAGAGAGAGAGAGAGGGGGAGAGAGAGAGGGAGAGAGAGAGAGAGAGAGAGACTTCGTTGCGCCAATTAGGATACATAATCGTCTGGATACGTTTGGAACGGAAAGGGAGGAAAGGGCGCGCTGTAGATTTCGCGCGGCCGAACGCCGCGTACACATACAGCGGCGAGGAGATATGGGCCGTACACATCCAGCGGTATCTCTCTCGCGCGGCTACCGGAAGCGGAACGGATTTAACTCGTGCGGGAGCGAATCTACGACGTAGCGGCCTGAGATACGCGACGTCGGCACGCACGCGGCCGACGTCGGTCCTCGGACAACGCCTCGGACGTCGCGCGCGCGCGGCCTCTTTCCACCCTCCGCGAGCTCGCCTGCTCGCCTGCTTTCCTTCCTTCCTTCCTTCCTTCCTTCCCGCCCGCCCGCACCGCCCTTCGACGGACAGACGTGCCGTTGCGTGTTTGTTGCGCGAGGACGACACATGATTGCGCCTGTTTCGCGACTCTATAGGGACGGGTCACGCGACCGCCGGACAGCCGGACTTCCGCTCGAAAGCTACGAAACCTACGACCCGACACGCATCGGAAAAAGAATGCCGCGCCGTGTCCTCCCGGTAAATCGTCCTCGTAACAGCGGAATCTCGCGACCGATCGGATCCTTGAATGGAGAAAGGTACTCGAGCGCGGGGAAGATTCTCGCGTAAAAGTTACAGGATACTTTGTCCGATGAGCGCGCGCGCGTGCGCGCGAGAATCGGGAGAGATGACGGGAGAGTGCCTTTGAAATTAGGACTGAAAGTGATTTTCGAATTTTCAGGCTGCAGAGAATATCGTTCTTTCGGGGATACCGGGGGCGGGATTTGTTCGTGGGTATTTCTTGAGCTGCGAGGAAGATGGGCTGTATACTGTCTTCTTGGCGAATGGCCACCTAATGGTCGGGGTGACCTAATTAGCCTGTCGCCTCTATACTTTACCTCGTTGCGTGGTTATGCGGTCTGACGTTAAATCAGCAAGACGCAACTAGCGGATGATAGGAGTAGTAGAGAGAAAAAGAGAGAGTGACAGAGAGCGAAGGTGGCCGGTGAATGAGCATGTGTGATGCGGTGGAGGTGTGACAGATGTAACGGATCGCTTCGCGCGGATTTTCCTCGCCCGTATATCTTTCTTTTCTTTTCCCTTTTCCGTCATTTTCCATTAAGAGGCTGACCGTGTGGGTGAGTAGTGCCTGAGCGAGCGTTCGGACGCCTCTTAATCCTTCGCACTTGAAGCGCCAATTCGATTATCCTTTATCTTTATCCTTCTCATGTTATCGCGCTTCGAGCTTCGAGAGAGAGTGAAATTTCTCGTTTTCGAATATTCGACACCTCGATCGACTCGATTCCTCTCCTCTCGCGCGCCTTTCGTTTTTCGTCGATTTTGTTCAAAACGCGATTCGGATAATATTTATATTTTTTAAAATATTTCGTGCTAAAAGCGATAAATTCAACGTTTAAAATGAATGTAAAAATTGTCACATCTCAACGGTAGCAACAAATAACGCAGCGAGCGAAGCAATGTCGCTCGCTCCACGTGCGAAGGATTAAATGCCGCGTTCTTCCCCGTGTGAAATATGTCGGCCATAGTTCGATCCGAAGGAAACGCATTGCCGCTGCGAACAGTCGCGTCTTCGGGGAAGCGTTTCCGACCGACCGACCGACCGACCGACCGACCGATCGATCGATCGATCGACCGTCGTTCGTAGGTAGGGAAAAAAAACCACTTAATTACTCGAGGAGGACGCGCGTCCGGGCGGAATACGGAAGTACCGTGGAGTGCAAGAGAGCAAAACGACGTGAGACGCGACGTGTGAGTGCCTACATAGAGTGCCTGCATCCCTTCGTACTCCGCCCTTCGCGTGTTTAGTTAGAGTTGAGAGAGAAAAAAAATAAGGTCCGCTGTGGTACATTACGAATCTTTCTAAACGTATACCTTCCCCATCGCCGCGACGGAAGTGCGTTCGCTTGAAAGCCCTCCGTCGTAGAGGAATTGCGTGCGATCTGCTCGATAATGCGTATTAAAATACAGAGCGTCGGGATCATCATTAAACTAAATTACATTTTTACATGGTCCCGTCGCGATTAACCCTCTCAGTATTGCAGCGGCATTTGCCGATTTTACGATGCTGCACGTTCTCTCCGTTCAACTACCGAATCTCGCACGGAGATGGAAGTCGTATTCCCGCGGAAAGATGACGTAGCGATACAATCAATGTGATTTTCTCTCAAATTTACGTAACATGTTCCCCGGCGTAACATCGGCGATCCGTCTCAAATTTACGTAACGCGTATCACGGCGAATTGACGGGGTGACTTTTTTACAAGCACGACCGGCGATACAAGCGACATATCGATCGTTAGCGAGCGGCTCGCTCTTCTAATAGCGCAAAAGTCGGTTGTTACCAGAGAAGAAGACTAATCGTCTCATCTCGTCGACGAAATGATACTCGTCCGACATGTCAGAAATGACGACCGAGAGGGTTAACGACGGCAGTTGGTGGCAGCGCGGTGCGACGCGCAGCTGCGATCGTAAGTCACGACCGCGCGGATGTAACCGACGTTACGAATCCGCGCTCGTGATGATTTCCACCACGTGGAAATCGCAGCGTGCGTGAGCGCTGTCTCTTTTACCTGCTTACAGAGATTTTCATTGACGCTCCCCGGCAGATCTGAAATAAAGGGCGCGCGAGTCGTCGGCGACTCGCGCTGAGAAAAGGGCTCATGTGAAGGTGGCGGGGAGTGGGCAGGGGGGCGTAAAAGAGGGGTACAAAGTAGCCAGCAACCGCGTTACACCAAACCCCGAGGCCAGATAAGAGAAGCACGGAAATCACCACTGTTAGTAGGAAGTCTTGCGGGCGAGCGTGCTCGCGAGAGTGCGAATTCGAGTTGTGTTTGTGCTGTGCCTGCCTGCCTTCCGCCGCGTTATTTACAGAACAGGAGACACATCGTCGGGGGCATATCTCGAATTGGTAATCCGGAAAGAACGTCTCAGGCCGAATTCATCTCTTGAGATGCAAAAAATGAAGGGGCCAAAGAAGCGGAAGGGAGAGAGAGAGAGAGAGAGAGAGAAAGAGAAAAAGAAACAGACTCGTTTGAAACTAATTGAACTATCGAACGCTACGTTTTAATTTAGCTAGTCTATTACACTCGAGATTATTCGGTGCTTTCCCGTTTCAAGATTCTCAAAAAGATTGTAGACAGTTATCCGTTACTTGATATTTCAGATAAGAAACGCCGAACGATGTCGAGAGAGACAACCTTAATTGGAAGTACAACGATGTCGTATTAACGAAGCGCTCGAATTAAATTGAGATCAAGAAGAAGAAGCACCGATTCTCGTTACCTTCTGAACAAGCGTAAAACGATACATTTGACATTAATCGACGATCTAGTTAGAGGATTCCATTCTACTGGAATTCTGACAGCCGTACAGAGTAAGTCGTAACGGGAGAGAAACGTTAATTCGACGGCGAATCTCTCCCGCTTTATGTTACGTGATTAAAAAAAAAATGTGATAAAAAGTTTATATCGCGAACTCTAAGACTTTTTATCCCGCTATTTTGCAAATCTCGAAGTGCAAAAGAATTCTGAATCTTGTTGCAAATATACGCGGAATAAAGAGCGAAGAGAGTGTACGGAGCTTTGCGTTTAAATCGGACGGAACATCCGTCAAATTCTACACGAGAGGCCAAATCAATGCGGGATACAATCGATAGTGAAAATTAGAATTTTTTTTGAATTGAAATTCTAGAAAAGAGTAACCCGTGTCCAAACGTTATGCGGTCTGTTATATTTTTGGGAATTTTTAACATATTAGTATTTTCCTCCGAGGCTGACGTTTTCCTCCACAGGCTGTTCTACAATAGCATACATGAGCACGTTCAACAATCTCTCTTCCGAATACATTTTTGTTCCGCTAGTTTCTCTCTCTCTCTCTCTCTCTCTCTCTCTCTCTCTCTCTCTCTCTCTCTCTCTCTTCTTCTCACTCTATTTTTGTCGGCCAATTCTCTACGACTCTCTGAGCGCGACAGGGTCGAAAGAGCCGAACGGTTCGTTAAATGCCTTTTAGCCCGCCGTTCTGCGAATCAGTTTTTGAAGTGACTTGCTGATAACACAAAAAAAAGCTTTCGAGCACATGTCGGTTTCGAACGCTAAAGCCAGGTGTACGCTTAACACTTATTACGAGCGCCCTTCAAAGCTGTTTTTTCAAAGAATAGAATTTTTATCTGTACGGCCATGGGTAACTCGCTGTCAATTCTATGTGTCGAAGAATTTTTCAGAAAAAATGTTTCTGTTTATTAGAGCATTGTACATATGCTGCTATTGCACGACTTTACACCGTTTTGCAAGTCACTCTTAAAAAGCAGAAAAGTCCTCGAGTGTACATTATTAATCTTTACGCGCGAAGGTAATGGAACTTTCAACTGTAGCGGGGCTCGTTTGTTTCGCGATGTATTCAATAAGAAATTCGACGCATGTTGAACGAAAGAGAGACATTTATGTATTTTGGACTTTTGTGAATCATCTTGCTAATTTGAACAAGTTACGAGCACGAAATTGTGAGCGTTTTATCAAGTCACATTTTGCAACACGAACGCGAGATCTGTCTGCACGCGCCGAGAGAATCGAGAGAGATGGACGGAAATTGCGAGTCGCATGGAAAAACGGTGACTAGTCATGGCGACCTCTTGATCGCGCCATGGGCAAGCTTGAGGGAAGGCAGGCTTGAATTCTGAGCGGCAGGCAAAAAGTGAGCAATAATAATTATTATTAACAGACGGATCATACTTGCGTTACTTGCAGAGCGAGAAAAGAATATACAAAAGAGGTCAAAAAAGGGAGGAAGAGAAAAAGAGAAAGAGAAAAAGAAAGAAACGCGCAGTTTCTCGATTCTTAGGAATCACCCTGACTCCTCGAGAGAGCATACGCGACTTTGCAACGCATGTATTTGTCTGACATTATCCGTACAATATCGGAAACTGATTACGCGTCTCGCGATAACCAAGTATTGCACCGTCATTGCTGTGTCATAAAAAAAGTGAGAGGGGGGAGAGGAAGACGCACGTTCCCCTTGTTGACTCCTACTTCAATTTGGCGGCCGCCCCGCGAGAAGATGCAGTAACCAATATTCTCATGCTGAAGTTGAAGCGTATTGGATTTTTTTGCAACGGATTTTAGCGGATGTTTGTACCGAATTCACGTGGAGTTTAATCGATCTTCCAGCTCTCACTAGATCAAGTTCAAGACAGTTTTCTCCAAGATAAGCTCCAGCTCTTTCTCTCTCTATTTCTCTCTCTCTCTCTCTCTCTCTCTCTCTCTCTCTATTTCTCTCTCTCTCTCTTTTTCTCTTTTAGAGCAACATGACATCGCGTGAGAACATACGTCACTTACATATTTACAAGTTACAGAAGCAAACTCTCGTTCGGTTGGCCACGGTTAGTGTTCACCAATTCGGGCCTGAGAAGATCGAGCTGAGAAGATGAAAAGGAAACCGACGTGGTGTTATCCGCAAGCACGACTGCGAGAGCATGAAGTTACAACAAGGCACGACGAGAACCCCCAACTTCCGGAATATCGGTCACTGTTAATCACCCCGCGGAGCCAACAGCTCCCTGTCTCCGCTTCGCTTCGTTATCCGCGAATCTCGGTTTGGTGTATAAGCGGCGTTTGGATACCTTGCTGAGCGGGATGCCTATTGTGGTTGCTAGGTGCCATCATGTGCATCTGGTGTGCCCCGACCGGCGACCTCAGCGACAAATTGTTCAGGTTCACGTTTATCGAAAGATTCGTATTGTTACAGGTGGCGGTCAGGTTGTTGTGATTGTTCGGCGGTGACGTGGCGCCGGCGTTGGTACCCACATGGTTGGCGTTGCTGGCCGCGTGGGGCGACAATCCGGAGCTGTCGGTCGTCGGGGCCGACGGGTTCGACGAGGTGTTGTGCGAGGCGAAGTCCTTGCCGCCGTTGGCGCCGCCGGTGCCGCCGCTGCCGCCGGTGGAGCCGGCCGAGCCGCCCGTCACCGTCTTCGAGCATCTCAGGCACTTGGGCAGCCAGGAGTGGCGGCGGACGAACTTCCGGTACTCCTTCCTCACCTGCAAGAGCGAAGCAGAGGCCCGCCCGACCCAACGAAACGAGTTTAACGGTGCGTGAAAGAACTAAGGTCCGTGCGAGATAACGTGCGAGATGCGAATGCGGCCGCATCGTCTCGGGCCCGGATATCGTCGCAGAGATTGCAGACGGCCTCGTGGCGAGAACGATATCGTCGAATGAAACAAACGAGGGAAGCGTGTATTTCGCTCTTTACATTTCTTCTTCATCGACTCTGCCGGTTTCGGTAAAATGCACAAGAAAAAATATTGATTTTTGTCTGTCGCGGAATAACGGGCAGTTGATCAATTGCGTTTATTTTAGCGTTTTGACAGTTGTCGTTAATTTTTCAACAATTTTTGCAACATTTCTTTCTGCTTTATTCTCATCTTCATCACTGAAGAGCCTCCGAAAGAGCAAGGACCGAAGATGTCAGATTTTGCTCAATTGGTAGTGCTGGTTCTAGCTTCTATAATACATTTTCTTTGATTACGGACCGTCGAGATTGTCTTTTTATTCCAATATTTCGCACAAGTGTTTCGTACGATATATGTACTCGAATAAAATTGTCGGTACACTCGAAAATACACTCGAAGAAAATGTAGCGCGCATACATACTTCACTCGTCCTTTCGACTGTCACGTTGTATCTCGCATTGTACCACTCTCGCCTTCGGACAAGGGTGAGAAGGCCGTCTGCGACGATTCGTGAGAATAAAGTGCGATCCATGGTGGAACGAGCAAGTTTGGTGCCGATTTTAATGAGAAATGAGAATAACATCGGTGCTCCTCGCGGTGGTAATAAAAAATGAAACAACGTGAAAAAAATGAAACAAAGTCAAAGTACTCCGGCAAAACCATAAGAAGCGAGCTACGGGTGGCGAAAGCGCGCGAAATAAACGCCAATTATTCATATTGCCCCACAGCACTTTATTAAACAGACCACTTATCCCATCTCCATGTTCTGCACTTATATTCGTGAGCGAAACAGCACGACGTTATCGTTAACATGATTATCGTGTGTCTCGACAATAATATTGATTAGCATCGACTGCATACACAATCGACAATATAATACGTTATAAACTTATGCGCTAAAAAAATTCTCGGGATCTCAGATTCACACATGGCAATTTATATATAAAAACGGAAACGACGTATAAAGGTGTCATTACAACTCGCAAGATCTCACAGTGAAGAAATCGAAGTTTCGCACAGATTTTCCAGGCGACGAAAGGTGAGAGTTCGCGGAGTTACCTCGAAAAGAAGTCCACGGCTGAGGGAGAGATCGAGCCTCGCGGAGAAGATCAAATTGCAATCTCGCGGAGAGTCGCGCGAGAGATCATTCTTATCCCGATAAAAATCGTAGCACACATATTTTTTCGAAGAATTTCAAATTTTGTTGTTTCTCTCTCTCTCTCTCTCTCTCTCTCTCTCTCTCTCTCTCTCTCTCTCTCTCTCTCTCCCTCTCTCTCTCTCTCTCTCTCTCTCTCTCTCTCTCTCTCTCTCTCTCTCTCTCTCTCTCTCCAGGAAACATATCTGGCGCTGTTGTTGCGATCTCTAAATCAAGGCGGACTTCTGCGCCCCGACGTATTCCCTTACCTTCTCGTTCTGTACGCAATGGAACACAAAGATAAACAGCCCCTGGAGACTATTCAATACGGTGAAGATGTACGCCATCACGACGGACTCCTGGTTCAAGTAGAGGAGCCCGAATGTCCAGGTCAGACCTAGTAGAAACACCAGCACGATAGCGCCCCGCAGCCAGGCTCTGATCAGAAGATACAGAATAATAAATTACATCGGCGAACGGCGAGCCAGCTTTCTGTTGTAACAATACAAATCGCGATGGCGGCGCTTAAAGAGGACCGACGTATCCCACATAGCGGCGCGGCGGCTTTAACGGAAGCACGATTCTCACGGGGTCGTCAGAGTCTCGTGTCGGACGTCTCGTACATGTACGCGCACGCGTTCCGCGGAATTTCGAACTTGGAAGACTCTCGCGACAAGTCGCTTTACGTTATTTTGAGGAGCGTTTCCTCTCTGCATAATTTCCTTTGTTCCTTCATAAATTACTTCCCTTCTCGTGGAAGGAAATGATCACGCTCGATCTCAAGCTCCTCCGGTCGATTGTTCGCTTTAATGCTCGGCATTAGTGTATCGCGACGTCGAGAGGAAAAAGGAGAAAAAAAAATAGCGCGACAGTCACGTCATGTAGCGTCGTCGTCGTCGTCGTCATCGTCGTGAAGCACGCGACACGTTGCGTCGCGGGGCTGACGTTTAAGTATTGCGACATTATACGGAGCCGGGGCTTTTATTTTCGCGAGCAACGCGACCGCCGCTTTGAGCGTCGCCGGGATCGCGAGACGTCTTATCTAAATCGTTGTGATTAGAAGGTGGCGTTACACAGGTAGGCGGATATATCTCTACGGTACTTCCACGTCTATCTACTTGTAAATCAGGCGTAATATACCCGAAACTAAGGAGAATACTACATGCAGTGAACCATCGTGTCTACTCAGAGGAAGTGCAAGTGACAGAATAAATATATATATATGTATATATGTGACACAGATGACGTATTCATTGGTGTACATATCGAACGTCGGCCTCGGCTATTATGGGAACGTCGCAGGTCGACGAGTAAAAATTTCCCTCGCGATGCAACTGAGAGCTGTCAATAGTACAATTGTTCTCGAGCAAAATACTTCTCTTACATATCGATTTTAACAGTTTTGCCCAAGGCACGAGCTTGAATTATCTATCATGAGAGCGTGTATCAATTACATAAATAAATTGCACTGTTATTGATCACATAGATGTGCAAAGATATGCATGTAGCGACATATGAACGGCAAGTCAACATAAAAAGGGATTTAGAGATCGATTATTATGACGGAAGAAGCAAGTATATATATATATATAATTTTTAAACATCATCTTCCGGTAGAATTCTGATCAATAATATTTTGCTACTCCTGCCGTTGCAGGATATTATCGATTTAACGACGGAATATAATGTATATGTATTGACATTGAATTGACTCTCTCTTTCTCTCTTCCTCTTTCGTTCTCCTTCACGTACATACAGCATTGATATGCGAGATTAAGTCACTAATTAGATGTCGCGTCTATTAATTTGACTTTGAAGTTCATAAGCGTCAGAACATACACAACGTGCCGTCGTAATACACTTATTCCTTCAATTGCAATATTAATTACATTACGCGCACGAATACTTGCTGAAGCTGCTGTAAATCACATTTCCTGTGAATATCACGATGTCACACGAATACGGCGAGTGTTCCGATGTGATGATGTGATAGAGACTAGAATCTACGGGCTATGTTCACGAAATCAGTAGTGATATGATATTCGGACAGCTTAATCGAACTGAAATGTGGACCAAAGAAAGAAAGAGAAAAAATCAAATCAAATCGAAACGAAATAAAACAAAATGGTATCGAACGAGACGAGCAGATGGCGATTAGTGATGATGTTAACGATATATGACACGGGTGAGTAATAATAAAAATGGTAAATATCTTACAAGTGCGCTTGCAATTTGTTGGGAAGAGCATTCTCTTCCTTTCCACTACCAACCAACCACGCCATGCAGAAGAATGTAGAACAGTGTAGACAGAAGTGGGTAGAAGATTTAATACAAAAAATGAAACAAGACAGTAGTTAGGTGATTGTTCCGGCACCATTAATTAATTGATTATAGCTTATTCTCTGATTTGCAATGCTCGATTCGCATTACTTCCCGCCGAGCGCGGCAAAGCACGGCGTTCTCTCTCATTCGGTGACGAGAAAAACAAAGAAGAAGAAGAAAGAAAGAAAGATCACACAAGGGTCGAAACTTTTGAACACATCGCGGAGAAATGTCATCTGTAATAATCCGAATCGGGATTGCAACAAATTTTCTTTTCTCTTTTCACTACCATCACCAAAACGATCATGTTTTCTACTTTTTTTTTTCAGTTTTTTTTTGTAAAGATCAATCAAATATCTATTCGTTTCTTTTTATCCTTTCTTTCATGATAATTTCGTACAGATTTACCGACTTGCAAAATCCGTCACTTAAACGCGGCGATATACAGGGTGTTCCTCGACAAGGAAGGAATAAGTTAAAAATAACACAATTCTACAATATTTTACTCATTACGATTATCTATAAAGACTAGCCGAATTAAGGGTTTACAGATACAACGACCCGTGTAACTCGAAATCTATAAAAATGATACGGATCTATGAAATCTAATGTCTACGGGCTGAAGAAAATCACGTGCCTTGAAGACGTTCTAAAATGTTCACTACAGCTTATCCGAAATATTTCTCGATAATACTGATCTCTTGCCACCGGACACAGCATTGAGGCAAATTCAAGACCGAGAATCTCAGGGAAGGAGGAATCCGTAAATCTACACAACTCGTGGTCCGTACCACTTTTATCGCTTTTGACAGTCATCTCAACTTCGAAACTTTTCGAATGGCGCACCCTGCATACGTCATGTACGACCGTCTCTGTGTAACAATCGAACGATATACTCTCGTACATCCTAAATAAATATCACACAGCAATACAGTGGTGTGTCGAACGAACGAAATCTGCGGTCATTCCAAACACAGAACTCATAAACCAAAACTAAAAAAAAGTCAGCATGGCCGCCAAAAAGATGCGTGACAACAAGATCCGCGTTCGGGAGATCTCTTTAAAGCGAGTAAAGCTTGCGAATGTGTAAACCGAAAGCACCAAACAAACATCTCGACTGCTACGCTTCGACGGGAGGATCAAATCTCGAATGTGACGGACAACGGACGGATTCTCGACTGGTATATAAATATATATGTGTATATATATATATATAGATATGTACGGTATATATACAGTTCGCAAATCACGATGGTGGTTTACTATGAACAGGCTACTAGGGACCACTTGTGCTTACTTTGCGCTAGCCAAACGGGAGTGCTCCTTGCTCTTCATCGCCACGGTGGTGTTTGTGTGCCGGCACATCATGTAAATCGCCATCGTCAGAAACACCAGATTCGCCTGCGAACAAGAGGTGACTCAATCGATCATCGTTGTGTTCTCTCGGACGCGGCTGCCTGAGTGCGATCAGGCTGAAGTCTGTCTTTCTCAAGCGACGTAGTCGCTCGCGAAAGCGACAGGCGTTTCGCCCGAACCAGTCGATCGCTCCTGCTGTTTACTTAGTTGATAATGTATATCGGCTAATTACCAGTATAACGAGTAACACGGGCCCAACGAAGCTGAAGATGAAATAATTATCTGCCCGTAGCCAGCAATACTGATCGGTACCGTAGCTGAGTGGATCGATTATGCACGAAATTCCGACTACCACCAGCGGTGCGCCGTACGCAACCAGATAGTACCATCGGAGCCGAGATTTTTCCGCCTCGAAAACCTCAATCAGCATCACGTATAATTGGAATCCTGCAACGTGACGTGTAATCCCGTGATTGTGTACTCGCAACAATGTAAATACTGCGCCTACCTATACATATGCCGCGCATCCCGCAGGGCTATAATTATATAATAGGAGAGTTGTGTTGTTTATTGTTGTTTTACGACGAACTATAAACACGAGTCACCATGATAATGCAATTATTAATAACTCACAGTAATCAACAACAATAAATGTTCACTTGAATAATCACGACTTTATGGTAAATGTGACGCACGACGAGCTGTCACACTCGAGAATTCCTCGGCTTGAACTGCCAAACAGCTCGAACGAAATGTTTAATGTGAGAATTATTGTGAAGTGACGAATAGGTAACGGCAAAAATCTCAGCGATGTAACGAGCTACTAGAAATTACAATTACAAAATGACTGACCTTCGAGGAACATCCAGGCGAACGCGCACAAAAAGAAGAAGTGCAGCAAGCCGGCGACGATGCCGCAGACGACTCTCTGATTCGTCTGGCCGATCCCGCAGACGAAGAGCACCTCGGCTATCAGCAGGCACACGCAGAGGTTCTTGTGGATCGTCGTCCTGTCCGACTGCACAAACGGGAGTCGTGAAATAAAAAGTCTCATCGTGCCGTCGCCGCAGATCGATCGATCTGCCGGTCACAGGTGCACTTATACATTACCTTCAGTCCGCGAAATAATTGAAACGTGAGAATGGCCAGGACCAGGCAGACGACGGAAATGATGCAGCCTATATACGTGATGATTTGCAACGCGACCTGATGAGCGATGTCCAGTCTGACGGCGTGCACGTCCATCAGCACGGCAAAGTTCGTCAGATGATTGCATTCGCACACGGTGTGAGTCTCGTTGGTCTTTTGTATGTGGCATCCTTCTTCCGACCAAGCGCTACGGGAAATAAGATATCGCGTGCAGAACTGCGTTATGCATTGTCCGTGCTGTCGATCGTTCTCCGTGCCTATGCACGGTGAGGCGCGCAAAAATATTCGCGATCGAGGCAATTTGAGGACGCGGATTCTCCCCATCGAAGAATTATAAGAGTTACGCGCGAAATTGAAGGGCATGAGGTGTCTCAGCGAGTTCTCTGTTCTGTCGGGATGCAAGTTTATCTCGAAACCTTCGTCAATACGTCATACGTCACGTTTGACCAAAGAATTTGCAGATTTTCAAGTTCCCACGCGAACAAACAGTGAGAGATAAATTTCCCCTTTCGCGGCGGTGCATCGCGAGACGCGGCGCGCGGAAAACGCGAGAAGAAAGTTGGAAATGGAGAAATAAGGAGCAGACATCGCGCGAGACATTCCCGAGACGTTGCCCAGGATGGTAACAGGATCGGCGGGCGAGGAAGAAGGCGAAATTACCTCAAGATGTAATCCCAGAAGACACAAGTGGGGTTGGTGACGTTCTCGACCGCCAGGTGTCTGAAATACACCCGGACGGGCTCCGAGAGCTGTATATGCCGGCCCTTTCCCAAGGACGCCGAGATAACTTTGCTGTTTAGGAGCCTGGTGGCGTTCCTACGTTGCTGGGAATTGCCGTTCGTGACGACGGACGGCGGTTCCGCTTGCGGCTGCAGTATCTCCTCGAGCCTGTCAAAGGCCATGAAGACCAGCCGTACGATGCCGGACTGGCTGTTGTCCAGCAGAGCGGCTCTGGTAAGTTCCACGCGATCGTTCGAGATCCACTTCTGGAGGGCGGCCTCGCTCGGGAAAACTTCCAGCTCGTTGTCGATGTTGCGCGCGTCCAGTACGCGAACTTCCATCACTGTGGTGGAGACACGCACGTGGGGTAATTAGGCGAGTAAGTTTACCTCTCCCTCGGCGCGGTTAACGCGTTCCACGAGAATTCTACTCGTGAATTCGCAGAAGACGCAAATTACATTAACGGCGGGACAGCGGCTCTTCTATATGCGTGTGTGTGTGTGTGTGTGTGTGTGTGTTCGAACACTCGTTTCGAACGCACCTCGAGAGTCTAACGTCTTTTCTTTTTCAAATATTGATGTACAACAAATCGATTAATTGAAATGCACCAACACCGGTTGGTGTTGATGTTAAAATAAAGAATTGCTCAAACAGATTCTCGATTCTCGACTAAATTCTTGATCCTTCGTTATTCGACGAACTTTTAGATACGGAGAGTTCCAGTCGCCGCGCGAAATATATATCTCTCTTTCTCTATCAGAATTTGAAAAAAAGCAGTGATGAATAACGCGATACTCTCGATGAGAAACCTGCGTCGAAATGCGGTCGCGATGTGTCGAATCACGCGAAGAAACCTTGCGCGCCGGCAGAGGTTCTTTGAGTTCCGCCGCGAAGCGAACGATTAAAGAGCCGATCGCGCTATCAAACCGTCGCCAGGAAGGAGGACTTAATGCGGTTTCGATTTTTCTTCCGCAGGACAGAGGACGTTGCGCAGCATCCGACCGGCTGTCGCTCATCAACTATCCTCTTTTGCCCTCTCTGTCCTCCTCCTCCTCCTCCTCCTCCTCCTCCTCCTCCTCCTGCCATGGCGCTTTTTGCTCTTCGTCGTCGTTATGCAGTTTATCAGGAGTGCATCTGATGACGCTGCGATACCGCGTACACAGCGCGCCGGCACAATCGAGCCGCGCGACGCACTTCCGGGAAGTAAATCAAGTCGCCCGTAATTCTACCGCCGTTTTGTAATAATAATAGCGCGCGCGCGCTCGCATCGCATACCCGCGCGGATTACGTCGTAATCCGGCCGGGTGCGCGGAGAATAACGATGGATTCGGATCTGTATTTTATCTATATCGGAGATTACCGGGTGTTGGGTGAGCGCAAGCGATATAAATCATTCGATCGGGCCGCGACGAGCGCCGAAGGCGAGCGGAATATGCGTTCGCTCCCTCTCTCTCTCTCTCTCTCTCTCTCTCTCTCTCTCTCTCTCTCTCTCTCTCTCTCTCTCTCTCTTTCTCTCTCTCTCTCTCGCGTTGCGTGACTTTCGAAACACGCCCGAACACACGAGAATGGGCGCAGAGCGCGGGGGTGGAGCGACAATTCTCCAGTTAAAGATATACCGCGAGCTTGCCGCTGCTGAGAATTCCGAGTTGTCGCGGCGAAAAAAAGACCGAAACGGATAATTGGCATCGACTGGCTGAATCGCCCTCATGATCTGCCGTGTCCGATGGCGATAAATTAGAGAGTTATCGAGCGCGCGCGGAAATTTTCGCAGCCTTCGCGCGGATGTACCTCTCTTTTCTCTCCTCCTGCGGATAATGATGTGCTTTTTCTGTCTCACGTTCTTCTGAATTTACGCTCGACGATGTAACGGCGAGGCTCGAAGGCAAAAAACGCGCTTCTTCTTTCCGAAGCAAGAGAGAGAGAGAGAGAGAGAGAGAGAGAGAGAGCGAGAGAGAGAGAGAGAGAGAGAGAGAGAGAGAGAGAAGGCGCGATCCTATTCAGCTCTGCATTAACGCATGGCGCAGCAAAAAGAGCGAGCGTATATTCAAAATTGTAGGCCGCAATTACTCAGCGGCGTAAGTGGCGAAAGATGACAACTTAATAAAGACGGTATTGAGGCGCTTAATGAGCCGGCGTGTCTAAAGCGGAATACATACATAATGAGTGCGTATTCCGGTAAATCTCTCTCGCGCGGCGGCAATTACCAATAATCGTGAACAGTACTCACGGATGTTTTTGTCCTCATGCTTGATGGTCTTCTCGTGCATGAGCGTGTCCGCCAATAGGAAAGCGTTCTCCTCGAGGCCGATCAGCAACGACGTGGCGACCCTCATCTGATCTTTATGAGCGAGGTCCTTCCAGGACGCCATCTGCGACTTGTCGAGGAGATTACTGCTGGTTCTCACTACACCCTGCAGCAGCTCCGTCACGCTGACCTCTCGCTGATTCGGGTCCTTGTACGTCTTGATGTCCAAGGCCATCTTTTCCGCCATATTCTTGATGATCTTCGCGGTGATCATCATGTCGCCGCCGTACAGGCCGCGGCTGTTGTTCGTCACCTGCGAGAGCTCCCGGCTGATGCCGAGGATCACGTCGCCGTCGCTCACGCGGTTCTCCAGGGTGGTCAGCCAGACGGACCGACACTCGCTCAAGTCCGGGCTGTCGAGGTGCCAGAAGGCAGTGTCGCCGCTCACCAGACACCTCCACCTGGCCAAGCCGTTGGCGCCGCCAGGGCAGCTCTGTACGGCCTGCTCGCCGGCCCTGGTCGTGTTCCAGGAGAGGTTCCTAGCGACCACCGGGGGACACACTTGTTTGCCGTAGTCGTACCACTGGCCGTTCGAGCTGGACTCCGGGTACAGCGTGCTAGGCACTGAAACAACATTACGCGCGCTCGATCACGGTCAGCTCGCTTGAGTCTCAAGTAGCCGCGTCCGGTTAACGGCCGATTAACGGCCCAGTGGCTCCGTTAATGCGATACCGGCGTCACGATGTCCTCGGGGACGGACGCTGTTCGGCGCGCAACGACGCCCGCAAATGGAATTTCGGCTTCCTCTTTCCCCCGCCTTCTCTCTCTCTTTCTCTCTCTCTTTCTCTCTCTCTCTCTCTCTCTCTCTCTCTCTCTCTCGGTGGGAGGGTGAGCGGCCTTTTAGCGCCTCCGACACGATCGAGCCGGAGGCTCGCGCTGGTCGCCCGCGACGATTCACCGAACACCGTGTCCGAGACAGACGTGCTCGTCGTGGAACGATGACGAGGACGACGTGAGACGGGACGTGAGAAGGGACCGAATAAAAGGAGATCGAACTTCGAAAGCCGACAGGGTCTGTGTGTCTCTTGACACTTGGTCATGCGATCGCGACGATCGTAACGCCCGGAGTTCGCTCATCCATCATGCTTACGGCGCGCCACTCCGACAAGAGCGTCTTATCCCCGGACTCACGTGTACACATGAGATGTTTGATAATCGGCGATACCAGCGGAAAATGGGATACAGCTTGTCACCGTGTAAGATTGTTACCGCGGTTGTCGTACACGACCGTTGGACACGCTAATTGACTATCGACGAAGGAAACTATATATACCGGGAATCTCTCAGGTGCGTAGCCTGCAGCAACGGCGATCGAAAGCGCGCCGGGCGATCTTGTCGGACAAGTGCAATTCGCAATGGGACCGTGCGAGTCGAGTCCTGGGGGGGACGACTATTTTACCGAGAATGTGACTCCGTTTCCGCGAAATATTCGCGACTCGCAGGCTTTCGAGTCCAGCGAGAGCGGCCATACCTTATTTCGTTAAACGCAACGCACGTTAACGCGTGTTGGCTTCTCTTTCCCCCTGGAAATGATCGAGCCCATACATGATGGCCTCGGGGAGGTCGACATCGTTCTTCAAAGTGGCGTGTACTCTGTATTAATGTCTAATGTTTCCTCAGACGACAACGAGAAGGCAACTTACCGGTGGTCCTTCGACTGGTTCTCCAGGGAACGAAGGTGGACGTTGTCGTGGCTTGAGTGGTCTCTGGTATAATCGGCGGCATCCCCGGAACATTCGCCGGAGAACCGTTCGCAGGAGGTATTAAGCCCGGATCCTCCTCGTCGACCTCGATCTCGACGAAGGACCTCGTCGACGTGGGGCTGCAAACGACGGAGGATCGTTATTCTCGATGGCCCTCCGAATATACCATAGCGGAATTTCATGTCGCGTCTTAGATCGCGCCCGATACGAATTAACGACGGCGAAGGCAAATATTTGTTCCCGATACGCACGATGATCGAGTGAGATCAATGACCGGCGAAGAGGTGCCAGACGAAGATCCATCTCGCTCGCTCCTCGACGCTCGCGCGTCTCGTTCTCCATTACTTTTTTAGTACGCGCGACGGTATACGACGGTAATCTCTGCGCGAGCAGACTGCAAGCTTGAATGGCAAGATCAACGATACGTCAGGCATCAGCTCTCTTTCTCTCGCGAGTTTTTCACGCCTGCACCTCTCGATCTGCTAAATCCGAGCCAGCGGCATATCGCGAATAAACTGTGACTTTATACCCACGATTTTAAACGCTCTAACCTCTTTCTCCCCCTTCGGCCTTAACTTTCTCCCACCATCTCGACTATCGTGTATCTTACGTTTACGGAAAGCTGGTCGATGGTCGATGATGCTGAAGACGAACGGTGTTTACTCTAATAATAGATAAACTGACGTCATGCTAAACTGACGTTCGAGTCGCCCGTGTTTCAACCCGCTGGACGACGCACACATCTTGGATCCCGTTACTTATATTTAGGTAGCGGACTAACCTCGCCGGTGTCGTTATAGGTAGTGCTGGGGTGGACGGCGCCGGTGGCTGCTGGGGCGGCTGCTGCTGCACTGCCGGTGTCGTAATCCTCGAGGGAGGCCTGACGGTCGGCTTAGCGGTGCTCCAGACACTCGGCTGCGAAGTTATGAACCACGGCGGGCTCGGCCGGGACGTCGTCGTGGTAGTGGCTGCTGCAAATGTTTCGTCAAGATCTCGTTTTAACGAGGATCGCAGCGAGGATCGTGAGACAGGTGAGGCGAAACGAAATGAACGGAAGGGACACGGACGAAGAGGCTTTCGTGTGGGAACGGAGGATCGGAAAGCTCGCCTTTCTACGAGCTTATCGACGATTCTACGAGCGGAAGACCTCGGAGACTGTAAGAGTATAATTAAGAAGGTAAATGATTTCGCAAGGGGGATGCAAGGGATATTTAAAGCTTTCGAGAGGTCTCCTCGGTTTAGGAATATCGAAGTCGCTCCTTCTCTCTCTCTCTCTCTCTCTCTCTCTTGTCCTTTCTACACCTTTCTATCTCTCGCGGCTTGATACGTACGATATGGGGTTGGAAGGTGACGGCTTATCCTCTACGTCGAATTTATATCGGACTCTTGTTAATCATTCGATAGAGTTTGAATGAACTGTCTGTACTTTGCGTATATTTCCAATAGACCGAAGGGAATGAGATATCCGCGCGGCTCGGAGGATATCGAGTTACTCTCTCTCCTCTGTTTTTCTTGGTTCGCTACGTTGGTAAGAGCTTATCCGCTGCATCGGATTTATACCGGATTCTTGTTAATCGTAATCATTCCATAGAGCTTGAATAAATCTCCTTTTGAGAACGGTAGAGATACGGGGGATGATATGGTGAATACAATAACATGGGAATTTTATCGGGGGAGATACTCGATGCGGTTATAAATGATCGCGATATTTTTGCTGGAACGAAATTGAATAAATCCCATTTTAACGAAAAGAGATCACGAGGAGATATAATGGTCTTCCGATTTGTGACGAGTGGGATAACCTCGTAGTTTCATTAAGGTAATAACAAAAATAAACGAAAAGAAGGTTGGAGTCGCCAAATATCGCCAGATATCTCTAATGAAGTTATTATCTCCAATGAAGTTATCATACGCGCACGAAAGGTCAGTCGTGTCAGCTCAGTAGCAAGGATAGATCACGATAAAAATTTGCTGCGCGTTCTTCGCAAATCGTCACGGCGCGTTTATTAGTGCCGAGCAAGCGCGATTAGAAAATCTGCGGGCAGTCGATTCGCGTATAAGTCGTTCATCGAGAAAATCGTCCCGCGAACAAACGCTTCAAGTGGAAGGGGAGGGACCGAAAAAGAAAGAGAGAGAGAGAGAGAGAGAGAGAGAGAAGGAACGAGATTAGATTGCATAGCTTAATATCGCGACTATATCTGACCGTCGAGGAGAAAACGATCTTTAACCCAAGATGGCGATGGCAGTTAATCCGAAACGGGATGGCCCGCGTATTTCGCGGCACTATCTCTATAGGGGTCATCTTTATTGGTCAGGGGGTTAGCGATAAGGTAAAATACCGGACGTCGCCGATGTCCGTCGCCGATAGTCGCGTGCTCGACGAACACATACGTGTTCACATGAATCGGAGAGAGAAGAAGCCGACTTTACCGTGAGCGCGTTGGAAGCTACTAAGGAGATTCGTAAATATATATGTACGATGCTGTGAAATTGCAGTCCTATCGAATCTCCGTAAGAGTACGGCACATCAGAGAATATCACGATGAAAGGTAAATAGAAAGGAGTTTCGGAGGATTATACTGGGTTGGTGTGCAGAGGCGACGAGTGACATTCATCAAATTCTATCCTGTTAACCTCTTCAGAGATGACACGCGTCTATTTTTGAGAGTGTTCTAATTTTCTTTTCTTCATGTAAAGTTTTTAATCAATGTTATTGATAGGGATATAATGGACAGTATTGTGAATAAAGTCTACAATGGTCTGCAAATTCCGCAATAGGAAACAAAGAAATCTCGCTATACCGTTAAGAAGTGTCACGTCTGTGTCACTTTAAAATTGAAATCTTTCGTGGCTTTAACCACTTGCGCTGGCAAAAAATTCACTGACGCGTGTATCAGAACGGTCCAGTGTAACTCGCTGAGAGGCGTCACACAGTGTTCGATGCCTTAGAGCGATTCGTTTCAGTTACAATAATTTGCCAAAAGTCTTCCGTCAGTATTTCGTTTGCCATTTGTAAAACTGTTACACTTTGCCCAAATAGTATATTTATTTTCGAAATTCGTGAATATTTCCAGATTTTAGTTATATTTTCGGTATCTTTCCATATCCATTCATTAGATATAAGATTAATTTCACAATCTTCATTTATGCATTCTTCCTCGTCATCAGATAAAATTATACGCCGATTTCGAAGTGGAAAAACAATTTCATCAAAATCACTATCACCACTATCGTATTTTCTTTTTCTATTTGTCGAAATAATATCGTTAACTTAACTTTTGCTTTCCATTTTAGAATATGGGTAAAATATTGACAACTGTACGCTATGCAGTGCAATGATAATCTGTGCTCTGGCAAACAATCCCACCCGACGTGCCACGCACGTCGTTTTTGTTTCTGTGACAATCGCATGACGACGTACATACCACGTCGTTGGCGATTCTGTGACAAAAGCATTACGACGTGCATGGCACGTCTTTCCAGCGCAAGTGGTTAAATTACTGATCTCTGAAAAGGTCAGATAGATTGCGGAGTGACTATCGGATTTCTCGAGTTGAAAATATCTCTGAGAATTTCCCATGAAATCTCGAAACAGCTTAAATAATCGGGAAGATAAAATTGGTAAAAACAGTGGAAAAGCTTTACTTACCGGATACGCATCGATAATGCGCTTCGAGGTATTTGTGTGTGTTCGGGCATGGATCGCCGAATTGCAGCGTGGACGCAACGATGCTGCAGTTTTGCTGGTCATTGCACCTGAACGGGGATTCGACTCGCGTTTAACAGAATGATCATGGTACACCCTTACCACGTGTACCGCCATGGATCCAGCTCTGTTTCCTTCATCTTCACGGAAGGGATGGGAGAAGGGAGTATGATGCTTTCGGCGAGAGACTTTTTCGTCGAAAATTGTCCCGTCCGACTCGCTTCTCTCCTTTGAGATTAGCGATTTTATTATCGAGTATTTTTAATCGCGCAGTTAACGGTATATAAAGATCTAATTAGACTCACCGATAAAATATTAACCGTCTCTCGTTTCATAAACTTTTAAATATTTTATATCAACCAGAAAATAGGTGATTAAAAAATTTTTCAATATTTAATCGTTAGAGGTTCCCCTTCATCAGTAAAAGATCACTATAAGAGACATGAAGGAATTCCACCTAAATTATGAAATAATAACAACATAAATTTCTAAAAGTGTAAGTTTCCAAATCACGTGTGAGTGTCTCCTAACGTCAACGATCGATTCGAAAGACGAAAAAATTTCTCTTTGCATCTCGGATGATAATTTCGGCATTATGAAAATCCTCCGCGCAGCATCCCGAGCAGCATCCCGAGCGCGTTGGAAGCGAATACCCTCGCGAGATCTCTCGCGCTGTAATCTCGCAAACGCGGAAACGACGCGTCCGAATAGAAAATTGTGAACCAACCTAAGCAGTGGTACTGGGCCTCGATGTACTTTCCGGTCCCGGGACAAGGGTCCTCCTCGAAAATGTCGCTGCGCACGTCCACCGAGCAGGATTTACGGTGATTGCACCTGCAATCGTCACGTGTGCGAAAACGTCACCCAGCGGAACGACCTCGCGGCAATTTCCGAATTCTTCGTGGAATCGGCTTGAGAATCAGGTGAGAATAACGACGAGCACGCAGTCGCGCATCTCGATGAAACAACCCGAAAGATAATCTCGTTCCAATAGAAGGTTTTTCCTCAGCAACAGTGTGCTTTTTAGGATATATCTCGAAATCATAATTCGCGCATCTCGCACTTTTTATCACACTTTTATCATCTGCATCTGTGTCGCGTATCGTACGAGAGTTCAAAGTACGTTCGTATAGTTGAATAAAAACAACTGTCTCGACATTTTTCTCGTTTACTTCAGTGTCAAAGTTCGCGACTAGAAATTTGTCAGTCTCGCTGCATTCGAGCGGGACAAACTTGACTCGCTCGCCGGACCTCGTTAGAATCGTCAAATCACGATACCCATCCTCGTCGCAACAATCGACAATCCGGACTCGCTAAATGAGTCACTGGAAAATCTCGCGAGCGCGCATCAACGAAAAGCGATTTGTTAGTGTCACTGCAATTTTGGGGGACAAAAGCTCGGCAGCACTCGGTCGCGGGGCTTCGTTGCATCCGTTACATCACGATTGTTCGCGCGTTGTGTTAGTGTGTGACAGTAGGACAATGGGTTAGTAATGACATATTCGCAACAGTTTCAGACATAAGCACAAGTTAGGTAAGACTCGAGGTAAGACAGACGAGGACGATTCCAGTCCCAGATCCCGGCAAACGAACGAATGTGTGGATGCGCGCTAGCGCGCACGATCGCGTGTATGCGTGTGAGAGAGAGAGAGAGAGGGAGAGAGAGAGAGAGAGTGCGTAGAGAAATGTGTCAGCACCGAATTACAACCCGTCCACAATATCCCATGATGTATACACAAAGATTAACTACATGCAGAGTATACACGTTCCTCCATCTTGCACATATAGACAGATTATATTGTGTGGCTCACGTTCGTATCCGCGAGAGCGGCGCAAAAATTATTCTGTATCGATATCGATATTAATTATCGTAGCTCTGTATTAATTATACGTGGCAGTGGTCAGTCGATTTTAAAATTACACGAGAGACAAAGTGCAACGACTCGTCTCGCTAAAATCAATTTGCGAATGATGCACGTCCAGTCGAAATTTTGCTTCCACATTAATCCTATAAATTTCGTCAAATTTGGAGAACCGATTTGGAGAATCGCGAAATATAACACCGCACGGGCTAACTTTTTTTAATACCATGAAGGTAGCTCAATACTATTTTCTCCATGTTGAAGCTTAAGCAGAGATTTATTTCACATTTATTTAACATTTTATTATCTCAATATTCTATCTGCGTTAAATTTTTATTTTTAGCCTCAGACACCAATGCATTAATTGTGTAACTTGCTCAGTTGTGGGTAGATCATGAGATGAGCAAATATTAAATATCAAATATAAGTTAATAAGGGGCATAAATTAATCGGCAAACAAAATAACAAATATACCTTATCGGTTATTATTGTTTTTCTGATAATAGAAACTTTAATAATACTTGGATACAGATGTACGTAGAGAATTGAAGAAAAGGGAGAGTTTCTAAGGGCAAAATTAGCAAACGACGCGTTTCTTTCTCCTATTACCTTTTTCTCCGGAGAGAACGGAGAAGAATCTCCATTTCCGAATTTTTCATCGATTTAGTTTCACGTTTAGTCATGTCCCCCTCACGTCATCGTTTTCCGTGGCGTATTTAAAACTGGGTCGCTTTACCCGTGGAGAAAACTCATGGCGAATTTCGCGTTCGCGCGACCACAAAGCGAATTTCTCTCGTTCTTTTTTCCGCGGGCGCTTTCGGGAACAAAAAGCAAAGCGGGAGAGCCTTGTTGACGATCGTTAGATCACGGAATTATTCCGTTCCGGGAGAATCTCGACAATTCACCGCTGCCGCCGCCGTTGTCGCGCGCGCATTCCCGTTGCAACTCAACGGGACTTCTTGAAAATATTTAGTATCGCCGTATTGTCGTAATAAAATTTCCACCTTTCTTCTCTCTCTAGTCAGGCTGCGAAGCACGCTCGATATGACCTCTCTCCTCTTAAAGACTTTGCCCGTCTGTGGATCTTCAAAGAGGACATCCTCTCGGAAATTTTCCCTACGGAGCACAATAGGAACTAGAGAGTGTTTCATCTCGTGACGAAAGGGTGCCCTTCAGTTAGCATCGAGTGTTCCCTTCGATCTGTATCTTACGACGATCCTCGACAAAAATTTATCGTAAAAGGCGATTCAACGATCATCCGATTGTTCGATTCCCGGTGAGATTCTGCGAGGGGCTGGCGAAGGGTAGACTCGTCACATTTCCTTGCGATATTAAATTCATACGTACATAATCGAGAGGAGGATACGTCGTGCGCGCGCATATTACGCGTATTTCGAGAAATGTGCCGACACTTCGGGGCTCGAAACGCGAAGAATGTTAATGTTGCGTTTATGACTCTCGCGCTTTAATAGGACAGATCTCGTCGTTTCCATCGCACCCGGCGTGTTCTCTCGCGGAGGATATCCCGACAAAACGACGTCTCGTCATGATGATATTCCGGATACTTTGCGTCTTCCGAGAGGATCGTCTGCGGGTTGTTATTTCGGGAATATGACTTTTCGCGCGCCAAATGCTAATTCGCTGTCCGATAAAACGTCAACGCGATAACGTCGTCGTCGGTAGCGTCGTTGCGGTTGCTGCGTAACAACGGCGCAATTCCGAAATTCTGGGGTAACGGAAATTTCGACGTGGCGACCGGGTGTGCCGGAAGAGTCATCGGGGGCAAATTAATCGATCGCGCGCGACCAACACAAACGGAACGGTGAAATTCTTATCGGTTCGCCGGCGAGAACCAGCCGTTGTCGATATGTTGTCGTAGCCTCTCGTGTGCTGCGAGGGGTATCGACAGACGCGACAGAGAAGTTGTTCACGCGCTGCCTCTCTCTCTCTCTCTCTTTCTCTCTTCTCCTCCCGTCGATGTAATTGGCTCCGCTGTGCGAAATTAGTTCGTTACAACGGGAAACGTAACGATTCCGGTTATTAGGCGGTCCCGTGCGCGCCGCCGATAATAGTTTACCAAACATCGTGCCGTGCAGCAACATTTCGTCCCATTCTCGTGGCCGTCGATTCGGCGAATCGATAGCTAGCAATCTAACTGCCGGCAAAAGATTGACAGGGAGGAGATGTAATATTAACGATCGCGCTTAAAGCCGCAGTAATAAATGTATCTACGTTGTAACCGTGGTTTATTAATTATGCATCCGACGGCGCTGCATTATGTCGTTGTAATTATTCATACGATTCGCATAACAGTTCCTGATAGCGCGATGTAAATGCGGTCGCGTATGGGGGCGGCGTCTCGTCGACAATCGAAATTGCAATGTAGCCAATTATAACGCACTGGCGCTTTTATTTGTTTAACAGAACGCGCCGACGGGCTGTCGTCCTCGACGCTAAGTGACAATATCCATTTCTCGTAACCGAATTCCGCGAGCGCGCGACAATAATATCCGTTTCTCATTAATTAGTCCGACCCGAATTAAACGATTGTCTGTGGAACGACGCTCGCAAGTGAAATAAGTCAATGACTTCGCTGGCAGATATTTGACGAAAATAAGAACGGTGTCGCGACTGTGAATGATAACCGTTAATTATTGAAACGTCGCGAACGAGAATTATGTATTTGTTTCGCCGAAAGTTGATGTCTCATCGTCCATTTACGATGCACGAAGGTAATACGAGTTACGTGAAAACTCTCCGTCGCGAATAAATATACGAGGGCGGTCCGATAAGTACTTAGCCTCACCGCCCGATGGCGCCACTATCGCAAGAGAAATTTACTATCGTGTAGTACATTCTCGTAGACGGCTACTGTCGAAATTTCAGCCGAATCGGACTCGTAGTTTTGTTTTGACCGCGTGTGGAAGCGGGCGTGTCCGCGGATTTTAGAAAAATGGAAAAAGAGCAATATCGGTCGGTGATTCGATTCTTGTTTTTGGAAGGGAAATCGCGCAGCGAAATCAAAGAGCGCTTGGATGCTGTGTACGGTGACTCTTCTCCTCCGATGGCGACCGTCAAAAATTGGTTTAACGAGTTTCAACGTGGTCGCACGTCGGTTTTTGATGAGCCACGCCCAGGTGCCCCGAAAACCACCATGCTACCACGGAGGATAACATGACAAAAATCCACGATCTCGTATTGGCAGACCGCCGATTGAAGGTGCGCGAGATAGCTGAGACAGTGGGCATCTCAAAAGACCGCGTGGGTTATATCCTGCATGAAATTTTGGGCATGAGAAAGCTGTCGGCGCGATGGGTGCCGCGTTTGCTCACTCCGGACAAGTGCAACCGTGAGACTTCAGAGCAACTTCAGAGCAGTGTTTGACGCTGTTTAAGCGCAATCCGAAGGAGTTTCTGCGTCGTTTCGTGACCGTCGACGAAACATGGATCCACTGGTACACACCAGAGACCAAGGAACAGTCGAAACAGTGGACTTCACCCGGCGAACGTGCTCCGAAGAAGGCGAAGACTGTCCTATCGGCCGGAAAGGTGATGGCCACCGTTTTCTGGGATTCACAAGGTGTGATCTACATCGATTACCTGGAGAAGGGCAAAACGGTCACAGGGCTGTACTATGTCGAATTATTGGACCGATTCGACGCCGAATTGCAGAAAAAACGGCCCCATTTGGCGAAGAAAAAAGTGCTTTTCCACCATGACAACGCACTGGCTCACACCTCCGCCCTCGCCAAATCGGTCAAATTGGTCGAATTGGGCTACGAACTGCTGCCCCATCCACCGTATTCTCCAGATTTGGCCCCGTGCGACTTCTTTTTGTTTCCAAACTTGAAAAAGTCACTCGCCGGGCAGAAATTTGAGTCGAATGAGGAGGTCATCGCCGCCACGGAGGCCTACTTTGCAGACCTCGAGAAAACGAGAAAAATTTTTCAGACGGGTTAAAGAAGTTGGAGCATCGCTGGGTCAAGTGTATCGAGCTAAAAGGAGACTATGTTGAGAAATAAATCGCCACTTTTCCAAAATTTTCGTTTTTCTTTTGTAGGCTAAGTACTTATCGGACCACCTTCGTACATCTCGAGTTTAAAATGTATCCTCTCCTCTTCCCGTTGTTATCCCCGCTCGATTCCACTTGATGCTCGAATTATACCGCGAGGCAATCTCGCTGTGTTATCCTCCGGACGCGGGACACCTTATGCGAGCAAAGCGACGTGGATTCATTAAATCCACAAGGCCGGAAGGGCGCGCGTTAGACATTCCTATCGATTTTTCTCTTTCTTTTTCATTTTTTCTTACGCTCGCGCGCGCGCGCGCACGCGCACACACACACACACATACCCCCCACCCCCTATTCCCGTATCCGATTCCATCTCCATCGTTGGGTATCGTCCGGCTTGCACGGCAGAATATAACGAGGGTAAACGTAATTTCAGACGGGTAAACTACGAGCGAGCACGAAAAATCGCCATTTCGCGGATGTTGCGCCGTTTATTATTAAGGCAGTCTCTCTCCCCTTTCCCCTTTGCTGTCTCACTCATTCCTTCGCCCCTCCGCGGATCCCCTCCCGCTCGCTTTGTCCTTCCCGTCTCTCCCTTTTTCTCTCTTTTTCCTCCCTTTTTCGCTACATGCATACAGCAGCGCGAGCCCCCTCTGGTAATGATCGATTCAACGGTGATTCAGCCATTTTTCCCGCGGCGTTCGCGGTTAATAACGACTTGACGTGGTCTCGCGGTACGTTAATATTATTCCCTCCGCTGATTCACTGCGACATTTCTGTCCAGCACACGAATAAAAGTAAGTAGCCGCGCATGAACTTCGTTAAGTCGCAGGTGTTTCCAATTTATTCACGCGGCGCCTTCGTACGTTTTTACAGGCGAGAGAAACTCCACGGCCGGGAGCGCTGCAACTCGCGAGACTGTCCCACTTTTGTGATTTCTGCCCGAGTTGGGTACTTCCCGCGACATTTCCCTTGTCATCGTCGTGAAGGAGCGCGCATTCGACGCTCTAACCTTGCGGGTGTACGCGTTCGCAACGAGCGGGCGCAGTAGCGTTTTCATCATTTCCGTCCGCGGGTCAATTGCAGGTCGCGACGCTTTTGTCGCTTTTACGGGACTCGGTTCGTCTTCCGGAGACTTTCCTCTCTCGCCGCGAGGCTTTTTCAGGTACACGCGCCCACGGATTAATCGGGTGCGCGCGTAAACACGGCATAAAAACGCGGGGTCGCGTAAGTGCGGCTTAAAAGTAGCCCGCGAGTTGCGAATAAGGACAAGAGTACAGGCTTTTGCATAACATATAATACATAACGCATACACTGAAAGAAAAGTATATGATATTTGGGACTATAACGATATAGTAACTAAATTATAGTCCGAAATATCATATTTATAGTAATTATTACCATAATACCATCGGTAATAATTACGATATAGGCATAGCATAACCAACCATATCATATTTTTACTAAGAATTATAGTAAGTTAAACTAAAATTATTGTATGGATACAAATATAAAGTGGTAGGTAAAGTAACTCTTTTACATAGTCAATATTACCAGAATGTTTGCTAAATTATGACAGATGTAATTATTTGAATATTAAATCTCACTATATTTGTGAATGAGAAATTACCATACATGTGGTAAAAGTAACTAAACAATTATTTAAGACAATCACTGACTATATATTTGTGTTTATTCTACTATATTTTGCAGGTTCCACCAACTATAAACATATGGTTGACGTCAAAACGAACTATAAAATATAGTGAGATTATAGTTAATTCAACTATATTTTTCTATCAGTGTAAGAGAATAAACCAATCAGTTCTCTTCATTTCCCTCCTCAGGACAGAAATGAAGAACTCTGATTGGTTGATTCTCTTATGCGTTGTGTATTATGCGTTATGCAGAAGTCTGTGCTCTGGCCCTAATCCTCGCCGTTTAACGACGTGTAGTTTGTGCCGGCGCACAACCCCAGAACGCGTCATCTCATGTATCTATATCTAGGCGTGATTCGCGGCGGATACGTAGGCAGTCTGAAAAGTTCTCGACCTGACACACATACATGGCATTAGAAACTGTCAAACTATAATTGTATTGGGAAGTGGCATCCCTGATATAAACCCATGTAAAATTTTATTCAATCTGTCAAATCGTTCGAGTAGCAGCACCAATTGAAAACGCTTTGTGCAAGATGGATGCCGCATTGGCTAACAATTGACCAAAAACGCATTCGAATGCGTGTATTTCTCAAGCGTGTTTGGATCGTTTTAAGCAAAATAAAATGGATTTCAGGCGTCGTTTCATAACAGTTGATGAAACTTGGACCCACTATACACCAGAGCGAAAAGAACCTTCCGGAATCACACTTTAATGACGGTATTGAATTATTGGAGAAACGTTGGAATAAATGTATTGAAGTTTCAGGAGATTATATTGAAAAATAAAACATATTTCGTGGCAAACAAATTTTTTTTCGTTGTTAGGCCGAGAACTTTTCAGATTGTCCTTGTAGATCGCCCTCGCTTCGTCTGCCGCCACTAAAGGGTGATTTACACGATGCTTTTGACTTTTGACGCTTGACGTTGGCTTCTTTTGTCGCCAGCCACTCGCTTTCCTAGAGCGAATTTCTAGCTGACAAAGTCGCTAGCGTTGGAGTATTTACACGATACTGATAAACAGCGTTTAGTCGCTAGCGTTTTGAGGAGAATTTTGCGGAAACGGTCAGTTAAAAGAATCATGACGTCAAGGAATGACATAGTTCAAGCTGCTGTCATTCTTTGTGCACGAGCTCTTCGAGCAGAAATTCGTAGCTCGGTAACAAAATAGAAAACAAAAAAAAAGAATGCGGGTACGTAATCGGATAGGTAAAAGATTGACTCATGGAGCATCAAACAATCTTTTCAAAGAATTGGCATCGGAGGATCCAACGGCGTACCGTCAAGTATTGCGATTAACGTGCGAGAAATTTGAAGAACTTTTGAAAAAGTTAAAAGTTACATCCGCTTATACAGAAAAAAGACAGTTCAATGTCGCTTGACGCGAGCGGTAACAGTTGGACATGTTCGACTTCGCCGTAGCGACTAATAGACGCTGTGCGTCTTCCAAATTTTAGACGCTAGCGAATAAAAATCGAGCGTCTAGAAGAAGTTTTCACCAGCGAATTCACTGGCGACTTAAGAAGCTTGCTCAAAGCGAGCAAAAGCAGCATCGTGTAAATCACCCTTAAGAATCTAATCATGAGCGCGAGTGGAAGCGAGCCGCGAAACAGCCGGACGGCGGAAAAGCCGCGTAAACCGCAATCTTGCGCATCGCGCGCGCGCGCACCGGAACGACGCCATTAGACGCGGTCCTAAAACCGCGCGCGTGGTATCGCGGAAACGTGACGGACGTAACTCGCGCCCGCGGAAAGTCGGACGGCCCTTCCGCCACGTCGCCGTTTTACGGGGCAACGAATCGCCGGTGTCCGCGCAATCGTCCGCGGATAATTGCATGGACTAGTGCTCGGTGCCGGGATTTCTCGTCGCGTGAGTCGCGAGAAGTGTAACCTAACCTAACCTAACCTAACGGAGTCTGCGCCCTCGACGAGCTATTCGACGACGCAGCGGCAGCAGTCCGGCGGGCATTGGGCGATGGATAAGTTGATGTTTTCACACTAAGTGTCTTCTCATAGTCACAATGATCACAACGAGATCGCATACAAGTCATAGTGATACGCAGATAAAGCAGCGTTCAAACATTAGCGTGACTTCGGTGTGATCTTTGTAATACTGATGCTACGACGATTGTTTGCATCCGGCGCCGAGTCGGGGAGAGAAATGGGAAATTTCACTTTATAACACGTCATTCGCCGTAAATAACGAGTCAATGTGTTCGAGCCGAGAGAGAAGTTAGTGTATCCCGTGCAATCCGTTCTCTCTCCGAGCAGACGGGGAGGGATCCCCGGAGGTTCTTCGATCTCCCGAATCGAACGGCCGCTCGCCTCGTTAAATTCGCGATTCAGCCATTAACCGCCAAAGTGACCCGCGTGAAGCGAGCGATCGAGGGAACGCGATCTCGTTCGGTAACGCGAGCCGCCGCGCGACTCTACGATGGCGGACGCGAGTCGTGCGGGTTGGTATCGAGAGCAGGAAAGGGAAGCCGAAGAGTTTTCCGTTTCAGCGCGGTAGACGCGCGCGCCGGCGGGAAGGAGAGCGCGCGGCCGAGTCGAGTGACTTTTTAATCGTCGTAGGAATGTCTTTGTGCCAGCGAAACCCGCGCCGTCACTGGCGCGGATTTCGAAGGGACGCGCCCGCCGCGCGCTGAAACACGACGACGGTGGAGCGGACGGACGGACGGACGGACGTGTAAAAAAGAACAACGATGAATCGGAGCCAAGGGTGAGAGAGCGGCAGGCGGGCAGGAACGTCGGAAGAATAAAAACGAGAAGAGAATCGGGGACGTTCGCTTTGACACTTATAAGTGCTCTCTCATTCTACCCTATTCTCTCTCTCTCTCTCTCTCTCTCTCTCTCTCTCTCTCTCTCTCTCTCTCTCTCTCTCTCTCTCTCTCTCTCTTTCTCCCTCCCTCCCCTCCCTCTCTTTCCCTCCCGCTCTCGCACGCTCAGCAAACTCGCGACCGCGTTACGAGCAGAGTCGAGCGATGCTGTCGCGCGCGATGGATATCGGATACTCTCGTATTATATATAGGCGTATTATTTATCGTATTATACCGAGACCGTCCGCGAACGTCGTTACGCCCGGCTACTGCGGGTGTGAAAACGCGAGATGTGGCCAATCGAGCGACATTAAACTGCTTAGTGGCACATTTCCGAGATATCGCGTCTAGTTTTGATACGCTGAGGACGGTATTCACGGTCACAAATCGCTCGCGATCTTCGATCGAGGACATACTTAATTACAGATTAATTACCTACTCATGGGTCATTATTTGATTCTTTGAGTCAACATTTTTTACACAAATAAATACAGGTGCGCGGGAAGATTCGCGAAACTATATGGATGGTCACAGGCTACGAATATGCCGCTGGTTTAAAAGCGACGGAATTTTCACATTTATTCACTCGCGACAGAAAGAAGAGCAACATTGTCCCGGTCTCGGTATCAATGACGACAGACGGATGGTAAATATTGTCGCAACGCGCCAAGTTTTCGAGCACAGCTTTCTCGCAAATTGCACTGTCCACGTGCGAGAGCGGTACTCTGATCGACGCAGTCTACATTTGTCCGGAAAACGGCGCATATCTCGCGGCTATTTTTTTCTTTCCTCGTTTAACACTCACGAGCGTCCACCGGCTTTAACCTCCGCGCTCGCGCAGCGTCGGTTCGACGAAAATTGCAAGTAGGTTTCACTTTGAGGGGTAATCGCCGGGCCCGCGAACGCGGCAAAAGAGCGGGGGCGAGAGAGCGGCGATCGAGCGGGGCACAAACACGATCGGCGATGCGCGCCTGCCGAAATTGGAAATTAATCGGTTTTGCGTTGTTCGCGAGGGTGTATTCCCCGTCTCGTCGCAGATACACCGGCATTTCGCCGGCATTTCGCCGGCGTTCGTTCGTTCGTTCGTTCGTTCGTTCGCTCGCTCGCTCGCCGATGAGCGAACCATCGGCGAGGTTCGTTCATTCACGCTTCGATAAATCGAAACGCCCGGACGCGATTTCGCCGCCGAGCTGGCCCGACGATTTTCGGTGTTTTTAGCGTTTAACGCGCGAGTATGTGCGTTTCGTTCGCTCGCGCCACGGTAAATCGAAACGCGATCGCCTGCTCGCCTGCTTGCTCACTCGCTCGTTCGCTCGCTCGCTCGCTCGCTCGCTCGTCCGATCTGCCTATGCCGGCCGATTTTTAGTGTTTTCGCTGTTTAACGTCCTTTTTCCTCGCGTCCGCGTGCGCCGATGTTCTAGCACGCAGATAGATAGCTCTATTTCGTGCGGAAAGTCCGGCGCGATCGATACAGTCAAGCGGATGAAGATCATAGCAATTTCGACGCGATTTTTTTCGATGCGCGTCGCATCGCGAGAACGTTCGCGTAAAATGGTGAAAAAAAGAAAAAGAAATTCGCTCGGACTAAAGGTGGCGATTTTTAAATACGCGTCTCGAGACGAGAAGGGGGCAATTCAAATTTTATCCCAAGTGACCCCGATTCTATTCCGTTCTTCATTTTAATGATTTCTTTATTCTAATTGATCTTGTTAGTATGTTAGTGACGGCAATCAGTTGGTATCAACATGTCGACCGTCTCAACGGAAAATGGAGACTAAAATTTCAACACTCACAGAGTGGCATATTATGTAGTAGACGTAGATCGCATTGATTTCTCACGAAAAGAGATATTCGTCGTATACTGCCGTTTAAAATGAAAACTTGAATAATTTAATATTCGCATTGGAAAAATACAACATTTCCGTGTATCCCGACGTCACACCATCTCTATCTTCATCATCAATTAGGCCATTACAAATTAAACGATTGGCCCCCAAGTTTTGGATATGTTTCGTTAAAAATCGTGTTTTCACGAGAATATGTAGTTGATAATTGAAAATGACGTACGTTGCGAGTGAAGCCGCTTTTCGCGAATAGCTGTTTACGTATAAATAACATCCCTCTTATGATTATAATAATTATAATATAAATGATTATAATAAATAATTCATCACACGTCATCCCCGAGATTGATCGTGATCGCGAATACGAAAAGAGACAAGTGCCGACGAAAAAGTCTCTTTTCCTAGTAGGAATTTCCCACAGGACAATTCCTTCCAGCAGACGAGATTCTGCGCGGGTTTACAAAACGGGTAGCCAAAAAGAAGGGCGAAAAGGCACACACAGGCGTATCTCTCTCCTTGGCATTCCGGGCGGGAAGAGAAAAAAGTAGGATCCATGGCAGCACACGTTGTGTTCTGTCTCTTATATGTACATATTTATGTATCTTTTCAAATAAGTCAAAGCTCGCAGCTTGTACGCGAACCTGTAAGAGTGCTTGTGCGCGGAGAAATCTCGATACAAAATTGCAAAGACACAAATCAGAAATTGCATCGTCCTGCATTTCGAGGAAACGAGAAAGTTCCCGGACGCACACGGTAAACACATTTACTTCGCGATATTAAACATCCGACAGCGCACTTCGTGTTGCAATTGTCGGTGGTAATAATAATAATAATAATAATAATAATAATAATAATAATAATAATAATAATAATAATGATTCGACGCGATTAATGAGAAACACGAATGCGTAATTCAGAGACTCTATATTTTCGTCTCGAGAGAGGCAAATCGTGTGACAAGATTTCTCCTTCGACGCACGTCATACGTTGCAGCCACGATCGTGAATTCGAATCGAGGTCGACGACATCCAGAGATCGTATTTTCATCGCGATCTCCCGCGAAGAAACACGCGTATTGCACCGTGGCCGCCGTCTGGCCTGACGGAAGCGGTGCAATAGCGCTCGTCCGTGTTGCACGCACGTGACTGCAGCAAGCAGAACACCGGAGAACACCGTCTCCTCTTGTCGTTCACTGTAAAAGCGGTAAAAGTCAAACTCGGGCAGATGCGCGTCTCTAAATATCGATACGGTTGTGAGCTGCTCTTTCAAAGTCGTAACTCGTTTGCTTCGAGAACGTTGAAAAGGAGAAGAGATCTTGAGAAAAGCGGAAGCAGTGGATGACAATTATTTTCTCTAACAATAGCGTCAATTACGAGATCGCTAAAACATAGATATTGATTTAGAAACGATAAGAAAGAAAATAAAAAATAGAGATGCTTCTCTCAAGAGTCCGTGTTGCTTCACTCGAGAGACACAATACACTCTCGGTCCTTCGTCTTAAAACGACACGCCGATGCCGATTTCGAGTTTATGACCAGTACCATTTTCGAAATGAACGACATGGTATTAAATACTACTATAGCATGCATTTATGTTACGCTAGTCGACCACACACAGTAGAACAAGATGGAGCAAGACAAACTTATCCGCATAACGTGCGGTCGCGTATTGCGACCGCGACCTCGGAGTATACTGAGAGACCTTCGAGAGTATACTCGCGCATCTCTGAACGCGCGAGAGCTATACTCTCCGTGACATTTTCTACCATACTTTTCTTTACACTTGGACCCGTTATCGCTTTCGAAGTCACTCGAACTTGGCACTCGGGTGTTGGCTCTGAACACCTTGCACAAACATTGTATCAACGTATAACACGCTCGACTTACTCGCTACGGCAAAAAATTAAAAGACAACATTGTTCCTCAGGTTTCTCTTTCCCATCTCCTTCGTTTCTCTTCTGATTCGCGCAAACTACCGGAGCCGCGCTCCTCGTGACGCGACACGACGCGAGTAAAATATTCGTCTCGGACTTGCACCGCTTGTACTCGTGATTGGAATACTTTTAAGTACCCAACTGGAAGCTCTACTTTCCCCTCCCCTCCTCTCACGCGATGTCTCTTAATCCGCACGAGGATTAAACTAGTTTCGTCGAGAGAACTTGGCAGCGTGTGCATCTCTCTGCGCGTGCACTCGCGGTTACCGTACTCGGAGGTATCTCGTTTATTTCGAAGATTACGAGAAAATTTTTGTCGCATTTGCCGCGATAAACGGGCGCGCGAGAGAGTCGTACGGAGCCAATTTTTCCGCGTCCATTCCGAATTACGGGCATCTCAAAGTTGTTAAATACGACACGTCGCAGGTCATTTTGGAGATTTACCGACTATATATTAAATATTATATCAGTTTTTTGCGAGTTCTAATCGAACTCTGAAATTGTGACGTCGTTGTGAAAGCGCGTTATCTCTCGAACATCAATTATCGACGGTCGAGAACATCGTCATTTTACCTATAACTGATTGCGTAGAATTATATTAAAACTCGTTTGAATAAGCAACGACCGTTGTGCGAGAACGGGGAATTTATATCCTCCAAAAATTCCGCGCCCCGGAAGAAGACTTTCAGGGAAAATAATATAACGGCGAATCTATCGCTTCGTTCGTAGCTTGTTACCCCCTTGAAAGTTTCTCGGGAGATACTTTCGGTGTCTTTGGAAATACGAGAGATACCGGGGATAGCGATATTTATTGCGACACTCTCTACAGCAGCGCAGGCGGTAACGAGAAAGCGGGCGAGATATATTGTGAAAACTCGCGGAAAGATACATTAAAGAGAAAACTCCACATTGGGGAGGAGTGAATAGAATAGAAAGAGGACTCGGTCGTTAACGAAGGGGCGTTCGTAAAATTAAGGCGGGAAGGAGAGAAAGAGAGACAGACGCGTGTGGGTAACAAATCGCGGAAAACTTCGCGGAGACACCAGCACTCGCTTAAATTAATCCTCCGTGATATAGAACGGGGGATTTATCGTATCTTCCCCTGGATAATCTCAGGATTGCCCCGCTTGAATACCACCACTCAGTTTTCTCGCTTTTCATACAAAAAGAAAGAACATTTAAAAAATATTTACGTTTGCGATATTTCTTCCCTCCTACATTGAATATTAATACGAATCGATAAGTCGCTTCTACGGATAAAGAGAGTCTCGGAGGGAAAGAGAATAAATGTAACACGAGGAACCGTGCGAGAATATATAAGCGATATTCGTAATTCCCTCGCGTTATTGTCGCGAAAATCGGAACAAATCAGGTGCGATCGATCAGGACGAAAAACTTGATCCCTCTCGTTTCTCATTAATTGTGACCAAGGGCAAATCGGAGCGGGGTATAAAAAGAGAAAGATCGATCGACGGGGGAAACCGGGCGAGACCACTAACGAACGAGGAAATGGAAAATCGAATGGAGATAAAAAGATTGGGCTGCGGGGGGGGGGGGAAGGGGGAGCCGGAGGGTAGGGTAACCGCGGCGACTTTGTCTGCTGTCTCGACCGCGAACGCTCTTAAGCGGAATGACGGGCCGCCTAATTTGCCCTAACGCGATTATCGGCGGAATTTTCTGAGATTGCAATTAGCTTTGGTTAAATACAGTCGCGGGGGATTCTACATCGGCGCGTAAAGCTAAATGACGGGCGTCTTAATGAGAACTCTGGCGAATTTTTCCCCGCGAAAGCCTGGATCGGAAGACGTAGGAAAAAAAAAATTCTAAGTTCAAGTTACAGCTGCCGCAGTTGAGGGATCTTGGGGACGGTATTTCGAGATCTGGATAGGAATGCGAAAATGAAAACAGAAAAATAAATATTTTCCGACCGTATTAATTTTATATAAAAACATAGTATAGTGATAATTTTTACAAAACAAGACATTTCAGTCGTTTGAAACTAACAAAGGATCGGAGATTCGTGTAAATTCATTAATAAAGATCCGAAAGATTTTTTCAATACACGTTTCATAATATTCGTGCGTTCACTGATTTGCCGATTCTCGAGAAACGGAATTGCTCGGATTTCAACAACGGATACATTGATAGAGTCGCTGCGCGCGGAGAGAAAATGTGAAAGGGAGGGAAAACGACGGGAGAGCTTCGTCGACTAGGCATAACTGTATTTTCCATTAAACGAGATTGTGCGAGGGAGCTAATTCCGTCTAACGTGATTACAGAGTTTGTGTGATTGTAATTAGGTTAAGTTCGATGCAATCGGAAAGACGACTGAAAAGCGAGACTAGACGACTGGAGGAGAAAGGTGGAAAAAGAAAGGCAAAGAGAGAAAGCCGAGATCGAGTTAGCGGGGAATTTTTCGCGGAAAATCATTCTCTTTTTTACAGTCATCCGACTGACTTGACATCGCGATTAAACCCACGTAATGTGCGAACGTGACAAACAGACTTGACGCGCTTCATTCGTTCCGAGGTTGTCGAGATATGGTGAGGCGAGAGGAGGGAGGCGCGATCATAAAAATTATAACGGACAAAGTTATGAGTTATGATTGCGCGAGTGCGCAAGAATAATAGTTCGGAACGCAAAATTAACCGTCCCACGTCAACGCGATAATTTATATTAAACGCGCACGCATGCGCCTCGTCACACAAGCTAGCCCGAAAGATTACCCGATAAAAAGCGATTTTCATCGTCGATGTATCTTCCAATCGGCGGCAACAACAATTTGCAACAAAACCATCGCGGACGATAAAATCCCCCTCTCGTTCCCTCCAAAAGCCGCATCGCCATTAGCGGATTAACGTTGTGATTTGAGAAGAGAGTTATCTCTTGCAAAAAATAATTGCTGAACCGGCGAGTCTTCCAATCAACGTAACGATAATTTACAGCCGGCCGTTCCGTGTATCTCGCGGCCGATAAAAATTTCGGCAAACAGTGCTGAAAGTGCGAGTCACCGATAACGGTCCCGAATCGTGATTCAGGGCTCGTTCGCACTGATAATTAACGGTTAACCGACTTTCTGTGATTTCGCGCGCTTTTCTAGCTCGTAATAATGCCAACTACAATAATGTAATCGCGGATAACGCGCGGGAAATTGGCTTATTCCGATCAGAGCTGTTCGATAGAATTGAATTACAATGCGCGCATCAAATCACGTTGTGACTGCGACGTGGGAAAAGTTACAAGTGTCTGTAAACGGCTATCGCGTAAAAAAAGGAAGAAAAAAGACGTATAAAAATTATTCTTTATTTTTATCACAGCGTTTAGTAATATATTCCGGTAATAGTTCTACTTATATGACATTTATCTATTTTTTCCCCAAGTTAATTGGAACAGAAAAAAGACAATTTTCGAAAGACGTAGAAGCAGCCACATCGGGTCTTTGGTTATTTATAGCGAATCGTCGCGACCGATAAAACTCCGCTCCGGGGGATAAACAACATTGAATCGCTATTCGCGGATTAATTCGCCCCAGTCTCGCCGTTTTCAGCACCGATTATCGCTCTCCGAGTGGGATATCCGCCGGCGAGAGAAAAGTTTCCTAGAACGACGACAACGACGGTGGCGGCGGCGACAGCGGGGCGTGGAAAGGGGGGATAAGAGAGAGAGAGAGAGAGAGAGAGAGAGAGAGAGAGAGAGAGAGAGAGAGAAGACGGTCCTCCATTACAAAGAAATTCGCGCTGAAAGATGAAGCATAAACACGAACTCCGAACTTTCGCCAAGGCGCGATCATTTCATTAGCAGTTAGCCGCTCCGTTCCGCGCGACGGACAAAAACTTATTTATCGGGCGGGACAAAAGTTTCGTACACACCGACAACAACACGCACCTCGCGACGATACTTCGCGTCGGCATAATTATTGTTTCTCCCGCCGGCTCGGTTCACTTTAACTCTGAAAGAACCAACTTTTACACTGCGATCTAGTGGACCGAAGGAATAAGAGGCGGGAGAGGAGAGGGGAGAGCTTGATCAGAAATTATTCGGGAAAAGGGAGGAAACATCGTTGCAATTTCCAATTACGTCGTCCGATGATACGCGAAACACGTGTTTATGGTAATTTTGGAAACGTACGGAGAGAGTGACACAGCAAATGCTAAAATAGGGAAGGTATCATAGCGAAATTTAGAATTCGCGAAATTGCAGAATTCATGTTCCTTTCTTCCTCGGCCTATCCCGCTGGAATCTCGTTAGGCTTATGACTTTCCGCGACTGCTCACATACACGCGCGCATACACATAATACGTCGAGCACGACGCAAAATTGCCCTGATCGAGCACGCAATGACGAATCGTAAAATTGTTTAATACATCTGCGTCGGATCGATTACGCCGCCGCGTATCGCGCGAAACCGGCTAGATCGACTTTATCGTCCATTATTAATCGTGGGTCACTCTAAAACCGACGCGGGAAATCGAGATGCCACACGCGGAGTGAAATTAATGATCTCACGATCGTCGATAATGTTAATATCGAGGAACTGATTGCCTTCTTCGTTTTTTCATCAACTCGCGAAAAGGATAATATGGAGTGTCGTTAACTGTGCATTCGCGTATTCAAAAATTATTGAAACAAGAAGTAAAATAGATTTATATCACGTGTGGAAAATGTCGAAGCTTTGGCTCTAACCGATTTTCAACTTTTGTATCATTTTATAATCACCTGAAGCAATTCAAAATCAAATAATTTCTAATTGCCAATTTCCTCGATTTTTCTCACGGAAACAAACACGAAAAATTTTGGTGGCAGAAACGCGTAGTAGAAAGATTGTATTGCACGGAGGAGATCGCGAATAAAGAACCGTTCGCTTGTAATATTAAATTTTTGCTCTACTAGCGCGGACACGCGTTCATTAGATCGCCCATTTTGAAAAAAGAAGAGAAAAAGGGAGGTAAGGAGGAAAAAGACACAACAAGAGAAGGTAATCAAGCATACTCGATAACCGCAATTGCAAAATGTGATGCAGCACGACATAATGATAGTACCTCGCCGTACGACACGAAAAAAGAATAAAGAAACGCGAAAGCAATCTCGAAGAATCTCGCGCGCGCGGTGGTCGATCGAATCCCATCGAGATATCCGACGACAATTAAACTCACGTGCTCTATTGCGATGTCTAGCTGAAAAAAAAACATGTATCTCCATTTCGCTCATTTCTCAGCTTCTCAGTTATCAATCATGGAATCGGAATGGTGATTTCTCTTTCTCCTTTTGCATCTCTGCCTCTCTTTCCCTCTCTTTCTCGACGCGGCACAGGGAAAAAGGGACGATAAAAGCAAACATTAACAACGAGACGCGCGCGATCGAGAAGCTCGAACAGGGGGATCGGTAAATCAAGGACGATGACAGTCGAATCATCCGGTAGCTATTAACGCAGTGTAGGGTGTTCTCGCGAAGCGCGCAGCACGCGGACGCCATATCAGATTTGCCGCATTAATTCGCGAGATGAGGTGTACGCAAATGATTGGGAGCCTTTTTATTTTCTCTCTTTAATACGCGCTCTCTAGCATTCCGAAAACTACAAAGGAGATCGAGGTCTTGGTATTTATCGTAGTTTTTCTTGCCGAGGCAAGAATGTGAAATCCACTCAATACCGACTTCGACAATTAGTCCAGATCGCAATATCACCCTCCGACCGACCGACGGGAGTGTCGCAAACCATCACCCCCCCCCCCGCCACGTGACCTGAACGACACGCAAGTCGCGCGTCGTTCAGTTTCTACCGCTAGCTCGCACGCGCGGGTTTATTCACGGCGCTAAATCACGGCGAACCAAATTTCGCACAGCGACTCGACATTCAATTTCATTAATCGCTCCCCAAAGCTACCCCCGCCTTGCCCATCTCTTGTTCTCCTCCCTCTCGCGTTATCCACCAATTTCACTTAAATCGTAATCTCGGACGCGCATCCTCCTCCTCCTCCTCCTCCTCCTCCTCCTCCGCGTCCTCCCCCTCGCGCACACACTCGCCTCGCCGTGTACCGTGGCTTTAACCCCTTTCGCGCCGGCACCCTGCAACATCCGCTCCCTCTCTCCCTCCCCCCACCGTCCTCCGAGCCTAGCCGGTACACCCGCCGCTTTGTCCCGGTTGCAAGCGGCAGACGGTTAATCTGCAATTGGTTTCGCTAGCGGCGCGATTAAACGGAATTCCCAAATGATTTCGGCCGGTTCTACCGACCGCTGCCGCCCCTCCCCTCTTCCCTTCCGTCGTCGAGCGCAGCCGAATATTTGCAGGCAGTATGCGAAATTCTCCCCCGTCCCGTCCCGGACGTGATGAAGCAGCGCGCGGCCCGCTATAGGGTGCTTCCGTACGTCTTCCCCCATATCCTCCCCCCTCTCCCAACCCCGATTATGCGTAATAATGCACCCCCCGCCGTCGCCTGCGCCTTCAAGCGAGCATACGAGTGTTCGTTTCCTAGTTTCGGCAGCGAAATTGCTCAGCCGCGAGAGACTGAAGAAAGAGAAGCAGCGAGAGAAAGAGAGCTCGGGCGAGGGGTAAGGAAGGGGAGAGGGAGTGTGAGAATTAGTCGGCTGCGGGAGACGACAGTGCACTACGATTGTTAACACGGGCGTACCGAGAGGAGGAGCGGCGGTAATCGATTGTTTCTCCGGCGTGCTCGCGAACGTCTCGAGATTGTGTCGAGTCGCGAATATCGGCACATCGCGCTCTGCCAATCATCGCGTCAGAAACGTCCCGTAGATACGCGCGCGGGGAGAAAAGGTTTGGTTGTCGTTAACGCGACAGTGTGCGTGAACACGTCGCTTGAAGGAAACGGAGAATTTCTGGCTCTCTTCTGGGGAGAACCGAATTTTTCATCGGTGAGAACCAGACACACTCCGCTCTCCTCCGCCGAAATGCGTTCGGTTCCGTTCACCGTCGCGTTAATCGAAGACCAAATTTTTCTCTCTGTGCGCGGAAGAGATCCGAGGTGACCGAGAGAGCGACCGAAGAGTAACTAAAGAAAAAGCGATCGTACGCTCTTTTGTACGACTGTAAATACATAAAATTGCGGGGAACGTCGCGGAATTTTGTTCGGCGGAATACGTTCGTTAGTACATCCGTCCGAAACTGCTCCGAGACAATGGGTCGGCTGCAAGTTCCACCGCGAGAAGCCTCCAGTAATGTATTCCGCGCCAAGTGCATTTGCTTTTCATATTAATAATGTTAATTAGGCTTTCGAAACTTCGAGGCGGGAAAGAGAAACGTTACGTACTCCATGAGGGGGAGAGGAACGCGATCGAGTGTAGACGATAATTAGCAGGTCGTACTAATTAAATTTTAAGCAATTAGTCGTAACTATTGCGAATCTACGATATGTAGTGGCTATTTGCGGATACGCTTACTCCATTTTGCCTTTTTTTGAACCTTCAACCAAGATGGATCTCAGCAACTCCCATTTCTAATCAAATAACAAAGTACGCGCACACGCACACACACACACACACACACGCACGCGCGCGCGCGCGCGCACATACATATACACACAAGCACCCATATATGCACATACACACGCTACATATACGAGATAATATTACGATTAAACACATTGCAATGCCGCTTTAATGTTCCATACACGGAACGGCGTTCTATTCACAAACGCCGCGATCATTTTTCGCGACAATTACCTCTGGCAATTACTGAAAACGGCTTACAGTGTGTTAATGCGATTATCGACCACGAGGTCGTAGCACGGTGAGGGTTGTTAAAAGGATTTCAGGGGATACCAGGTATAACCCACAGGCACCTTTTGCCGCCCAATATACAAGCGCACGAACATGCTTGCTACGTAAAGAAAACTACCTCCTGCTTCAGACACCCTGCATTAAGGCAAATGCCGTAAATTGTTAATAACCAAACACAAACTACATAAAAGAGATAAAAGAAACGAGACATAAAACGATAAAACGAAGAACGTGAACGAAGTCGATGAGCGGCGACGAGTTCGATTTAATCCCCCCTCGGTCATTCTCACGAATCGACCATCCATAATCCCGCAATAATTGCATTACCATTGTTGCTTTATGGGCACAGAGTTGTGTTCGGATAATTGCAAAATTCGATATCACAATTAGGAGTCAATTAACACGACGACCATGCGTATCAATCAAGCGAGGAGAACTTTGAATGATTCAACGCGTACAATGCAATTTCCCCCAAGTTTTTTTCTCTCTTTTGTCGTCTTCAGACGATATTCTGTGCGATCCAATTAATAATTTAACAATCGCGTTAAATATTGCTACATGAAATCATGTGGCGGGACGACAGTATTAACCAGCGATTCACGAAATAATGATTATATCCCTCGATTACTATATTTTATATTTTAACCGCGAATTATGATAAATTATGCTGGTATTCGCGAAACGTATATCTCTTACGGCAATTACCCAATTGCTCAAATCAAAGAATCGCGCAGAGCCCCGTGTAAAACCGATGTCGACGGTTATGATTTCGAGTACACGCCGATAAGATGATCGCCGATTCTCAAACCATCCCGCGGTAAAATGAGGACGTGATGCGTGGGCGGAAGCGCCGATCGATCGCGCAACGGCGATTTTAATGAAGAGCAGACCGAGCATCAAAGGCAGCCGCGGCGATAATAATTTATTCCGTGCTATCGATACGCACGGGGACGGAGAGAAGGAAGGATCATCCCGCGCGAGAAAATTAAAATTCTCTGGAAACCGGCTGCTATCTCTCTTCCTCCCGACTCTCGCAATTCGACGCAAATGAGCATCGAGAGAGATTTCAATAGCGCTTGCAAATCGGACGTGGATATTACGAATTTTTCGTTAAATCTTTATCCCGTCATTAATGAGAAAAATATGGTGGATTCTATCATGCTCCGTCCTTCTCTCTCCCCGAGCGTATCGATATGGGCAAAATTACCGCGACGATGCGACGACAGAGAGAAAGAGAAACAGGACGACGATCGAGACTTCTCTGTACACTCGGGAACTTCCGATCACTGGGTGCGATCAGTGAATTTGATATTTTATTAAGATATATGATTCTGAAACAAATTAATTTCTTTCGATATATTATAATTGCTATATTTAATCTCTCTTTCGCGGTCCGCACAAGAGGAAATTCGCGCGTCCGCGAAGCATATTTTACGGGAATCTTTGAAATATTGTCGAAACGTTTTACGCACACGTTCATTTAACTGTTAGTTTTATTCTCTAGACTACGGGATGTATCGATACCAAAAATATAGCTGAATTAATTAACGTAATTAATTAATAATAACTCACAGAGATTTGTTACCGATGATATTGTTATGCTGCGTATAATGAATAGTCGCCTTCCGGATGAAAGCAACGCAAATTAATTGCACTGAATGTATGTAATTGATCAAAAATATTTTCCTTTTTTCTCCTGAGCGAGACCTTTCAATATTAATCAAACTTAGCAATTACGGTTCGCGAGTTCATTTGCTAACAAACCGAGTCGAGAGCTATGAAATCAATTATAAAACTTTTCCTCTCCGGAATAACCTTGTTCGCGTCTCCTCTTTCTCCTTTCCTCTCTGACCGCGCATTTCTCGATCGATACTTCGCCTCAACGTATCGTCCTTTATCAAATGATACGTACAAATAACATAATATTAGCCCGTATTCATATCCTTTCTGTTACTGCATTTAACACTAAGTACCAGGTTCGCTTTGTCTAACAGAAAAAGACTGCGCTATGAACACGGGCTGATAACGAAAGAGATAATAAACGATAAATGGCAGGAGTCTGAAGAGTACTTTGGTGATGAATAGACATCCGTCTATCCTCGCGATAGACAGAGAGATCGACCGCTCCACGGATAAAAACGGCGAATGTAAACGACGGCGCGATCGAAAACAGGAAAATCGCGAAGGATCGTCTGTAAAATAATTGGACTGAAATTTTTATCGCGAGTCCGACGTTTACGCGTCGTATCGCAGCACGCTGGCGGGTAATACGAGAAATTTCTAATTATCGAGTACAGAGGTGGAAAACGCGAATGGAGCGAGAACGCGTCGGATGCGGAAATATTCCGTGGAACAGTCGAACGGTCTATCGCGCGATCCACGCGACCAACGCGCGAGATCAAAGGACGAGAGAGAGAGTCCGAGGATAAACCGTGGCGTAACTAGGTGAAAAGCGCGTATCCCCCCCCCCCCTTGCTCTGTGCGTCCGCTGATGATAAGTAAAAATTTGTGACCCTATTGAATCATTAATCTATAATCTATATCGCGTGTATCTACGATGCTGAAGAATCTCGTCTATATTTCATACTTCACTTTTGCTTTCTATCGTCCCCAGTGTGTTACGCTCCTCGGACTCTCGAGGTCACACCTGGAGATCGATCGCTACGATTTTGTCGTTGAAATCTTAAGCTCCACCCTCTTCGTTTTTTTTTTCTTTTTCGTCGTCCCGGAGAAATGACGTATTTACGATTCTCGTGAACTCGCGAAACTTTCGCGTCCTCTCTCCTTCTCTCTGACGTCTTCATGTTCGGGACGAAGAGTAGACGATCGATCTCCGGGCGAAGCGACGAATGCGCTCGCGATGTATTCCGCGAGAACGACGGCGAGAGACACGAGGCGGATCCTCGCGAGGACCGTGATAGCGAAGCTATCGCTGATAGCGCGACTCTTCCTAGCAGATCCGTCGCGAGACGCGCTCTTCAATGGTCCAGCAATTGGCCAGTTCGCTCGACCATGTGAAGCGGTTCGTCACCGACCTCGTTCCCCTCGCCTGGCTTCTCTGTCTCACCCCACCCCCTACCCCACCCCTCTCTTTGCGCTCGTTCTTAACCTATGCTCCATTTTGTCGACTTGTGGGTGAAGAAGAAATGTGTAAAGGGGAAGCAGGATGCGGTGAAGAGGCGACGCTCTCCTTAGAGTCCTTCGCAAGGGCAACGCTCGAGAGTCAACCGGACGAGTTGATATTTGCCGGCGACAGATCGGGCTTTGTTCACGCTGTAATTAGACGCGATGAAGTTTATCACACGCTTGAAATCGATCAGGAAATCGCTCAATTATATTCCGTCAATGGGCAATTTCGCGATCGGTCGATCACGCGTCTTTCCATCGCGGAACTACGACTCACCGTACACGCTCGATGCGCGTCCCCTTCGCAGTGCGCGAGCCTGGATCGCATCGAAATCGATCGGATCGATAGATCCCATAGATCGCACAGTTCTGCCCAAGGTCATCGCATCGGCGAATAGTAGCGATCGGTACACGCGCGCGCACGTCAGGAAGTATTTCTTGTTAGCGGCGTGAAAGCGCGCGCAGGTGTCACGCGCTGAAGACTCTCTGGAACTCGGTAGAACTCGCGCCGAGAAACGACGAATCGTGCGATTACCGTCGAAATGACAAGCCCGATCTACCGTCGATTGATCTCAACGTCTCTTTTAATTGGTTTATCTCGAAGCGCTTGCGAAGGGTTGGGGTGTCTCGCGAGCAGAGTCTGACGTTCGTTTATACTGCAAGTTTATACGGATTGGCACGTGTTTCGGAAAAACGGGAGAGAAGAAAAACGCGCATACGACATCTCGACACTAAAATAACTGATACGCTAAACAATTGTAGTCGTTAGAAATATCGTCCCTCCAGTATATAGCGGAAACTTAAAAAGAAAAGAAAAAATGTTTGCCGAGTCCTCTTGAGATATTCTTTCTCGCAGTTCTATGCTTCATTAAAGAATAATTGAGGTCAATTGGCGATACGTTCGCTGTATCCTTCCTCTCTTTTTCTTTCTCTCTCACGGTTAGGAACGGACAGGAATTTCTGATAATTATCTCCTCCGGTAATTTTCGCAATTGCAAGAATGTAGAGGATCCGCTTTTCACGTCGTCGAACGTTCGCCTTGTTAAAAAAAAATTGCATTTGCCCGCGGGAGAATTAATTAGACCTCCGATAATTACGTTCGGCAATTCCTCGATTATGTATGTACTTTGAGCCGCGCGCGAGCGCAAATAATCCTTTCCCCGCGTATTTTGCGCGTAATTCTTCCCGATTGTCGAAATGGACCGCGCGGCATCAGGGCGCCGGTGCAAAATGCGCGGACAATCCTGCGGAGAATTCTTCAATGAAGGAATTCATACGCGCTCGAATAATTCGTTTTGACACGGCAGAACACGCGGACACGGGTATTCATTCCCAGGTGAAATAGAAAAGAGAGAGAGAGAGAGAGAGAGAGAGAGAGAGAGAGAAAGAGAGAGAAATAGAAAAAACCATTGAACGTGCGAGAAACTGGATTACGTAAGGTCGTCTTTCAATCCTACGACACCGTTGACGACGCGTCTCTCTTTCTCCCTCCTTCCCTCTCTTTCTTTTAGTTTTCCGATCGAACGCGCGCGCGCGCGCGTTGTGTTTATCAATCCGGAAACTATCTCGGTCAGCTCTGCTCGCGGCATACCTCGCAGGGGTAGACGGGTTCGAAGGGAGGATGTATGTATTGGACGTATGTACGCACATATGTGCGTGGCGGCAAATCGAACGAAGTCAGTCACAGCAAATATACGTGTATGTATTACGTACAGAAAAGCGTGTGTGTAAATATATATATATACATATACGGTATTACTACACGTGCGGTACTCACTCGTTGTTCAGCACGCGGAACGACTTGGGCGACATGCAGTTGACGCTCCAGTCGGTGTTCCCGTGCTCGTTGCATATCGTGATCGAGAACCTGCCGTAGTTCGCCCGTATCAGGTGGATCAGCTTCCCCTCACCGCACTCGATCTCCAGCGTCTTGCCCTCGCACGCGTATGCGGTGTCGTACCTCTCTGCAATCAGAACAAGAGAAGAGCACGGTTATATCGTTGCATTCGAGACCGTTCTCGGGTCAGTCGGTCGTAAAGCGCAGGGTAAAGTCTGGAACTTGAGTCTCGCGCTGATACTTTCTTCGCGAGTGTCGCCGCTGCGGTTTGCGGTGACGCGCGCGCGTACGCAATGCTGTCAGCCAGCAATGATCTGTGTATCGAGAACACACACACACACACACACACACACACAGAGAGAGAGAGAGAGAGAGAGAGAGAAGGGGGGAGAGCACCCCCGAAATTCTCGCACACATGACGTCCGATGCAGCCGAATCCGCATCGGGGAGCTTCCGCTTCCGGAAAGCCTCCGCGCGTGTGCGCGGGAATCCTGGAGGATAGATGCGTTATCGCTGACGGGATTACGCCGCTGTTGCGCGCGATATTTAATCTATTCCCGCGCGGCCGCTGCTACGCACGCGGGAAGATTTCTGCTTCGAAGAGGAAAAAAGAATGAAGAATTTGCATCCGGATTACATACATATTTCGGAGGACGGGAGAGGAATTTATTAACTTTATTTATTTCCTCCGCCGCGAGAATTTTCGTGTACGTGAGCGCCACTTTGTAGATATCGCGAACAATTCTCGCGTTACTTCTCGGGAAGCCACTCGGCCGGATTTTCCATGAGACGCGTCGGCGGCGCGACGGAGATTAACAAGTGAATAGATGTGTAAGTAAAACAAATTATGACCAACTGAGAGGATTGATAAATCCTTCTCAGGAAAAATTGATGATAAATTGATAGAAAGCTGATGGTAATTGATAACAAAGTGATAAAAGATCGATGAGTGGGGAAAACACCATCTCGTCTTCAAAAGGACCGAGAGAGAGAGAGAGAGAGAGAGAGAGAGAGAGAGAGAGAGAGAGAGAGAGAGAGGAGAGAGAGAGAGAGAGAGAGAGAGAGGAGAGAGGAGAGAGAGAGAGAGAGGAGAGAGAGAGAGAGAGAGAGAGAGAGAGAGAGAGAGAGAGAGAGAGAGAGAGAGAGAGAGAGAGAGAGAGAGAGAGAGAGAGAGAGAGGAGAGAGAGAGAGGAGAGAGAGAGAGAGAGAGAGAGGAGAGAGAGAGAGAGAGAGAGAGAGAGAAGAGAGAGAAGAGAGAGGAGAGAGAGAGAGAGAGAGAGAGAAGAGAGAGAGAGAGAAGAGAGAGAGAGAGAGAGAGAAGAGAGAGAGAGAAAAAAAAAGAGAGAGAGAGAGAGAGAGAGAGAGAGAGAGAGAGAGAGAGAGAGAGATCGATCAATCGGCCCTCGAGTTTCATTTTATTCCTGGTAACGCAGCGCTGCAACGTTATTTCCTCGCGGCGACGAAACAAAACGCCGTCTCCATCCGCCGCGCCGCCGCGCCATTTCCCGAAGCGGCCGATGCGAGACCAACAGTTCCAACGAATACGTTCATTAACGCGACGCATAATATCCCGGCGCATAAATGTAAACGCTTCGACACTGCGTCCGCGGGTAAACTCGCCGCTGTGAATTCACGCCGGCGCCGCGGCATTTCCGCGGAAAGTCCTAACCGCGGACTAAACCGGCATTGTGGCGCGTCGGTACGGAACTAATGAACTCACGACGAGGCTTTCACGGACAGAGTTATTACACCAGGCCCTTCCCTTCCCATTCCTCCTTGCAGCGTTCCCTCGTCCTGGTCCCGTCTCCGAGGTGCACCTCTCGCTCTGCTATCGTCTTCCCTCTGCTACTTTTACTTCTTCCTTCGTGCCCTTCGCCCTTCGCCCGCCTCCGACGGCAGCGTATTATGGCTACCGTCATACCCTCCCTCCCCTCTCGCCCTTAAATAAGCCTGGACCTAGTTTTACGATTCCGTTCGTCCCTCAACGCTCTCCAGCTCACCGCACCGTTGCGCACGAATGCACTGGGCGGCGGGACGTACCGATGCGCGCCGCGACTCTAATTCGGATCTTTAGATAATTAGATTAGCGAATCGTGCAATTCTGATCAATGGGACCTCGGTTGGTTATGCTCGGCGTACTATTTCTCGGGCTCGCATTGTCGTTTTACGATGATGAGGAGTATGATCTAGAAATATAATCGCGTAATCGCTAGTCGAGGGACCGTAGCTCGGCGTAGAGATCATTTCCGAGTGATTAATTATCGAGGTCAAACGAGAATTGATTCGATTTGAGCTTTACACACGCCGGATATGACATCACATCTATTGTTACCTCGCGACACGAATGGATTATGCTTTCTATTGGTCCCTTCGCGTGTCATTCTAGCGACTGTAAAAATTTTCTTCGTAATTAAGTATAATGAAACGGAAAAGGGGAAAATATTGCACTACGCGTTATTCCACTTTTCTCGAGAGCAATTTCTATGCATAATATTATAACATATAAATATATATATATATATGTATTGATATATATAAATATATATATATATATCTGCGGTAAAATATCTCTTTCTCTCTATAATTCTCTCTCTATAATTCTCTCTATAATTATTCATGAATTAGAGAAGAGTTAATACGCACAGGCGCTTTAACATCAGCCATCGGTTTTCCGTTTGTGTAAAATTGCACATGCAATAGATTCGACAAGACAGACCCGACACGGGACAATAATTTAATAACAGCACAGGCAATAATAGCGACAATATTCCTCTCACGAGGTCATTAGCCGGGGCACATGTTCAGTCGTCATTATCGATCATTACGTTAAGAATCCCCCGGGTGAAGGAAGAGAGAGAGAGAGAGAGAGAGAGAGAGAGAGAGAGAGAGAGAGAGAGAGAGAGAGAGAGAGAAGAACAGAAAAAAGAAATGATCTCACAGGCAGGCGTCGACTTGCAAAAAAATTCGAGAACAAAGCGATGGCTGAGTAACGACACGCGTGTTTCGCGGTAAATTACTGCGTGCGTGGAAACGACGACGCGGGGAAGGGGGGTCAAGGTTGCGGCGAGATTACGTGGAGGGCACACGAGAAGGAGAGAAGGCCTCGATTTAACGTTTTCCTATTCGCTCGCTCACATTCGCCGGAACGGCGAAGAAGCTACCTGGTGTTGAACGCGCCGCGCTGCGTGCAAGGTCGCCCCTAAATTTTCCTTGTGTAAAAGTAACGTATAGGATGTATAAATAACATGGGAGGGAGTCCCTATAGACATGACCTTCCTTCTCTTGTTTATTTGCCTTATGCATACACACTAAGAGCCGAATGGATAGACGAGCAGGTCGAGGTAGTAAACACAAAAAAAAACAATAGATAGCATAACGATAGAATATAATTCAGACACCCGTCGGTGAAGGTCGAGCGGGATACGGAGACGCACCGAGTGCCAGAACACCTTCGAGTCAGGCTTTCGCGCAATTAATTCACGCGACAATTGATTAAAAATGGCGGTTCGAATGGATATACGCTGGCGGGCAGTCGGAGATCTCCAAGGGAAAGCGCACGAGGAAATCACTAACATATCCCAGCCTAAAGCTCACCATCCAGCACCAAGAGGTACAATGGACATCAAGGGAAAGCGCACGAGATGTCCCTCTCAGCTGCTGGTTCAGATCACTTAGGCCATATCGGGCCCTCCGGGAAAACGCACGGTGAGCCCGGTCTGGTGAACAAGAAAACATCGGAATCGGACCGGTGTCGAAGGGAAAACGCACGACGACATCGGTATTCGGAATTAAGGGAAATCAACTAATTGTGTAAGGGAACAATGCTCGACCCCGGTCACCCGATAAACATTAGAAAACAATGGTTTGATTAACACTCACCAACTTTCCGCACGAGTGGCGACGGCATGTCTCTTTCGGGTGTCCAACAGCGACTAACTGCCTACCTCTATCGCGACATCGTTTTTATAATCCGCGTCTCTATCTTCCAAACGTAAACACATCGTTTTCCCCACCATTGACCTCGCTGTGATCCTTATTGTTTTTCAACGCTCCGAATGTCCATTTCGGATTTTCACATGCGATACTCACACCTCGTACGATATGAATGGTCAGGTATTAGAAGCAAGAATAGATTCAATATTTTCATTACAATTGTGTGCTTTTCTTCAAAGATATACACAACAACAGATCGTCGGCATTCTTTAGAAGAGGAAAAAGAAAAAGGAGCGAACAAGCGAAGAAAAAGAAAAAGAAAAAAAAATATTTGTCTCATACTTGATCCCGCGGAGTCTCCGTCTCGAGGCGAGGCGCCGACCGGGAAGTTAAATCCCACCGCTACCTCGTCGATCCCGCTCTTAGTCCGGCAACCGAGCGGTGGTCTTGTGCATTGTTATTTCGATCAGTCGCGCGTAGTAACTGAATCCATGTGGCGCGTTGAATCGGAAATTCGAGCGCGGCCGAAGCAGACGTCGAACTGGAAAATCGACGCTCGGGGGAAGTTTCCCGGACAAATAGAAGAGGCTAAGTGAGCCTCATTTCCTACCTGCGAGCCAGCCTACACGTCGCCGAAGGCCGGAGAAACGACCTTACACTTCGCGCGATTAAATATTTTTTCTTCACCCGAACCAGGCGAAGCGCTTTTCGAAAGTAGGATAAGATATCGCTGTAAGGCCGGCGTATATCCTTGATAAAAATGGCAGAGGGCCGAGGGGAGCGGAGGGAATGTGAGTGAAAGAGAGAGAGAGAGAGAGGGAGGGAGAGAGAGAGAGAGAGAGAGAGAGAGAGAGAGGGAGGGAGAGAGGAGGTAAGAAAAAGATTTATAACACGAAGGCAATTTCTCAGCCGTCTCTTTTTGCTCCTCGCATCGCGATTAACGCTCGACTCGCGCCGCCGTTATTCTCGCTGCAGTTTGTTCTCCGTTAATTAAGCGCGTTTCGATAACACCGTAAGCGGCAGGTAATCGATATACGGCGTCATCGACATGCTCGATTAACCGGGGATGAGGTAGAAGTGAGCACCGTGCGCGACGTGTGTGTTTCGATGAAAACGCTACCGCCATAAACGCATCGATAAGTGAGCGACTCTCCCGCTTGCACGCCTCGCGCTCTCTCTCTCTTTCTCTCGCGCGCGCGCGCGCGCGTCTGCTGATTGCGCCCTCGTCCCGTCGTCGTCCTCGCGCGCACAATATTTCGCCCGACGCGACCGACATGCGCGTACTCTCGCCGCATTATCGCGGGAATTAACTGCTACGTGACACAATTTCATTTCGCGCTGTTCAATCTCGCGATTTTTCGCGCGTGTCCCGGACGCAGCCGAGTCGCAAATTGAGCCGTCGTCGAAAATGAATTTGCCCTCCTCGCCTCTCCTCCCGTCACCCTATACTCGATAACATCAACATACAAGACTCCCGCTAATTTCGAAGCGCCGCTGCTTTTTGTTTATGAAGCCCCGCGTGTTGCAATCTTGCTCACACCTCCGTCTTGGATGCGCGCATCCGCCGCCGTAATTTAACGCGCGAGAGGTACTCGGTTTCTTGCGCTTCTTCCTCCCCGCATCGCGCGCGAACGGCTTTCAATCTCGCGGACGGATCACGCTCGCGTCCGAAGGACAACGCCAGAGACGAGGCTCTCGACAAGGCGCGCAGCAAACGACGGACCTGTCGCCAAGTGTCGAATAGTTCGCGTCTCGGCGACGTCGTTCGCGGCGCTCCTCGAGACGCATTCGTAGCGGCGAAGTCGTTGAAAGTTGGCCGGCTCCGAGGCATCCCGCGGCTGAGGTGAGATCTCCTCGGGGTCTGCCAGAGAGTTCGCCTTAGGTCCCTTCAAACCCTGCCCGTGTGTGTGTGTGTGTGTATATGGTCGTTGCTCGGATGTCGGCAAGACATCGTCTCCCTCGGGAGCGGCGAGTTCCGAGGGAGCCGCACTGTGTATGTATATATCTGTGTATGCTTCGAGTCTCTCTCGTTGTGACTCGACCGCGGCGAATGCACTTCGTCAAGTTCGAAGACTAGAAAGCGAGAGGATTCTCTCTCTCTCTCTCTCTCTCTCTCTCTCTCTCTTTCTTCTTCCATGCTCCTCCGCAGCACCGGTCGCTGCCGGTCCGTGTAAATCTTCGGACTCGCGGCCGCGGCGCGGCGGAACTCTCCCGAGAGTCCTTTCAGGCTTTATCGCTTCGCCCTCTGGAGCTCTCGATCGCCACCGCCAGCCGCGCTGGTACAGCTCTCGAACAAGCCGTTGCAGCAAGTCCTTAGAGCGTGATCGAGGAGTTCGCGTTTCGTATTAATTGGCCGAGCGTTATATCTTGCCGGCGTCCCCGGCGAACACCGGGGGTGAACTGACGCGTTTTCGCGCCCCGGTACGCGCATCTATCTCGCCTAAACGATTTCCGAGAGAAGCGGATAAGCCTAACCGGACTTTTCCTTCGCGAGAGTCCTCTGCGCTTCCGTTATTCCGCGGACGTGAAACATACGTTGAGGTGTATAGTGCAGCAATGGCGCGCCGCGAGGAGCAGATTGAAATTCCCCCGAGGCTGCAAATATTAAGTTGCTACAACGAAGAAGTGAGAGGCAGGGGAAGGGGAGTGATAACGAGCTCAGAGCAAGCGGGCAACGCGCGTTACTTCTCGTCCGGATGTCGCCAGGTTCATCATGAAAATCAGAGCTCGAGGGCGAAATAAACGCATTCCCGCTCTCGGCCGACCGTTGAGCGAGAAAATTATTGCACGACCCCGCATCGCGTTGTCGAAGTGCCTTTTTCGGCTACCGCAGCTGCGGCTGACGCGTTATGCGTCATGCGGTCGCTGCGTGCGGCCGGACTTACTGCTACGCTACGGATTGTTCGCGGGTTGTAAAACGCATCGCAGCGCCGTGAAATCGAGCACCGGCGCGAGAGAGAGAGAGAGAGAGAGAGGGAGGGAGAGGGAGGGAGGAGGAGAGAGAGAAAGTTCCTCCACTCGTGCGGTATTTAACCCGAAAAAGTTGTTGCGAACTCGAGCGCGTCGGACAATGAAATTATTATGCGGCCTTTTAGTCGCGGTGCATTCGTTACCGATGCGACTGCAACCGACGCGCGCGCGCGCGTGCGTGCGTGCGTGCGTCATGCGGTCGCGGTTAGGACGCGTAGAACTCAACTTTACGCGCTGTTCGACGAATGTATCGTTCGAGCACATCGTTTGCGTCACGAGTGTCTCGTTGTACATTTTAATTAATTATTATCGCGCGGCGTGTATTAATCACGGCCGCGTTCCGCAGGCCGCAGCTTTACGCGTGCGCGCGCGCCAACAATCACAGGCGCGAGCGATAATGGAATTATTATATTTGCTGCACCGCGGCGGCCTCCGCTCCCGCATCGCGGACGCGTCCGGAATCTCCGGTAGCTTCCGCCTCCGCCTCCGCCTCCGAGCGTATTTTGTATCTTTATATTTAGCCACGTTATTGTGCACGGTGAGAGATCGAGGAAATCCCGCGCGGGCGTGAAAGAAAGAAAATATCCCACTCAGGAAATTGTGCTCATTTGCCGAAATTGCGTCGGCGCATTAGAGTTGTTTTTGAGAAAAACGTTAATTCCGCGAAAGGAGAGCTCAATTCTGTCAAGTGCCGCCGCCGCCGCCGCCGCCGCCGCTGCCGCCGCCGCACTGCACGTCGTTCTCCTCGGTGAGGTTTCCCTTTCCGCGAGAGTTTCCAGTCTCGAGGATCGGACATGGAATCCTTCCTCGCGCGGTTTCCAGTCATCTATCCTCTTAGAAGCTCCAAGTATAACGTCGTGAAATTTCCATTGAAATTACTTACCTCGACTTCCCGACGAGAACAACGGCTGGGCTTCGGCAGAAATGAATTTTTCTTATATATCACTGCGCGCGCGCGCGCGCGCGCGTTTCCTCTCCGCTTTAGAGCCACCCTGCATTATTAATGCACCCCCCTCCCCTTCACCTCCTTCCTAATCAAAAATGCATTATATTTTCAATATCATTATTCCTCGGTGCTCTCTCAGTCGGCTCCGCCTCATGAACGTCCTTTTTAAGCGGCGGTCTGCCGCTCGCGTCGCGGAAATGATGAAGCTAAAAGATATATTTCTCCCCGTCGTCGTATCGCACGGGAACGAGTATGAAGTACGCGACGTTATTGCCCCCGGCGGCTCATCAATGCACTCTCTCTCTCTCTCTCTCTCTCTCTCTCTCTTTCTTTCTCCCTCTCTGTTCGCACCTCGACCTTAAGACCCGATTGATTACGAAGCGCAAGATAAAACAACCGCGAGATCACGAGAACGAAAATGCGGCCCTTCCAGCCCCAACAGCGTTTTACCCCGAGCGGAGTCGCAACGACTTCAGCAGCGGATTTCTCATTTTGAGGGGGCGAGGAAACTCGACTGAAGCACCAGCTTTCCCGTTCACCAATCAGTCTCGAAAGTCACGCGCGCCTCTCGATCGACGCGCTGACCTCTTTCCGGTGAATTCCAACCGCCGCGACGTGCGCGCTCGTCATCGTCGTCGTCGTCGTCGTCGTCATGCTGTCGTGCCGCGTCGTTGTCGCGCCACGTTGTGTCGGCCGCGTTCGTCCGTCCATTCGTTCGTTCTCCCGGCTCGCGGAGGAAAAGAGAGGAGAATTGCAGTTTACCATTAATGACTTCGGGTAATAATATATCGGAGGTCCGCCGCGGCCGTACCTCCCGCTGCCGCGGCGGTCGACTTGAAAGGGCCGACCTAACAGCGGGATGTCGTCAGCCCGATGCGGTCTCAGACCTCGAAACCTTTACTACCTCGGTGCCGCGTGCGCGCGCGTGTATACCCGCCGTGGATGATGCCCCGAGCCCCGGTTGAAACACTGCGAAGGTATTGTTGCGCGGGAACGCTATATTCCGTTTCCCCGCGCCGCCTTGCTTCGTCTCCTCCTCCCTCTTCTCCTTCACGTCGTCGTCGTCGTCGTCGTCGCCGTCATCTCCTTTCCCTCGCCGTCATTCGCGGCCGCGTCCATCCACGGGGGGATCATTCGGCGAACGGTTTCAGCGGATTCGAAAGGTCGAGCGCGGCGAATGCCGCGTCCTGATCGGTGCGCGCATCTAAATTGAATGTGTCGGTTCTCTCGAAGCCGAGATTCGACTCGCGACCGCGCGCGGTGTGTTGACGTTCGCTCGCATGCGATTATTACGCGGATCTTCCCGCGGGATTTCGCGAGCGTTGATTTGCCATCAGGGGGAACATCTGTTGGAGAGCCGAGAGCCAGTTACATTTCGATGAAACCTAACGAGATAATTAAAATTGATTAAGATTCCCATCGATAACGATTCGGACGCAAAACTAATGAAATTCTCCGCGATGGAAATCTCTACGAGGGAAATCTCTCAAGGAGATCCCCGGCCTTTGCTTTGCAATTGCGAAACGCGACTCTGCCGGTGAAGTTTGCGCGAAAGACGTGACACGTTGCGACTAAAACTCCGCTCGCGGAGATCAGCTTTGATGAACAGACGGTGACAGGATCGCGCGACGCACGTTGCTCGTGCGAAACTCGATATCTCGCGAATCCGCCGCAGAGGAGAGAGCCAGGCGACGCGGGGGGGACTCCGCAGGGACGATCCGCCGGATGACGGCCGTGTCGCGTCGCGTCCGAGAAAGTATCCCCCGACCGACGTTCCGCCAGTCGAGTAATATCGATTCCGTCTGAAATTGCGGCGGACTCGAGAGCTTGTAATCGTGGGCGGAGTTAATTGACACGCGACACGCGAGACGTATCGCCTCCCATCGAGTTACGATTCAATTTGACGGGGGGGGGGGGAGGGGGAGATGCAATTGCGTCCGCGGGGCGACGATAACCAAAAACTTGGCCCCCGTCGACGTTCCACCCCTTGTCCGCGCTGCAACCGACTGCGCACAGGCCAACACCTGACGCCCGTGCGCGCTCATGCGCGCAGTGGCTAATGCTCCCTTCTATCCGCTTCTTATAATTTATTCGGTCGTCGTAAATCAGTCGCGGGGCACCGGCCGGTGGTAGAGGTCGCGGACCGAAGGTACGGGAGACCCGACGCAGTCCGGGAGAGGGGGGGGGGATCGTGCGTGTCGCTCGACGCAACAGGCCGGCGCATGTAAATGCACCGCTCTATGCACCCGTGCAGCTTGTAAACGCACACGCGAGCGCCGCGCCGCGTCTGTCCGTTCTCTCCGTGAATTGATAATGTAATTAGAGCGGCGAAAAAGGATTAGCTTGAATTAGAAATCCAGCCGGTCTGGTCCGGCAAGGAGAGGAGAGAAGAGAAGAGCAGAGAAGAGGAGAGGAAAGGAGAGGAGGGAAGGAAAGAGAGAGAGAGGATAGAGAGAGAGAGAGAGGGGGGGAGGGAGGAGGGTCGGACGCGTAACCGAGCCGAGTCTCCACGGAGGACTTTGATTTATACGTCCCGGGAGCGCCTCACGAAGTGCAGCAGCCGTTGCAGCCAAAGATGCATGGCCGAGCGGAAAGACCGAGCGAACTTGCGTCTCCATAATGTTACTTCCGATCGATTTCCGGCGAGGCAACGAACGCGACGGCGGGGAGCGAGCTTATCGCGCTCTCCGCCGCGATATTGTCCATTGTAAATTTAACCGCCGTGGTTTGGCGGGAAAAATCGCTCGACACTTGGCGCGAGGACGGCAAGCGGGGCGCTGCTCCTCGTCTGCGGGAGGGTTGATGATTCCCCCGAGTCTCGCGATAGTCTCTCGGCGGGTTTTGAAATAAATATAGCGCGCGCGTGATGCGTCGCGCGCTCCGCTCAGTTTCAGCCCGCGATCTTCATCGCCGCGAAACGTTATTCCCGACTGATATATCCGGCACTGATTTATTCGCCGGCATTTTTCAGCGGATGCAATTATCGAGGCAATGCATCTCGGGCAGATTGCCTGCCAGTTCTTACTCTCCTCTAAAATACACGTGCGCTCGTGCTACGCTATGTGCGATTAGAAGATTTTTCCTTCCATTTACTTGAAACGCGTGTGACACACGTGTGATTCTGTATTTATTATCCGAGAGAACCGTTGGCGCGATTTCGATAACAAGCGCCGGGGAGTTCGCGTAACACAGATATATTTCCGTTGCGTTCGGACAGTAACGTTCTCTGTGCTAAAAACTTTCTACACGTTTTTCTTTACGTCGGCATTTTTCCAATAATAATGTCGCCCGCGATACAGACTATCGAGCATTGTACGCTAGCTACATGTAGGTCATGAGTTACACGAGCTTTACCGGGTACGAAATCTCGGGTGTTTGAGATTTTCCCCCCGACCGCTGTTACTAATGACAATACCTGTACGAAATGTAACGCGAGCCGGAAGTCGGGCATCGACAGCGGTACTCGGTGTACGCGGAAACCGGAGAAAGAAGTAAAGACGACTGTAATACTCCCCGCGATATAAATTCTCTTCGACTGTCAAGTTTTCCTTTCAGCAACTTCCTACATACAACTTCGTATATTCCTATAATTTATAAACGTCCACAAGATATCGAGAGAACATACACAGAGAGAGAGAGAGAGAGAGAGAGAGAGAGAGAGAGACAGAGAGAGAGAGAGAGAGAGAGAGAGAGAGAGAGAGAGAGAGACAGAGAGAGAGAGAAGGGGGAAGAATATAAAAGGCGGAACGACAGCGTGGATGTGCCTCGATCAATTCGGTGAAAGACCGCGTTCCGTTGCTTGCAACCTGCGGCTAATAAAGACTATTATATTGACTAACCGGACTCTACATTTTAGTAAAAATAAATATCCAGAAATTTCATGCAACCAACGAATGAAGAAGTATTAGAAACTTTTCGCTCACCCTCACACGGGGCAACTTTCCGCAGGTAAAATGCACGACACGCAACAAATTAAATTGGACACACCGTTTAATTTTTCAAGTTAAGAAAAATATTAACTAGGTCGGGAGTGAAGTTTATGAAATGAAAGAGAAAAAGTAAAAATATTCTGTTCCGAAACTGTTTCACCTCTTCCCTCTTTCCCCATCACTCTCTCTCTCTCTCTCTCTCTCTCTCTCTCACACACGTTCTCTCAGCCGCGAAATTTCGGGGTAACATCGAGTCGGGTCGATAGACCCGGAAATACCTTGCAACTGATGAAGGATCAACCGTGTACCGTTATTTATATACGCTTACGCATTAAACGCGCTCGCGAAGTGTCCGTTTCATCCCACAGGATCGATTGCCCATTCGAGAGGACGATCCAATGGCCATTGCGCGCGAGTCCCTCTCTCTCTCTCTCTCTCTCTCTCTCTCTCTCTCTCTCTCTCTCGGCGCGCCAACAGTCATTTCTCACGCACGGCTATTTTTCGTCAGTCTCGCGTTTTGCATGCGGAATAGCGTTTCGCTCTCATACTCGCGTCCATTACAGGATCACGATCAAAAGGGGGACCCGATTACACCACGCCCGTGCCGGCGCAATTTTTCCCACGTGCGTGTGCGGTTTCGCTGCGGCGCGACCGAGTTGTCTACTGGTGCGATTCGCGGCCGCGTGCATTCGTGTTTCACTTTTCAAGCTCGACGTCGATCTCCCTTATCGTGTCGATTAGAAATAGATATGCTGATTCCGGTGGATTAGCGGCCGAGTTTTACCAAAGCGGCCAAAAGTGAACGCGGTTTGTGATTAGTTCAGGAAAATTGGACGGAAATTTATGACGGTGCGTTTTCTATTTTTAATCGACATTGGATGAAATGAGAACGAAAGAAAAATGAATAATCTCATTCTCTCTTGTACTGTTTCGTCGATACCCGGTTCGCTCCGCACCGACAGGGACAGATCGTTAGTCGTCGGTAATTCGAGCGTTAATGCCGCACAAGCGACGGATTTGATGCGCCATTTCAACTCCTGTCATTATCGATTTTTTTATACGTAGGCTAGATTAAAACTGTACGCCCGACAAAGTCTAAAGACATTAAAGCAAGCCTTGACTCGACATCAACCGCGAAATCAAACCGTTCTATATCAATTTTCCAATCTCGATATCGAGTTCTACTTTGCTCTTTTCGATATCGAGTAATATCGTAATTAAGCGGCAGTTCGAATTCTCACGGCTGAAAGATGAACTTGGACTCCGCGAAAGAATACCCGTCCGTTTCGCGCACGTACCGCAAAACGTACCGACCGCTCAATGCGCCGCTTCATTTTTCGGCGCTCGCCAAAGTGCACGGTGACAGCCGTGGCGGCGGCGGCGGCGGCGGCGGCGGCGGGAAAAAGAAGAAAATTAGACACGCGCAAACGAAAACGACGTCCTGTGCAACGTCATTTCTATCGCGCGGGTCATCGATCAGACGACGCCCGCGGATTCCGATAACCGATATCGACGCGCGGCGCGGCGCGGCGTCCGCGAGCGCCGGATGCGCTTTCCCGTGCGCTTTCCTCTATTTTTTACGTCTCCGGACCGGAATAACGATTTTTTGTAACGACGTTGTAACGCCGAGCTCGCAACGTTTACATTTCTGAACGAGACCGAGACATGAAACAAACAGATCCCCCCGGTGCCCCCTCGCCGTAAGCGAGGTGTTTCCAGCTTTTGAGATTGCACAAGGAACGACATCCCCGCGCTTTTCAAATCGTTTTTCATCGGGACAAATAGCGATCACAAAGAAAAAGGAGGAAATCACCTCGAGAGAGAAGGGCAAGGTGAAAGACACATGCGCGATAGACACGTGTATCCAATACTCTGGACGTTTCTATCATTTCGCTCTTTAAGGGGACTGGAAGGTCAGATTGCTGAAAAACCATGCTTGTTTTTGACAATATTTTACGATGATGAACTGAATAAATGTGCAAGAATGAAAATTTTAGGTACATTTATACAACATACACTGAGAGAAATATATATGATATTTGGAACTATAATGATATAGTAACTAAATTATAGTCCGAAATATCATATTTATAGTAAATATTATCATAATATCGGTAATAATTACGATATAGGCATAGTATAACCAACCATATAATGTTTTTACTAAGAGTTATAGTAAGTTAAACTAAAATTATTGTATGGATACAAATATAAAATGGTAGGTAAAGTAACTCTTTTATAAAGTCTATATTACCAGAATATTTGCTAAATGATGACAGATGTGTAACTATATGAATATTAAATCTCACTATATTTGTGAATGAGAAATTACCATATATGTGGTAAAAGTAACTAAACAATTATTTAAGACAATCATTGACTATATATTTGTGTTTATTCTACTATAATTTGCAGGTTCCACGAACTATAAAAATATGGTTGATGCCAAAATGAACTATAAAATATAGTGAGATTGTAGTGAATTCAACTATATTTTTCTATCAGTGTATCAAGAGTAGAAAAATTTTGTTTAGTAATAAATACTCATGTAAATATACGATATATAGTATATAGCTGAAATATACTCTCCTTATTTTTTTCAAGTTGTCGTTTTTGCAGTAATATCTCGGCCCTCAGTGGTCCGATCAGAGTGAATTTTAGCTAGAAATCTTAAGGAGGCTTATCATTATCCGGTGAAGCACTATAAAAAAAATCGAACAAAATTAACAAAATGGCAGCTATTAGGAAAAAATTCAAATTTTTCAGTTCTTTTACAAGAAAAAAATTAATATCTCGAAATGAAATATTTTGACGGAGGTTGTCCATGGTTCATCCGAGAGCCAGATGAACAAATATTATTGCTTTAAAATTTCAAATCGACACGAAGCTCAGTTTCAGAGAAATCACTGCAAAAAGTTGAACAATAAAATTTCGAGAGAAACGCGTTTAAAATTTAAGTGGACGTATATTTATATGAATATTTGTCAGTAAACAAAATTTTTCTACTCTGTATAGAGTAGAGGTTCTACTCTGTATATGTTATAGAAATATATCAAAAATTTTCACTCTTGCACATTTATTCAGTTCGTCACAAAATATGATCAAAGAACAAGCACGATTTTTCAGTAATCTGACCCTCCAGTCCCCTTAAATTCGAATATTGAGACTTTCCCACGTCGAAAAATTAAATATTGGAATACGAAGACCGAAATACAAGAAGAATACCCAGAAGTTTTTTCAACTACATTTACCTAAAGCGTTTCTAAAAGAGAGGAAAGAAGTAAGCCGGAGCGAGTATTCATTTGACGAGAAGATTACCCGTCGCCCATGATCATTTATTAATAATCGTGCACTTTGCAAGCAGAAACAGTCCAACAACGAACAATTGCCAATAGCTCGAGGAGCCCTTCCGAGCGCTCGAGTCGCCGAGCAACCGCTCACCGTTCGTCCACTTATCGATAAATCCGCCACTGTTTGTCGCAAGAAAAAAGAAACCGCGAGGGAATAAGAAACCACCCTCTTTCTCTCCTCTCTTTCTCTTGCTCATTCTATCGCGATGACGTCACGTGGAATAGCACCGTGTAATCCGAGCCAATGCTTAGCCGGCCTATTTAGTGGCGATCGCGTTTCCCGCATGACCCATTCATAATATTTTCATTCCGCGGCCAGCATGCGCGAGCTGCGGCGATCCAATTACACCGACGTTATCGTCGGCTCTTGCCCTCCCCCCTCTCCCCCTCACTATCCCGACCGATAGCATCGTGAACAATATACCGCGCGTGTATGTTTACACGCGCGTATTTGACACATCCTCCGCGCGCGTTCGATGGCAGAAATAATAATTGAGCCCTTAACGGCGCCCTTAGGCCGTGACCATTGTCTTGCCGCGAGTTCGTCGAGTCCCGCGATGCGAATCTGCGACAACACGCGAAAATTCCGACGCGCAATTGGCGTATCCGGCATCTCTGTCTCCGCTATCGCTCGTAACGCGGCCCATGACATCGAATCGATAACCTGATTACAATTTGTAATCACACACGCGCGAGAGCTGATTACATTCGAATGCGACAAATCAGCAGTTGAAATTCCTATATCGTCGCGAAATGCTTGTTCTAACTGCATCACGCATCGCTCATATCGCGGATAGCGGAGCCTGCATCGCATAGCGGCGGCGGCGGCGGTATATCGCACGCGCGGGCGTAATTAATCGCGTTCGATCGTTCTTGTGAAGTCAGACTCGCACGAGGCCTCGTTATTTCGCTTGAATCGACGCGGATTGCTCGTCCCGCTCGGACCGCGTCTAGAAACCGCGATCGATATTTCCTTCTTTTGCCCCGCATGCGTGCGTGCGTGCGTGCGCGCGCGCGTCACGATTAGAGATGTGCTTTTTGCATAAAACAGGTCGTACAAACGGCGCTTTTAAACGGTCCGCTGAAGCATTACGATGCATTACCGTGTAAAAATAGAGGCGGAAAGGCGCAATTGAATGTAGGACGAGTAAATATGTGCGAGCGAGCGAATGAGCGCGCATTTGGCGTCGCGCGAGGAGCTGAAAGCTCTAATTAACCGCCGCGTCCAAGTGTATGTATTTTTTACGGTGAATTCCGCGGGCTGAAATTAGCCCTGCCAGAATGTCGGTCACCGTCGCCATCGCGCCGTCGATAATTCCCCCGCGCTAATTACGTAACGCGCCGGACTACAAAAGCGTGCGGCCCCGATTACATTATAAATAATGGAATACGCTCATAATGCCGTTACGCCACGCCGACGTGAATTGGCTCCGCCGCGGCGACGTATGGAAATGACGGGATTAATATGCGCCGGCGTATTCATAAAGTTCGCTAATTAACGCGGCCGCGGGAAGGCGAGAGGCCGCGATCTTCGCGTTGGAAACTATATTTTGTCGGGGTGCCCGCGGAGCGTCGCGCACGCGGTCGACGACGACGACGACGACGACGACGACAACAACAACAACAGCTTGTTCATTCCGCAACATTATATCTTTTTACGAGTGCGCCGCAAACAATACGCGGTCGGTGTGATTTATAACCCGACGCGCGCGCGGCGCGTATAAAAAATTCACACACAATTGCTCTCGATGTATAATATATGAAACGTAAAAAGTAAGGCTATTTCCCATTGTGACTTTATCACTCTTGATGTAACGAGTACAATGTGAAAACGGCAACAACGATTGTCCCGCAATATTTTGCCGCCCGTGGGATTGATTTAACATTCCCGGACGGACTAATTGACGGTCGTCGTAATCAATTCCCCGATAGTATCGATTTTTCGGATACGTCGCTAAATACGCTGAGAATCAACACGATTCATCCCTTCACGAATAAGTAATTCCTCTCTTTCGGACGTACGCGATATACAATAATAGTGACAACAAAGGCAACTTGGTCAACCTCGACGAATTCCGACGAATCGATCCAAAGCAATCGATCGGCAATAAGGAACCGTCACACCGCAGAGACGGTGTTGGCGCGTCCTCTTCACAAGCGTACCGCGCACACACGTACACCTCCCCAGAGACACGTGTCATAAATTAAAAGCCCGTCCCGGAGAGACGACAGGGGCGCGGGGAGGAGCAAGACGCGCGTGAAGCCGCGACGCGACGCGACGTAGCGTAGTACACGGTGAATCATTAATGGTCGCCCGAATTGTCGGCGGATTCAGCGCGTTCTATTTGCAAGCGAGACATAACAAGGTCGCGTGTACGGAAAAACGAAATACTCGAAGAAGTGTGAGAAAATGCGCGCGGCCGCGCCGGCGACGACGAACGATCGTCCTTCGGACGAGCATCGCGGCTCTCGCGGTTCATCCCGCGCGCGCACTACTCTTCTCTCTCTCTCTCTCTCTCTCTCTCTCTCTCTCTCTCTCGCTCTCTATCTCTCTCTATCTATCTCTCGCTCTCGGCTCAATTATCGTCGCTCGGAATCGCCGTACTACTCGCGCAGTAATGGACATCTGTCACGGCGTGGACACGCGTTATCGTGCACCGTCGCCTACGAAAAAGCACCGCGGCGGAATAATTGATGACGTGCACGTGCGCGCGCGCGCAACGGTAACGGCCGATCAAATATTCACGACGCCGACATCTCTTGATGTATATAATTTTCGTGCGAACAGGCCGCGGCGCGTTATCCGAATGGACGCGCGCGCCTCGCCGCCACCCGCGTCCAGCAAGTCATACCCCCTGCACATTCGCCGCCCTCGGTGTGATTTCGTGAATATTTCAACCCGTAAATATTGAAACGCGACACTGCACCCCTGCCGTCTCGCCTCTCTCTCTCACTCTCTCTCTCTCACTCTCACTCTCACTCTCTCTCTCTCTCTCTCTCTCTCTCTCTCTCTCTCTCTCTCTCTCTCGCTCTCTCTCTCTCATTCTCATTCTCTCTCCCTCTTGTCCTCTCTCCATCGCACCTATCGCCGGCCAGGTGCAGCGCGCCGCGACGCGACGCGCCAGGGGGTGATTCGATACTTGCCGACGAATCGAGCATCGAGAGCGACCTCGTAATTCTTTCATCGCGCGCGCGCGCGCGAGCCAGTTCGTTACGATGTTTAATTATCCTGTCATTATTAACGCGCTCGTCTGTCGTCGCGCGCGACAAATGGAGTCTCGTTAGCGAGAGAATACGGTTTTGGGGTATCGCGCGCGACAGCGAGAGACGGCGGCCGTTCTTCATGGCGTGTGTATTTCAGCGGGCTTTTTCGCGGGTCCCGCGAAGGTGAATCAGAATAACCGCACGTTTCGGCCGAAACGATGCGAGAGCCGCGAGAAGAAAGAGCCCCGTCCGCGCTTGCTGGATATCGCTTCGAGCGAATTTCCCCTTGACTTCGCTCGAATACAATAAAATTGATCGCCCGGTTGAAATTGACCGCTTTTCGGGTATCTATTTACCTGCAACGGCGATTGTACGTACGTCTCGGATGTTTGTGTGTTCGCGGCGACTTCGCGATCGATCGACACACGCGCGCTTGCATCCTCGTCCACGAGACACACATCTCGCGTTGCAGGATTTTATTGATAAGCTTGCAACTTTTGCAATAACCGCAGCGCGGCGCAGCGAAGGAAGAGACCGCAGCGCGTCCATGGCAACGTCCATCGAAAACAATATTAAGCCTTTCGCGTATCGAGTTTCCAGCACAGATCCGGCGCTCGTTGCTGCGTGGCGGGCAACGGGCGACACCGAGACGGGGGTCAAAGACCAACGTGCTAATAAACGTGGCACGTGTTTCCGCGGCGGTGACTCATAAAGTCGGCCAGCTCGATGGCGCGCGACGCGAGTTAATTAAAGAACGAGCGCATTTTTCCGCCACCGCCTCGTCTCGTCGCGTCGCATACTTCGGACTCGACTTCCCCTTCGCCGCGCCGCGCCGCGACGTCCCGAGAAATTCGATGTGACCATGGAGCAGCGTGAAACTGCTCGTTACGCCAGCCTCGCGTCTCGCGTGATGGAAATTGCGAAAGAGGCGAGAACGACGAGAATTGCTTCGCCCGGAGGAGGCATCGCGTGAAAATGAGACGCTGTCGATAGGCAGTAGACTAATTATTCGCGACGTGCGCGCGTATGTGCGTGAGTGATCCCAGTTTCGCTGATGAGTCGTAGCCGAGGAAAGAAGGGGAGCAAGAGAGCGAGGAAAGGAGGAGGGAAAAAGAGAGCGTTGTGCAACTGAAAACTTTTCCAGCGCCTAAACTCGTGCCGCATAGTACGAGCGCGGTTCCCTTTATTCTCAAAGGTAATTTCACTGCTGTCGTCCGACGGGGCTTTTGTCGCAGGTGTTGCGCCTGTTGTTTCCCCGTCCTATTACGCGCCCTATCACGATGGCCGTTGTTGCCGAAGTAATCGCCGAAGTATCGCCCTTCGATACGTGTGTGCCGAAGAACTGCGTGGGCAGCGCGGCGACGGCGCGCGCGAGTCGCCGGCGTAAAAAGTTGGAAGCAACAAACTGAAAACTCGTTCGGACCGGAAACTCGGAGTTTCGTTGCTGTCTGTATCGATTTTATCTGCCGGCCATTTTCGGCCAGACCGCCTTCAATACATAAATAATAAGCGGAGCGGGACCTTTTACCGAACACGAACGGTACGAAGCGCATGTATAATTGCGGCCGTCGTCATTCGAATGAGTCTCGAGCGACTTTTCAGACGCTTGAGAAAGAGAGAGAGAGAGAGAGAGAGAGAGAGTCCCGTCGCGAGTAATAAATTCTTGACCGCAATTTCGCGAAAATTTCCTACGAATTAAATATTTATCAGAAAATCGGACGTAATAACTCTACGCCGCGCACCATTAATGCCGGATTATAAATATAAAATAGTCTCCTCTAGTGTGATTTACATTTCTTTGATTTAAAGTGTGATTTAAATTTCTTTCAACTTCAGCTTCCGTCTCTCTCCCTTTCTCTCCCCCCATCTCTCTCCCCCTCCCCCGTATAAACGTAAAAACCACGCTCGCAAATGTTTTACTTTCGCGAAATTAAATTAGAGATTCCGCTCGGAGTCTTTGGTTCACCTCGGAAAGTTCTTCAGAACGCGTGATTGAATTCTACCGAGTGTACCGTGCCAGTACCGTCTCGTAGCGTGCGCGCACAAGGAGACGAGTGCCCCTGGGCCTCATGCTGAGAACGATAGGACGACGAGTGTTTCTCGTTATTCCGTTTTTATTATTGTATCGTTTCCTCGTTGCATCCGCGCGCGCGTCTTCCCCTTAACGCATCATCATACGGTCAATCCGAGTAACCGTAAACTCTCGAGGAGAACGTTAGAAATACATAGAAAGGAGACTGCTAATAAAGAGACGGGTATGTATTATGTAATCCTCTCCTGCCTTGTAATCATCCCGCTCGAAGATCACGAGAGCTATAAAGCTATAAAAGCCACGGGAGTACTTTGTCGAGCACATCTCTGTGGGTTTAAATATACGCACGGCAGATAAGAGGCTTACACGAAAATCAATCTCGCACGAAAATTGCAGCAAAAGAGGGACTTATACCAAAAGAGACAAGAAAGAGAGAGAGAGAGAGAGAGAGTTTCTCTCTCTCTCTCTCTCATCAGACCACTTTGACTTTGAATGTCTAAAGGGCCGATATAAATCGTTTCTTCGGTTGTATCGAGTAACACTGCAATCCAGATCTGCCGCGGCGGCGCGGCGCGACGTTCGTTGCCTCCCCTGCTATTACAATCCGGCCCCATTTTACAGTAGTTAACATAGTAGGAGCTGTAAATAATTTCGGTGCCCCGGGGCACCGAGGCCGTAAGGACAACGCTGTTGCCCGGACCGGACTCGGTCGGTCGGGGAGGACTGGATCATCGCGTTTCTCACATATCCACCGTCTCGGGCGGGCTCACGGGTGTCCGTGGCGAAGGCACGAAAACGAAACGGGAGAAGAGGCGCAGGTGCTCGGAGAGCTGCCCTGTAATTAGGCTAGGGACGCCGAATCCGTCTGCCCGCATCAGGACGGTAGCTCGGCCACCTTAAAGGAAACGTGTCAAACACGCTCGAGGCGTTGTCCGTTGTTCGCGGACGAGAGCTCCCTAGGAGAAAGAGTCTAGCGAGAGCGCGAGACGCGCGCCGCTATAATCCGTCAAATTGATCCTACCTATCTCGGGGCTGTCTCGACGTGAGAGCGGTAGCGACGACGGCTGCTTACCTGAAACAGAAAAGCGAACGGGGCGCGTTTTAATCGTGTCGGGTCGTGTCGTGTCGCGAAAGTTTCCGCGGCGCTTACTTCTATCTATCATGTTTGTACCACACGAATATTTTACCCTCGGCTTTATTCTTGCCGGCGCGAGTTGTTTCCTCGCACAGGATGTCGAAAACTGATTAATTGCGACGAATGATCAGTATTTTAGCCGGGCAAAAATCACCCGAAATTCCTTGGAAGATCTATTACAGAATAATGTGGTGGAAGGTTTATAATAATAAGATGTATAACACACACATACAAAATATACAATATAATTGAGTACACAGGGAAGGGTTGCTCCCTTTCGTCCCGCTTTGACTTTACGTTTCCTTCCACCCTAGCTTACTCTGTCCTTCACTCTCTCTCTCTCTCTCTCTCTCTCTCTCTCTCTCTCTCTCTCTCTCTCTCTCTCTCTTTCCCTCTCCCTCGTCCTGTCTCGCCCTCTATTAATTTCTAAAGATCACCCCGAGACATTTGAACATCCCCGAGCAGTTACCGCGATCGTAAAAGAAGCGCAGGGTGGTTAACGATTTAATTAATTGCAATTTAGACTCCGGCTTTATCGTGCGCGCGCGTACTTTAATTTCTACGCAGGATACGTACGCATTCACTCGCGCACACGCGGCGAGAGGATAAAGACGATTCCATCTCCCGGGAGAGCACCTGAGAACGAGCGTGCTGTAATCCGACAAGGGAGACACCATTTCGTCGCTCTCTCTCTCTCTCTCTCTCTCTCTCTCTCTCTCTCTCTCTCTCTCTCTCTCTCTCTCTCTCTCTCTCCCTCCCTCTCTCTCTCTCCCTTTCTCCCTCGTGTAGTCTTAAAGCGGCAACAAACCGCGCGGGCGCGCAAGCAGATTCGTAAGTTTGAAGAAGATTAAGATCTCGAGACGCGCTACGAGAGGGGGTGCCGCGTCTGAAAGAGCCGCTTTGCATTATTTCAAGAAGTCTTAGCAGCAAGGAGGGTTGGCTCGCGCGGTGAAAAGGAAAGTAAAAACGAAAAAGGAGAAGAACGAGGAGGAGGAGGAGGAGGAGGAGAGCAAGGGCGGCGAGTCCGAGCGAGAGATTTAATTGCAGAATTGTATCCAACTTTTTTCCATCCGAGACGAGCGACTTTTCGCTATCGCAGGACGCCCCGTCTTCGATCTCTTATTAATGTCCGTTAATCAGGTCAACGGGACGTTCTTGGTACGCCCTGTTAAATCGATAAGTCGATTAAGCCACGCGCAGGTTCCGCTCCCTCGCGACGAAAGATCGAAATAAATTGAAAATTTAAAGTTTCAAGACTTAAGATCCAATAAGTCTGTAAGCACGAAAAACCACGCTCGATTAAACTTAATACACTTTTTAATGGCCTCCACTTTCCGGGAAAGAGAGAAAGGGAGAGCGAGCGAGAAGGAGGATTCGGGGAAACGAGGTCGAGAGTCCAAGTATAAGAATTTTATATCGTGTGTCGCGTTTTTCTTCGGAAGTATCTCCGACGTGGCACGGAAAGATAAATAGATAGATAAATAGAGACAAAGGCAGAGAGAGAGAGAGAGAGAGAGAGAGAGAGAGAGAGAGAGAGAGGGAGGGAGAGAGAGAGAGAGAGAGAGAGAGAGAGAGAGAGAGAGAGAGAGAGAGAGAGAGAGAGAGAGAGAGAGAGAGAGAGAGAGAGAGAGAGAGAGAGAGAGAGAGAGAGAGAGAGAGAGAGAGAGAGAGAGAGAGAGAGAGAGAGAGAGAGAGAGAGAGAGAGAGAGAGAGAGAGAGAGAGAGAGAGAGAGAGAGAGAGAGAGAGAGAGAGAGAGAGAGAGGAGAGAGAGAAGAGAGAGGAGAGAGAGAGAGAGAGAGAGAGAGAGAGAGAGAGAGAGAGAAGGCGACAAAGAAAGAGGCGATATCTCGTACGTATCGCGTATGTATACGACGCGTATCGAAGCGGGTAAATTAATTCCCCGCAAAAGTCCGTCCGTATGCGCGATTAAGACGCATTCCGGCGATAGAGCGAGGCGTCCGCGTGCGCGTTGCATGTCCACTCGAATTTCGGCCGGTCAATAAATCTCCGTGACATCTTGACGGGCGATTCGCGTCGGTCGTAAGCGGCTCGGCATCTTCAGTGGCCCTGAAGATTCGCGAAGGGTCGTTACGGCCGTCGTGGGAATGCGCCGCGAATAAGGGCTACATTGCGGTGCGCCCCCTTAAACATTCAGGACTATACCTCTGGTAGCGATTCCACGGCCAAGCGCTTACCGTCGGAATTGGAATCGCTTCCTCCTGTATCAAGCTATCCTCCGCCGCCGCCTCTATCCGCCTAGAGGAATTAGGAGAGAGAAAGAAAAAGGGACGGAGGGAGAGCGGGGGAGAGAGAGTAGAGAGCGTGTTGCTCCCGAAATTTCTCCCGAGCGAATCGACGTTTATCGCACGCGAGTTCTCCAAGCGGTTTCTGGCCCCGTCTCTCTATTTCTCCTTCTCCTTCTCCTTCTCGCGTGTGCAAGTAGGTTACAGACCGGAGAGCCTTGCGTCTCCTTACAGCAGGATATATCGACGTGCTAGTCGTGTACATTGGATATCTTTTAGATAATAAAACATCGGCTACACGTTTCGCGGCGGGAAACGCGGATCGATCGTTTGTCGGATTTTTCCCGACGCTCTCGACTGCGCCGTGAATCTTCAAAGTCAACTTTCGAATATATCGCGAAGAGGACAATCGGCAGAGGAATGTAATCCGGACAAAAATGCAGAGGAGACGCAATCTCTCGTGCACCACGAGTTGCATCCTGATGCGGCGTTGTTCGCCTCGCCTCGCCAAGTTTGCGCGGCGAGAGTTGCGCCGAGTGTGTGTAATTTTCATGTGGCCGATGTTAAGTAATATACGAGCTCACCGATTATTTACGACGAAACTCAGGAGCGCGCGTACGCGAAGCTTCCAATTGCGAGCGCAGCGGACAGGGAATGCGGATCTCAGGAATTCTTCGCACGAGCGACACCGATAGATTTTCTCTTTCGCGGGAGGATCATCTCCGACATCCCTTAAATCCAGCCAGTATTCAGCGACTGCGCGGAACTTGTCGGGAACAGGCGAGGGAATTTTCCGATTCCCGCGGAAAATCACGCGAGAGATGACGACCGCTCGATTCGACTTGGTCCGCGCGCGTTTATTTTACACCGCGAGAACCTCGCCTGCTCCTCCAGGAGAACGAGCGGTCGCGGAAACCGCTCCCGAGCACTGCTTGATGATCCTTGCGGAGCAGCCGCTGTACTTTTGCCGAGAGAGTTTGCGCGCTTTCACGACTCGGCTAGACAGGATCGATCGGCGCTCGATTCGAAAGTTCCGGCTGTGAGCGGCTACGTTGTGAAGAATATGACGGAAGATTCGATGAACGCGCCTCGCGCTCTGTATTCCATTAAAAAGTACCTCCCGGAAAAACGGGGCCGGCGCTCGCTTCTCGGCGCTTTTAAGCGCAGCGAAAATCTCCCGCTCTCTCCTGTATAAAAGATGCGTTCGGTTTTATGCATTCGCGGTCATTAATTTCGATCGCGCCGTCGTATTCGCCCCGTAGCCGTTGAGAGATTCGCTCGAGGGAATTCGGACAATATTCCGCGACGTGGCGACCTCGCCCATGAGCGAGGTCCCCCCCTCCCCCCTCCCTCGAGTCGTTAGCGAGATTCTGCGCTCTCGCGATTTCTCGCCTATTCTTTTACGATGTCATCGTTGAGGAAAAGGCGAGAATGCTTTGCCCTTCTTCTCTTTCTCCCGATCGCGGCCATGCTTGAACGATCTCGCGCACGTTCGTCACATCGCGGCACGACGCGTCACGTTCTCGCGATTTGCTCTCCTGAGTCTATTCGCTATTGAGGTCCCTCCCCCCCCCCTCCGCGCGAATTGCGTTCGATCGGAAGTCCTCGTGGATCCGCGGCCGCCGACGGAGACGTCATCCCGACGAATGCGCGATTTACACAGTATCCGATTTATCGTCCGATGTCCGCGGCTCCTAAATTTTACCGAGCCAAGAAGTCTCCTAAATTTTGTTCGTCATCGAGTCACGCGTCATCGAGCTCATCGGTCATCGATCGTGCGTCGGCCCGCATCGTCGCGCCACTCGCGCGCTCCGCCGGAGAAGAGAAGCAACCGGCTTCTCCTTGTCGTTTCCACGTTTCCCGGGTCGGTCGGTGTCCGGTGTACGAGGAAAACAAGTCTTCGTCCATCTTCACTCCCCCCCTCCCTCCGCGATAAATATGATTAAATTTCGTCCGAACGTTCGTTGGCCGCTGCCTCGCGAGCCTTTCGGTGCGCCGAACTCTCGCGATTTATTCGCTCGAGCGTACGCTCGACGGCGACCGCGGGGAACGGGAAGAGGGGGGGGGATCCGCAGCGTACGGACACCTCAGGTAAAGGCATCCGAAGCGAGAGCGGCCGAGGTAAAGCGGCATCGACCCGCGGAACACGCTATATAGCGTTACACCCGCGCCATTGTGCTGGATTTAGTGCCGCGCGAGTGTCAGAGATGCTGTACTCGAGAGCGCAGAGGGCAGGCGATAGGACAAGAGGGACGGGGGGGCTGGGGGCTGAATGGCGGTGGTGACAATGCGATCTCGAGTCCGATACGGAATTGCCGGCGGCGGCGGCGGCGGCGGCCGACTCTCGCGAAATGAGCATAAGATTCTTCGGTTATTCCGCCGATATCTCTCGCTTTCCTGAGCGTTCCAAATATCTTCTTGCCGGTCCTTTCCGCCCTCTCTCGTTCTCCCCCTCCCCCCCCCCGGCCGTGCCCTCCGCGGCCGCTGGCCCGCGTTTCGACTGCACCTCTTGACCCGCGCCTCGGCCCTCGTCGTATTTCTCACATTACTTTTCGGAGTCTCCTCCTTCTTCGCCTCCACCTCCTTCCCTCCTCTCCCCCTGCTCCTCGTCCCGGCTCGTTCGTTGCAAACGCTTCTACACTCGCGCGAGAGATCGCGTTTAAGTTATTTGGCTTCCTTACTCGGCGAGGATTTATTATCGTGCGGAACCCTTGGCGCACCGCGCGCGCGCGCCGAGAGGGTGCCGGCCGACTTGAGGGAACTCGGTCGCGCCAGCAGAGCGCTGCCTCTAATTTCGTTTGATATTATATTTAATAGGGATATAGCGGAGAGACGGTTCGCTGCAAATGGTACACTTAATATCTTCCTTAAATATGGAGCCGCGCGCGTTCCTCCCCCAGCCGCGAGATTTCGACGGCTTCGAACGATCTCCTCCGTCGCGCGAGTGTTTTTCGGAGCCTCACGCGTCGCACATACGTCCCGAGTTTCCAAGCGTTTCGCGTTTCCCGACGGATTCGCGAGACGAACGAGGTCGACCCAGTTCGATTAATTGCAAAAGATGCGCATGGGTCGAAGGGGGGGATACGTGGTATTTTTAAGCGGCGGTCGAACTCGCGTTTCGAAATCTAATCTCGCTCGAAGTTTCGGCCAGCGCGATTGCGTACGGCGCCGATTGTTTATCCCGCGTCCGGCGCGGGATTAATAATACACAGGCCGATAAATTCTCGCTGAAGAAAAACGCGCGGTGCATTAATTTATAGCGACGAGCCAACGGGAATGGCTCAGATTGCAAAGGCGCATAAAGAAACGCGCGATGTATACGGGAAGACAAGCAAGACCGATAAAGTCCCTCCGTCTCTCTCTCTCTCTCTCTCTCACTCTCTTTCTTCCTCCCCTCACTCCCTTCCCCTCTCCCGCCGGGCTCTCTTGAAAAGGGCTGATAAGAGGCCAGCAGGTCCGATTGATTTGCTGCTTCGGGTAGATCGCGATCCCGCGGGACAGATTAGCCGACGATTACAATTTAATCCGGCGGACTGCAACTCCGCCGAGCCTCTGCTATGCCGCATGAATATTTGCGACTGCACGTCACGCCGGCGCATCGCGCGGTCAGGATTATCGTCGGCGATAACATCACGATGACTCGTGTACGAGATAGAGGAAGCGTTATGTCACACCTTCTCGCAAAAATGTTGCCGCGCGCGCGCGCGCTACACAGCGCAGCGGTGCGTTTTGTTTTCGGCCGAACGACGTTTCTGTTTTCTTTTTTTCTTTCTTTCCCTGGAAATGTGCGTGCGTGCGTGCGTGCGTGCGTGCGTGCGTGCGTGCGTGTATTCCTCACGTGAAAATTACGGTTAAAGGCAGCGGGAAGAATTCCGGGCCATCTTCGATGCGACGTATCCATTGCTCGTGGATTTGCTGTTGTTGTACTTATTATTGTTATTCGCGTGCGTCGCAAGTATCGAGATACTCGATGTTGACCAAATGGAAATTTATGTTGATAACATATTGATCCGCGAGAGAGGATTCAGAAGTTTAATGAAAAGCCCGATACGGGGAGATATCCATTATCGAAAATCTCTCGGCTGAGCCTCGAGCGTCCCGACGCGACGGCGCAAGCAAGTGTCATAGATGATACGATACAAGCCGATCGCGAGACACAACGGCCATCGGCCCAATCTCTCACGAAATCGTGCGTGGAAAAAAACTCACTCCGGCAGGGATAAAAATCGCAATTTCGATTTGTCGCGCGCGAGAGAGAGAGAGAGAGAGAGAGATCGATCCGCGGCGATAATTCCGTCGCGTTACGCCGAGAGAGAAAGAGACCGCCGCGATGTCTGCGCGGCGGCCGCTTTATTTGATCCATCGCGCGAGATCGGCGACAAATATCAGAACATCGGCGCGCCGAGCATCCCGATCGAAGCGAGCGGCTCGCGGCTCGCAAAAAGCACGGCGGACGACGATGCCATTCGATCATAATCGCGAGCGCGCGCGCGCGGCGAGCCGGCCGACGCCTTCGATTACAATCGCCTCGCGACCCCACTTCTATAATATATGTGCTATACAGCTAAACTGATTGTACTGAAACGCGAATGAGACAGAGTCCGACGGCGGATAATACGGAAAGCAGATGCCGGGATGATGAATGCATCCACGTGTACAGGGTGTTTCAAAAGCAGCCTCCGAGCGGTAATTCCGGGACCGACTCGCCGCCGGCGCGGTGGCGAGATGAACGGCGATTTTTGTCCGTCGATAATTTGGCAGTTTCTGAATTGTAAATGTTTAAACATGCAAGGCCGGATGCAAACTGTCTGATATGGAATATATTTCGTTCGGTGTTGAAAATCTCACACTGAACTGTTGAATAAAATAGTTACAGCCCGCCGGTGTTGCGTTTATGTGAAAATTTGAAAATTTGTCGCATTACGTCGAGTGGAAACGACTTCCCTCCGCGTTCTCCGGGGGAGGGGGGGGAAATCGACTCTGACTTTATGATTGAAAGAGAGTGCCACAATTTCAAGATAGTCTACGCGGCGTTGATTTGCAAAAAAAAAAAAAGGAAAAGAAAAATACAAATAAAAAAAACAGAAAAAGAAAAAAGGTTTTTGTCTTGCTACATTTCTACTTTGATGTATCTTATATTACAAACGACGCTCGCGCACGCATTAGCATTCACACGACCAGTCTCCTGTGTCTCGATGTACACCGTGAAAAACGCGTCTCGACACGCTAGCGATCCAGTATATAATATAGAAGTCGGTAGCTGCGACACAAAACGCGCGCGACGACACAAGGACAACGACGAGGAGGAAGAGGTCGTCGACGACGACGACGACGGCGACTGCGAGACAAACTCGTACTCGTTAAGAGAAGTGCGCGTCGATCATCTCCACCTCCGCGTGTACTTTTCGTCGTTCCGAGGATGGGAAACGCTTTTACGACCAAGCCGCGAAACTTCCTTCCTTCCTTCCTTCCTTCCTTCCTTCCTTCCTTTCTTCCATCCTTCCTTGCTTCTTTCTTTCCTCCGTAGGCTTCTCCTATTTCCACTTTGTCCCGCCCCTCCGGCTTTTTCCACATCGTCTGGAAAGGATTAAAAAAGCGCCGCGCTGCTGTGTGCCCTTAATATGCAGTCCTCTCCGCAGGAGAAAACGGCAGCATACATTATCCTCCGACGCGATAATCCCTCGGTCCCTCCTATTCTTTTCTCTCCGTCTTTCCGGAGAGATCGTTTAGAGAAGTCGCTCCCGGAACGATAGCTGGTGTGATCGATGGGCCCCCTGGCGATGTATGATAATGATAGGATGAGAATCGACGTAGACGTGGCCTACGAGGACGATGAGCGCTGGGAATGTCGTGAGGGTTTATGGGAGATGTGTGAGAGAGAGAGAGAGAGAGAGGCGAGAGAGACGAGACGCAAGCGCGCGAGTAGATACGAAGGCGAGAAAAGCAAAGATGAAGCGGCGGTAAAATTGTCTGAGGATGAGACACAGAAGAGACAGAAAGAAAAAGGAGACACGACGAAATTTGCGCGATAACATGTAAGAATAGATATTTACCGAGACAAAAGAGTAACGTCGGGCGTGCACGAGAAGAGAAGATGGATGGATGGAAATGGTGAAATGGAAATCGCGAGAGGCGAGAGTACCCGAGAGTTTAGGAGGAGACACACGAAAAACACACGAGAGAGAGAGAGAGAGAGAGACGCGTGCGCGGAAGAGAAAAAATGCAGCGGAGAAAAAGACAAATTTAAATAAGAAGGAAGGAAAGCGGCAGGAGAAGGGCGGAAATCCCAACGCAATCAAAAGTCTGACAATGGCCGCCGCGGAAAAAGTTTTCGCCTTGCGAGAGACAGAGGAAGAGAAGGAGGGAGATGAGGAGAGAGAAAGAGAGAGAGAGAGAGAGAGAGAGAGAGAGAGAGAGAGAGAGAGAGAGAGAGAGAGAGAGAGAGAGAGAGAGAGAGAGAGAGAGAGAGAGAGAGAGTGCCGCAGAGAATCAGCCGACCGGGGCGAGTGCGGGGAAGAGAAAAGAAGCAGGATGCAGGGAGGTAGAGAAGCAGAAGAGGAAGAAGACGTACGAGGAAGGAAGATTCGAAGGAGAGGAGATCATGGTAGGAGTGGAGAAGAAGGCCTGAAACTGCTAGCCGATATTTCATCCGGGGAACAAGCCAGATAACAGCGGGCACGCCCTCCCTTTACGTACAACCCCCTCCCGCTCTTTCTTCCTTCCCTCGCAACCCTCTCCTGGCCCCGCGCCGTTCCCTTTCTGCGAGTCGCTCTCTTCAGCATTGTGCGAGCCACGCTGGCGAGAGAGCTCTGCCCGCAACAGACTCGCGCCCGTTTTAAAATATTATCCGCTACCACCCCCTTACACTCGCCGTTACACCCATTCCGGAGAGCGCATACCCCGGCGAGAGAGAAAGAAGGGAGGAGGAGGGAGGGAGGGAGAGAGAGAGAGAGGGGGGAGAGAAAGAGAGAGAGGCAGAGAGAGAGAGGGAGAGAGAGGACGACCGACCCCCGACGAGATATACCACCGACTCGAACCCTCGTCGGGATTACGTCCTCCAACGCGACGCGGCGCGACATCACACGCTCCACGTCGGACGAGTTTTATCCTCGTTCTGGCCCGTGTTTACACACACGGGAAAGCAAATTGGTCGCGGCGAGACAAATTTTGAGGAAGACGAAATTTCGTGAATAATTCAGCCGGAGAACTTGTTCTCGCCGAGACGTTTGGTCCTCGGAGGGCGCGCCCGATTTCATCCGGTGTTCTACCGTATAAAATAATCTCTCGGAAAATCTCACGTAAATTACCGCGGAAAATGCCGAAGTCTCGCTTCGACTCGAACGCATCGATTATTTAACCTACATTTACAAGAAGGAGACGCGTAAAAGTATCCCGATTAATCGAAGAGAGAGAGAGAGAGAGAGAGAGAGAGAGAGAGAGAGGAAGAAAAAGAAAATGCGAGAGACAGACTGGCACGATATATCTGAGATTATTAATCATTTATTTTACGAGAGAAGGGAAGCGGTATCGCGCAGGAGAAAAAGTACACTCGTTTTATTAGCCGCGCAATATTTCCGTCGCGCGTGATAAGTCGTCGATCTAAAATGCATTAACGCGAATTCAGAAAGGTGGATAAAATCTCCGTCTCTCACTCTCTCTCCGCTCGTGTCTTTCCCCTAACGACCGAGCATGTGGCGTACCGTCTCGATGCTTTTACGACGTTCTCAGGGAGAGCGCTACGACCTCCTCCGGCACGAGTAGCAGCCGGCGAGGGCGGAAAAAGAGTCGCGCGGGCGAGAGAGGAATTGTCGCCTTTAACCCCGCCGGTCGAAGGGTGGTGGAGAGCGCGCGACACGGCCGTGACGTGTTTAATGCGTTTCGCGTGATTTAGGGGCGGCGCAAGGGCTGCAGATGTTGTTGGGGTTTGCGCCAGCTTTTAATTTGGAGATTCATAATTTATATGGGGCGTAACAGTCGCGTGATTCCTTAAACCTCGCTTAAACGCGAATCTCTTCTCCTGCGATTAGATATTCCGAGTCCAATAAAAGTTTTACCTCCCCGTTATACCGCCTGAACTCGACGAAGAGCGGCCACTATCTTTTCTCCTCTTCGTACCGATTGAACAATGAGTTTCACGCTAGAACTACCGACGCCATTTTTCCACCGGAAAGCGGTTCGAACGACAGGTTTTTGAGAAGAAAAAGAAATATATATCGCGCAGATGCAAAAATGCTCAATTATTTCCTTCGCTTTCGTTCAACGGCCATCGGAATTTAATGTTCATATTAAATTCATCGTCGTATAAATTTCAACGATTTTTATAAAAATTACGGACCGGTCATTTCTCACCACTTGGCGATTTCGAGATTCGATCGACAATGACAAGGCAAACGGAATTTGTCACTGACCGCCGGCCGTCATTACGCGGATAATATGGCGGCTGCGCGATTAATGACTTGTTCTTACCCGTCTCTAAGTGATCTATGGATCATTTACTCGCGCGACTGTTACAAAACATCGCTCCAAGTGGTACGTGTCGCGGTACAATTCTCCGTCGAGATTACACGGTGGTGACTGGGCAGAAGTGAATTGACGCGGGCCGGCTAGTTCTCCTCGAGTCCGTGCATCGTCACGGCGCGTATCGACGTAATTTTCGCTCTTTTCCGCGCACCGTCCGGATTCACCCTCGAGCGGATGTAATTTCGAGCGCGGTTTTCGACGGAAGTCATGCAGGAAGGCGAGAAGCGTTAAGCGGAAGAGCGGGGGAAATAAAGGTCTCCGGAGTAGCGGAAAAGACGCCGACCGACGGAGATCGATGGAAATCGTCGGAAGTCACCTTTGCCTCGAAACGTAAAGAGAAAAAAAAATAACCGGTCTCCGTGCCGGGAGGGGAAGGGGGAGGCAGAACACTAGGAAACGTCGACATGAATCTGTCGGCCGATAAGAACAAGAAAATAGTTTCCGACACGGTTTCTTCGTACCTGGTCTGTATCCATCAGTATCACCCTTCGTGTGTCGCTGGAACCTCAAAGAATACAGAGACGAAAAGAGAGAGAGAGAGAGAGAGAGAGAGAGAGAGAGAGAGAGAGAGAAACGCGCGACGATCGATCTCGCACCGTTGCATCTCCTCTTTCGCATGTCGGTCGTTTCGAGACGTCCTAAGAAATGGCAAAGCCACCTCGTTGACCAATTTTTTAAAAATGCCGTACTTCGCGATCGTATGAAGTGCAATTTAGAGGAAAGAGAGGTACAAACGATTAGAAGAAAGTACAAACGATGCTTTTTCTAACGGCACCGGGCAGCTTGAAGTATCTTTTACTCGCTCGCCGGTTCTCGTTCGCTCCACTTGTATTGTTTCATCCTTGGAGGTACAAAAGGCGAGACAAAGGACGCTACAAACGGGTACAAATGAGGTACGAGCAAACTAAGAGTTGCAAACTTTTTCCCTTCCCGTTCGAGTCGGCGGCCGCCAGGTTCGAGATCCGACGTCGGTCCAGGAAGCCTTGGCGCTTGCAGCTGCGCTCACGCGCGAATTACGCCCGGAAAATGCAAATAAATTCCGTGGCGCGCGTAAACGGTTTTTTTTTCTTCCGCGGTGCAAAAATATTACTTCAATCTGGATAATTCCGGTATTTATGCGACTTCGAAGTCGGCCGCTACGGCAGATTACAGGTCGCCGTCGCAATTTTCACGCTTTCGCACGCACGCACGCACGCACGCACGTACCTCGAGAATGCATCACGCACATCCGTGCGTGCGCGCATCACAGCGTGACGGACAGATCGGCGGTCGGCCGGCCGGTCGGCTTGCTGAAGGAGAAGCCGCGGAGAGAGGAGAGAACCGCGCGTATACACACGCGCGCGCAGAAAGTTGAGTGGGTCTTACCGTGCAAAGCCGCTGCACTTGTCACTCTCGAGTTCCTCGCGCGGAATCCCTTTAAGTCGCATTCCGCGCGTTATGCGATCAGTGCGAGAGACACAACGAAGGAAAGAGAGAGAGAGAGAGAGAGAGAGAGAGAGAGAGAGAGAGAGGGAACAGGAAAAAAAAATTCTCACTCTTGTATTTATATCGGAGAGTAACACTCGCGGGAGTCTCGCTGCGCGCGCGAGTCTGACGCGAGAATATCGCGTTTATCGTTTCGTGCTGTTAGTTTTATTTCGCGCCAATTGAAAGTAATAACGCGCAGCGGCCGGCGGGGAATAAAGATGCGTGCGTTTTCGCATTAAAAACGTCGGGTGATGTCCGCGATGAAACGCGAGCGCGCAGCCGTGGAAATTAAATCTCGAAATCGGGAAATCGATCGTGAAAATCGCTGCTTTTGACGGGTTATCTATTTTCATTAAAATTATAAATCACTTGTGGCGAAATGCATCATGTTAATCCGGTAAACACAACAGCGGTTCGTACATACACACATACCCACAATGCACACACATATGCATATATAACACACACACACACACACACACGCACATAAATATAAATATAAACACGCCATTAAAATCAATAACTGTGCATCCGAAAAGGTAAGAGAAGGGCGGGAGGGGAGCTATGCGCGGCATCGCGCCGCACAGCGCGTCTGAACAGTAAATAATTATTTCAGCGGATAAATGATTACTTCCGACGGCGCTGTAGAACTTAGTTTAACGTCGACTACGGAGGCTGCTTGTGTGAAATTAGCTCACATGAATGAGAGCGCGGTAACGTGTATATTTCACGTGGTATAATTAGATCGCAAGACTACCAGTGTCGACCGTAACCTGCCAATTTATGGCCCTTGTACACGATGTTGCGTAACGTCAGGGCGTTACGACGAGGATATTTAACAATTCTCTAATATTTCTTCGTAATCCCGCCGCGTGCGCGCGCTCCATTTTCGCCCGAGCTCGCTTTTTCAGGCGGGACGGAGAGAAAGGGGGAGTCAAAATGAGAGAGAGAGAGAGAGGGGGGGAAACGAAAAATACGACATTGTTGAGGGATAGACGTTGTTCAAGCAGAAGTGTCGCGAGTGTGTACGTGCGCGAAGTGTAACCGCCTGTTGTTTACCGCGAGGAGCCGGGGCGTTGGCCATATTTAACCCCGCGGTTGTTGAGGGTTAAAAAGTTTTAATTGGCAATTTCCCGTCGGTAGCGGGTTGAGCACCTCTGACGCGTGTCCGCGTGTATATACTATATGTACACATCCGTGCGCTATATAAAGGAGTCAAAGTCCGGCTTTCGAATCTAAGTTATCCGATTAAGCGTGACACCCGTGCAATCTACTTCGGTGCAGCGCCCATATATACACTCCTCTCGGAGCTTTCCATCCAGAAACGCTCTCTCGCTCTCTTTTCGTCCACCGACGCGACGCGACGCGCGGCTGTTTCTTCTCCCGTTTCTCCATGCCGCGCTCCTTCGTCCGTCCCTCTCGCTCCGCGGAACCCCTTAAGCCGCTGAAAATCTCCTCGTATCTTTCGCCAAGGGCACAGCCATAGACCGCTGGGCCCTTTCACGCGTGCTCATGTAAGTAAGACGAGCGTGACAAAGCGGCCGCCTTCGCCAAGGCGTCGAAATATTAGACGTCCATTCCAATCGAAATCGCGGATTTCGCACGCGACTCACAGCGACTCGCGACGACTCTCCCCTCGAGAGAGAGAGAGAGAGAGAGAGAGAGAGAGAGAGAAAGAGAGAGAGAGACCCGAGCTGATTTGTATGATTTCAAGATGTGCGTGGCCGGATACTTCAAAACTAAAAACTCAAACATTTCTTCCTGAATATTATAAAAAGAAGGTCTTGGATATTTAATTAGATAAGATCAGCCTCCGGATGAGGGTCGGCTTAATTGTTTCTCGAAACCGGGGACGCGACTCACGTCATTGTTTTGCTCAACCGCATATATTCGCTGATACTCGGGGAGGGAGGATGGGCGGGAGACGCGAGAATGAATAAAATACCCGGGTATTCTCGAATTTATGGAGCCCACTCGACTCGACGAGCGACAGGCGTGCCTCGCAAACGTCGTCGCTCGCGTGCTATCGAGAGAGCGCTATCGAAGGGAGCACGGCAGGCCCGGGGGAAGGGAGGGATGGGGCCGAAGCAAATGGGGAGGACGGGGAGGGGGACCAAAAATGAACGACGATCACGATGACGAGATGGAAACGAACGGCCGGACCACCGTATCTCACGAACAACGTAGTGCACTCACCGAGAGAGTCCCCGATAACGGGCGCGCGGCCCGTTATATTACCGGGACCATAATTATTATTTGTAAGCCTCCTCCGCGCGCGGGCGCGCACTCGCTTGCGCGCATGTCTCTTTTTCCTATCTCTCGCGAGGGGCCCTCCCACCCTGTCGTCCTGCTCGATGTCTCGAAATGGGCCTCCTGTTTATCGAGACGAGAGTGGTCCCGGTTTCGACGAGACATCCGTAACTAATGACCCTGATAGCCGACCAGCTCTCCTCTCTCTCTCTCTCTCTCTCTCTACTCCGGAGAGATCTCTTCTCCTCTCTGGCCGCTCTCCGGGCCGCTCTCGCTCTCGCACGGCCACGATTCCTCGTTCATTGTGTCTTTCAAGGTTAAGAATGCCCGGCGAACCCTGGGAGTCACTTAATTAATTTTCCGTTTCGACCCGGGAGAGAATCGAAAAGCTCGTTATCTCGACTTATTACTCCTCGCATCCTCGCTGTCGCTCTCTTTCGCCCGTCTTCCCCGCTCCACCACCCCCACCCTGTCTCGGTCGCCGTCTTATCCTTCATCCCCTTTCTTCGTCGCCTTTCAGCCTCGCCGTCAGGTATGGGGTTCGGGCATTCTCCGATCCCGTGACGTGAATAAATAATACGCGTGACGCCCTACAAAGGGGCCACCGGCTCTTTATTCACGGCAGGACGCGGCCCGTAATCGGGGAATTTGTCGGACTTGCGCGCTATGTCTATCCGGGCCACTCGGGCGTGATGATAGCGTTAATTGAGGGACATACGGATCGCGTGAATCGCGAGAGGAGACGCGGTCGAACAATCGCTGGAAATATCGCCCTTCCCCGCCCCGCCCCGCGCGCGGTCGATGAGCGCGACACGTTGCGCGCGAGAACGCCGTGTTTAGCGGGATATTTTCACAGTGCCGTAAATTACGCGGCAAGTGACCTGCAAATAGCGATAAAAAGGGCCTCGATGAAATTTAGGGCTCGCTAGCGAAACAAATCGACCGACGCGACCACCGCAACGTGTCAGAATGCATAAATCGTCGCGGCCCCTTTTTTCGGCATTTCGAAAAAGTTATGAAGAATGCGCGGACTTCTTACGGTATCGCCTCTCATGTATCACGATCGTGAGACCTTGTGTGTACACGACAAGAAACAACCATCATATTTCACGACCGTGTTTCCCGACTCGGAAACATGACTCGCTAATGCCGAGTCGTATATGCGGCAACAAACAAACAAAGCATCGCCGAATATGACAATCACACGATTCTCTTATTACTGATATATATTTATACATGTCAAAATTTCGATTTTATCACAATCTCCCAAATTGAAGTAATGATTTCACGGAGTGATTTTCAATTTCCACCGCGACGCAGATTTTATTTTCAATCGAGACGAGATTCACGCGAGTCATTCGCCCGCAATTAGGCATCCGTTTCCGATTCTTCTGACGGTTCTGAATTTTCACGATTTTCCGAATTTACGAATCATGATTTACGAAATTTACAAGTGTCGCCGAATGTAGAACGTCATCCAAAGTGTACTCGCTTCGTGTCACAGTCGAAACTGTTTTAACCGGCGAATTATTCGCCCGGCGCGCGAGAGAGCTTTCCGTTCCTCAGCGCATTTCGAGCGCGAGATTCGTCGGTCAGAGAGGCACCAAGTTGTCATCGGCACAAAGTATCGTCGCTTCGGTGAGCACACATCGACTGGACGCGCAGACCCACTGACCCGGAGCGCGAAAGTTTTCCGAAGCCGTTTTAGCGGTCGCTCGCGCGCGAGCGCGAGCGTGGCGGAAATTCGACGGGAGCGGAGTTTTCGCCCTAATTCGCCACGTTCGTCGAATTAGAACCGAGGAAGCTTACGTAAATCGTGAATTGTTCGCAAGCGTGATTCCCGGGCGCATATCCATTTAATAATCAAACGTTCGCTGGAAAATCGCCTTCGAGATGTGCCGCGTTATTATGACAACTTTGTGACCGCGAAATGAGAGGCTCGAATTGGAACCGTGCGAACAAGGTGGAGAACAAAGCGACCTTTTTGCGATAAGCAGATTTCCGAATACAGACGATGGGAAATAAAGTATTCCTTCGAATCGATCCCAATAATATCAATTTGCAATGAGAGGCGCTCAATGATTCCGCGCTTAAGACAGAGTCAGACTTGGAGAAATTTATACCAAGTAAGTAAGAACGCGTTCATATTTTGCAAGTTTAAGGATATGCTTCTACTTTATATTCGCGAGCGAGGAGATACTTTGCTTCAAAAATAATACTCGAGTTTGTCACGCGGAATACGTTAGCGATGTTACGTGTGTGTGTGTGTGTGTGTGTGTGTGTGTGTGTGTGTGTGTTGGCGCGAATATCTCGGTAAGAAATATCCCGCAAAACTCGGGCGTTCTTCTGCATTCCCGATTTTTCACCCGCCAGACATTTGTGTTTCCAAATATGTCGAGCTATCTCGAGACGCGATTATTCGCAATTATCGACGCGGAATAAACGCGAAACGAACACTCCATCGTAAGATACTTTCGCGGGCTTTCAAGCGATCATTCCGCAGAAATTCTAAAAGCTTCTTGAAAGCCGAGCGACGAGAAAGAAATACCTCCAGAGCGATCATTCAATGGATGGCACGAACAAATCGGAGTGGGAAACATCGAGATCGCGGCGAGATCGACCTCGTTTCCGAGAGCTCGCCGTGGAAATACCACGATGAACAAAAAATCCGCGGCCCTCTGACGTCACGGATACACATGAAGGAATAATGAAGCGAGGAGAATCGAGAGAGAGAGAGAGAGAGAGAGAGAGAGAGAGAGAGAGAGAGAGAGGAAGAAAGATAGATGAATAGATGTGTAGAGAAAAAGCGAATGCGCGTCGCGAATGCAAATAGAATTCGCAAGAATTGACTCTCGAGAGTGTCGCTCGCTAAAGTACTAAGCTGCGCTACCTCAAACACCATCTGTATCATTATCCTCGTTAATTACCCTCTCTCTCTCTCTCTCTCTCTCTCTCTCACGCACACACAAACACACTTTCGAGTCGGTACAAAGATGCGCCGTCTGAAAGCTCGGAATTCCCGAAATTCCTAATCGCAGGACGAAAGGACGACTCTGTCTTTTAATCGGCGACCCGGCCGATTAAATCGCGAGCCGACGGGGATGTGGCCGCGTTCCTCCGTTTAATATACTCGCGACCGCGAATTATGAATAATACAGTCCTTCGGAAAGCACGCAATTAACGGATGCCTGTAACTGTAGCGACGCAATTATCATGCACATGGAAATAAAATCATTCTCGCGCGGCGCGGCATTGTGCGCGCTCGCCGCGCTTTAAGCGCGCCATTTCCCTGCGAGAACGTAATTGCGCCTTTTTCTTTCCCGTCGTTGCGGCGCGCGGCGCCAGCCCTTCGGCTCGTTAGCTCGCTGAAAGAAGCCGGGAGTGTTGGGCGCTTTGTAAGACGAGCGATGGACCGTAAAGTCCCTCGGATCTCGATCGACGCGCGAGCGCGGGCACGCTATCGCCGATTCATTCGGGCGCTCTTCTCGTCCAAGAAATTCCCGGCGGAATTCCCTGCCTCCGCCGACGCTCGGCCCTTTTTCGAGGGCACTCCCTTTTTAAGCGCGCCCCGAGATTTTCAACGAGGGCGAGGATCGCTCGCTCGCTCGCGCGCGCGCGCGCTTTCGCAACTCTTCTTCCTCTTTCTCTGCCCGTCGTGGCAAAAATACCGGGATCGCTCGCGGTCTCGTTAATTACGGAGGTGTATTTAGCTGGTGCTCTCCAGCAACATCGTTAAGAATACGTGCGACGAAACGCGCGGTAAACAAAGCGTCGAGAGAGCTCTCGACGTTAATCGGGCGTCGAGCCATCTCATATTAAACGTTTAAACATAGGTGACACGATGCAAAATATATCTTTTAAAGCACAAATCCAGGAATTTGCAATTCAGAAAACGCAATCATTCTTTCTTTTCTCGAGCTTGCACGATTTTCACTTTGAATAAAGATCTCATTGTCTTCAATCAGAGTGACGCTCCATTATTTTATTTATGTCGCCTACATTTAGTAGTAAATGTGTCGCGAGAGATATGGTTCATTCTTTCTCTCTCCCTCTCTCTCTCTTTCTCTTTCTCCTCCCCCCTCTCTCTCTCTCTCCCTCTGAGGTAACTGATACGCAGGAAAAGTCGTTGCATTAAATTACAAGAACTCGTCCGCGGAATCATCAGCGGAAGCCGCGATGCATCTTTTTCCTTCGTCTCCTACTTCTTTCTCTCTCTGCTCCTACCCTTCCGGGGGTCACGGATGTCAGAGCCTTAAATTCTCGTAATCCTTCGAGGGCACTAGGACATCGAGATAGCGATAGCGCAAGCGCGACGCACTACGTCAAGGAGATACGCCCTTGCGGACCGCGGCACATTCGCTCTCGGCGCATTCGCGTGACGCACACACGCACAGCGACCGGTCGAGATTTGATTCTGATTCGCGCCGGGAATGTCCTGCGACAGGCATTGTCCGGTGGGAATAACGCCGCGAGATTTGATCCCTGATTTCGCGATACACCGCCGCGATATCGGGGATCGATGAAAAATATACGCGCGGTGATTCGCGAGGCGAGGCGAGGCAATGCGACGCGCGACGTGGAAAGCTGGCGATAAAGGCACGAGCGCGCCGATAATGACGATGAAAAAAGAGGAGAAGGGCGAAATTTATCGGCCGGAGAATGGAAGTCGCGTCCTCCTCGCGCCACGCAGATTATCGTACGTTCGGCAACGAGAGAGTATTTTTGCGCCGCGCGATCGCGCGAACGATCGCGTGTCTCGCGAAAATATCGTCAACTCGGCGCGGTGGCTTCGCCCGCGCTATCTATCGCGCGAATCTCGGCGAGAAATTTGCAGGTTGAGAAGCGACATTTTAAGATCCAATCGAGCGAGCGACGGTATTCTGCGCCGCGGCGTATAAAAGCTCGCGTTGAACACGTCAAAAACTTGGTACTGGCAATTTCTCTTTATTTTCTCGCGACACTCCGAAAACAAAAGATCGATATGTCTGAGTGATTCGATCGCTCATCTCTCCCTCCCTCTTTCTCTCTGGTGTAAGAGTAACGTATAGGATGTATAAACAATACGGGAGCGAGTCCCTATAAACATGACCTTTCTTCTTTTGTTCATTCGCCTTATGTACACACACTAAGAGCCGAATGAATAGACGAGCAGTTCGAGGTAGTAAACACAAAAAAAACAATAGATAGCATAACGATAATATAATTCAGACGCTCGTCGGTGGAGGTCGAGAGGGATACGGAGACGCACCGAGTGCCAGAACACCTTCGAGTCAGGCTTTCGCGTAATTACCTCACGCGATAATTGATTAAAAATGGCGGTTCGAATGGATATACGCTGGCGGGCAGTCGGAGATCTCCAAGGGAAAGCGCATGAGGAAATCACCAACGTATCCGAGCCTAAAGCTCACCATCCAGCACCAAGAGGTACAATGGACATCAAGGGAAAGCGCATGGGATGATGTCCCTCTCACAAGCAAACCTCGAGGAACGTCAGACGCCGATTTGTTTCCAACTTTTTATAGTTATTTTTTATGTCAAAATATAAAGAAATCTGTTATCATTTTTAGCTTTTAATTAATTTTTACAATTTTTTCGAAACTTCTCAAGCTTTTTTTTGTTTATTCTTTCTTTTTGTTCATCTCTTGTTCATTTTTACCAGATTTTGACGTTAAAATGAGCTTGTTTGCTGGATAGTGAGCCGACAGATTACCCAACGTCGAATGTAGCGTAAAACTGAACACTTTCAACAATGACATCAGCCATATTAGATCTGCCATTTTGAATTTTACAAAATGGTTCCGATTCATAATCGGCGACATATGTGTGCAAGTTTCAACAAATCAGATATATATATATATTTTTAAGAAATATTGTTTTAAATATGTATAAAATAGTGTACTTGTGCAAAACTTGAAAAATTTTGAAAAAATTAAGAAAATTAATTTAAGCTAAAAATGATAACAGATTTCTTCATATTCTGACATAAAAAATAAGTATAAAAAATTGGAGACAAATCGGCGTCTGACGTTCCCCGAGGTTTACTTGTCAGCTGCTGGCTCAGATCGCTTAGATCATACCGGCCCCTCCCGGGAAAACGCACGGCGAGCCTGGTCTAGTGACTAAGAAATCATCTGAATCGGACCGGTGTCGAAGGGGGAAACACACGACGACACCGGAATTAAGAGAAATCAACTAATTGTGTAAAGGAATTACAATGCTCGACCTCGGTCACCCGATGAACATTAGAAAACAATGATTTGATTAACACTCACCAACTTTCCGCACGAGTGGCGATGGCACGTCTCTTCCGGGCGTCCAACAGCGACTAACTGCCTATCTCTATCGCGACATCGTTTTTATGATCCGCGTCTCTATCTTCCAAACGTAAACACATCGTTTTCCCCACCATTGACCTCACACTGTCATCGTTATTGTTTCTCAACGCTTCGAATGCCCATTTCGGATTTTCACATGCAATACTCACACCTCGTACGATATGAATGGTCAGGTATTAGAAGCAAGAATAGATTCAATATTTTTATTACAATTGTGTGTTTTTCTTCAAAGGTACACACAACAACAGATCGACATTCTTTAGAAAAGAAAAAGAAAAAGGGGCGAAGAAGAAAAAAAAGAAAAGAAAAAAAGACGAATATATGTCACACACTTGTGCAACATTTTTTTTCTTTCTCTTTTTTTTAAGACGAGAAAAATATTGTACATCATAAGTACAAATTGGCGCATAAATGGCTTTGTGAAAAAGGAAGAGAATCGGGAGACAATTGAGTTGCTGAAGGAGAAACATCTCAAATATAATAAAAATGTCGTAGAGCAGGAGAATCAGCGAACAGTTGGAACTTGTTTTCTCTTTCTATCCGTGAGGAGACGAAAAGAAGGGAGGAAGGCGGGGGGGGAGGCCGACCGAATCGTTGAGAGACAGGTCGCGTAGGCGAGGGAGAGAGGCCATATTTCTGGCGATATTCCCCGGGCGAGCTGTTGGGCGGCCTTCGCGCCTCAACACACGGCGAGCATAAGCGAAATCAATTACTTTTTTCTCTGGATGGGTGGAAATTAATGAGCTCGACGTGGCTCACGTGAACGCCGCCAGTGAAGGTTCGCGTTCGCGGAACGCGGTCGGTGTCGAGCGGCGCCGCCGCGGGGGCGGCCGAAGAAACATCGAATCGTGTGTTATCGGGCCGACGCGTCTAAATGCTCCAAGTATGCGCCTAATGCCAGGCCACGGGGCCCTAATCGCCCTATGCAAATCACAGGGCGGCCCCCCAGCCGCATTCGTATAATCAGTGGTCTAAGTCGCGCGATCGATGCCGAAACGCGCGCCACTCGCGTATACATTTCTGCGCGCTCTCGCTCTCCCGCTCTCTCTCTCTCTCTCTTACTAATTCCCCGCCGCTCCGGCTCGGTGTTTCCTTTCGTTTCCTCCCTTTTTATTCTTCCACGAAGAGCGACGCTCTCTCGCAGTACGCGCACACGCGTTACGCTCCCGCCATTTACTATAAACGCGTAATCGTGCTCGCAAAAAAGTGCATTCATTTGCGTCCGGCTGGAAAAAAGGGTTGAAAAAATGGACCTTGTTCAAAGAACGTATCCTTCGTGTTAACAGCAGCGACGGACGCGCGCGCGCGCGCGCGCGAGGGTCTTTTTCATCGCGCGAATGCGCGAATTCCGGCTTAATGCGCGAGAGCTCGCAGCGTCGCGCGCGCGCGCGCGACGTTGAATTAAACTCCAACCGCGCTTTAATTTCCCCGCTCCCTTTCTCGGGTCTGTCCTTCGCTTGATGAAAAAGACCTTGGAGAAGAAGGTCAAAAGACAAAAGAGGTCTTCCGTTTGGACCCCGAATTAAAGCTCGACGATCGAGCCGGGACGACTGACGACTGATCGAGTGCGAATGTGGGGGGGGGGGGGAGCAACTCGCGTGACGCAGCACGACGAATCGCGTATTCCCCGAGAGAGGAAAGCCGACGACGATATACGCACACCCGAGGGATACGCGTCGTCGTGGCGGTCTGCCGAAAAGTTGGCAAGTCGCCGACGTCGCGGCACCGTTCGCAAGTCGGTCGACGTCGCGACGCAAAAACGCGGTCATCGCTGCTTTGTCAAGGCGATGCTCGGCCGGCTGGTCGCCCGCGATGTCTCGACGTTACTGTCTAGAGAGAGGGGTGAAACGAGCGAAGGCGAATGATGAAACGGATCGACGGCGGGGGCGGACATGTTCTCGAGTCCGAGGAGACTCCTAGTCGGCCTTTGTCGCATAATGGATGACTTCCTAACGACACTTTAAGATAGTTACCCTCGTGTCGTTGTTCGGCGTTTTTACCCTCTCGAGTCCTCCCCATCTCCCTCCTCCCTCCCCCCCCCTCTCTCTCTCTCTCGTAACAGCGGCCAGTGGACTCGATCGGCCGCGTAGAGAGACGGAGGAAGTGAAAAATAATAGATTTTTTCCTCGGCCTGGCCGGCACGCAGCTAAACGACTTAAACATGCGACGCCATTAGGGAGAGGGGGAGGGGAGAGGATGACGCCGATGATAGCCGGTGACGGGGAGAGCGCAGCTGGTCGCAGCGATTTCAGTGCTTTTGTAATCTAGATTATGGACCTGCGGTTGTACGCGCGCGGAAGAAAGAGCGAGGAGGGAGGGGGAGAGACGCGGCACGGTGATCAATCAGCTGACCCGTAACTCGGCTCGATATCTTGAGATATTAGATTTCTTCCGTGGGGATCTACGAATTAGATCTTGTGAGAAAGAATATTTCCTGACGTGACGGGGTGGGGCAGTCGTCATGTGGTTTCTTCTCCAGCGACGTAGACTTGGAATGGTCATCACGGTTGGATCTCGGAGAGAGAGAAAGAGAGAGAGAGAGAGAGAGAGAGAGAGTCACCGTTGAATTGATTTGCATTGTAATCATTAGTTTGGAATTAAACGAAGAAGACATTGAAGGATCCCATCAGATTCTACAAGCGTCGAGACAGTTTTCGTTCCCGATCACCGAGTCGCGCCGCGTTTCGCTACAGCTACACGTTGCTTTTAAATAGCTGACCCACAAAAATATTACGTCCCCCGACGCGACGTCTTGTACTATTCACAGTGGAATGGCTTTCTGTCCGCGCGACAGTGAGATTATCTCGAGCGGTCTTTGCTCAACAAGACGGTCGTTTGATAGCTTCAGTATCTGTCCTCTCTCATCGATTTTCGTGGAACCGAGTATAAATCTCACTCTCGCGCTCTCTTTCTTTACTTGATCATTCCCCCGTGCATTTCTTCCGGTCGCCCACATCTCGGCCGCGCAAAGACAGTAGCGAGAGAAACAAAAAAAAGTTGATTTACTTCACGACGCGACGTGACGCGCCACTCACCGTGAGTGAAATATGTAACGCTCTTGATTCGATAAATCGACGTTGAACTTCCCAACGCCGCGCGTCGGTCGTTTTATTTTTAACGAGGAAACTTTCTCAAGATTGCATATACCGTCCGGAAAGTGCTCAGATATTTCCCCCCTTTCTTCTTCTCTCCGAGCGATCGTGTTCGCAGCGGCAAAGTGCGGTCGCACGGATAAGTAACGAACGATTTCGACGGGCCGTCGGGTGAAATTTCAGATGTTGGGTGCGGCACGACGTAGCGTCTGTTCGACGTGGCGTCGATAACCGGCGACGGCGACGTGGCACCGCGCGCGATAAGATCCGCGGGGTTCGCGCGGCGCAAGTGCTGTCGCGTCGCTTCGCGAGCATTGTTTTCGATGTACGGCACCTCGGCGAATCTCGGACGACGAAAGTTCGCCGTCCAGGTGGTTTCGTCGCGCGGCGGGTCGACGGACGGCGTTACGCTACATAAAGTCTCCCTGGGAAAAGTTGTAGTCCCCACGCGGGCTTTCTCGCCGGAATACAAAGAAGCCGCGCGCGATCCTTCATACCCCGCACAATGCAGCGAAGCGCGGCGTCCCGGCTAGAATGCACTTTGAAACACTCTCGAAACTTGGTAATTGCATCAAATCTGACTTATATTTATCAGTGGCCGAGATTTCTCTCTTCTCTCTCTCTCTCTCTCTCTCTCTCTCTCTCTCTCTCTATCTCGCTCCCTCGTCCGTAGCGTCTTTCGATTCAACGCGCGACGCGACGCGACGTGACAAATTTCGCAGCTTCTCGCAACTTGGCGCAATATCGCGTCGGAGAATCGAACGACTCGAACGTTTGACCGTGTCGATCGCTCCTTTCAGACGCAAATTGCGTTGAGATCCATTCGCGACGTCGCTCGCGTCGGCGTCGCCAAGTCTGTCCTCTTAACGGCGGAGCGATAGCGTCCGTGCGAACGCGATGAAAATTCCGAGTGCGACCGGCAAGTTGGAAAATGTCTACTTTCACGAGACTGCCAGGTCGACGAACTGTTTGCGTTCTCAGATGCGACGATTCGCAGCGCGTTCGACCGGGAGATTCCGCAAGCTGTAGATAATTACCGACTATAATCGGACGCGCGCGAGATCGACGTTGCCAATCGACGACGGTTGAGACGAGCCCGTTGAATGATGATCAAGTTTCGCGCGGGATGAATTTTTAATTCGATAACGGGACTCGGTCGTCGGAGCCATCACGGCTTCCTCTCAGCGTCGGTCCTTACGGATCGCCGCGCCTTCGTTCACGGAAAATCCGGCCGCGGATCGCGCCACGTCGACGAGTCAATCACGCTGGAAAACTGTTTTTCCCCCTCGCCGTGCCGTGCCGTGCTCGCACGGCACCTTCTTGCCTCCGCCGACAATGGCTCGAGCCAATTTACCTGCCGAACTCCATCATCGGCGCTTTTATTAGCACGACGTCGCGGCGGACCCGCGGTCGATATCGTGTCGGATATCGATTTCGAATTAGCTGGATTGCCCGACACGCTCGTACGCCATAATGGCGCAGAACATCGATCGCAGAACGGGGACGCGAAGAAGAAGAAGAAGAAGAAGAAGAAGAAGAAGAAGAAGAAGAAGAAGAAGAAGCAGCAGCAGCTGGAGGAAGCAGACGGAAAGCGAGCGCACGAGACGCGATATTTTTTCGGGGGCAGGAGGGCAAGAGAGAGGGCAGAGGAAGAGTCCAGGCATCGCGCGGCAGGGAGGTGAATGATTTTCACAAAACGACCGCGTTCACTCGTCGAGAAACACTATAAACTGAAGTGTGTTACAATGACATGCTTGAAACGTTTTAAGTATTTCTCCACTTTAGACATACAAAATCAGCAAATTAAATCAACACATATATGTGTGTTAAAAGAACATATTTATGTGTGTGTTAAATATAATCGTTTGTATGTGTGTTAATAGTTAGGTGTATTAAAATAACACACTTTCAGTGGGTTATGAAAGTATATTAAAATAACATACCTCAAATGTGGTATGAAGGTATATCAAAATAACACACCTCAAGTGTGTTATGAAGGTGAATTGAGCAACATCGCAAATCCAAGTTTTGTTATTTTGAAATGCACAAGTGCGTGTAAATGAATGAATACTTTTTTACACATTTCTTCCGTTTTAAGTCACGCGTTATTTAACATATTAAACGTATTAAATAACATGACTCAAAACTGTAAAAAATGTGTAAAAAGAGATTCGGTCATTTATATGTTTGTAATACTGATTTAGTCTGTAATAATATGAAAGCAAGTTATTATTGCATTCATTTGTTCAATAGATACAATACTTTCTTGAAGGCGAGTAATCGCCGATTTTGTCGATTTGTGTTTTTCTCACATGTATTTTTTTTAATACACATATGTGTGTTCATTTAAACGTGTGTTAACAAAATTAGTGTGTTATCATGAATACATTACTAGTGTGTTTTACGTGACTTGGCGTGCTATCCAATATATCATCCAAGTGTGCTCTCAGTGTATTTCGATTATTATTCTGTGTCTAAATAACAGTCGCTCTACGTGTGTCACGGGATTGTTGAGGAAAAGTAACACAAGTTTTTGTAGTGCGTTACATGGTGTGTTATTATGTAAAACACACTTTTGTCACAGAAAACGAATTATTTTGACGCACTTGGTGCCTTAACGCCAGCTAATGCGTCAAAATAACACACTAACACTCCATTTTAACACACTTGTTCCGATGCCTTAGTTTTACAGTGAAGTCGAGCGACGAATGGAGCTTTTAAACGTCACGATGTAAACTGCAACAACGCGCAATGAAATATCATCACTGTTTGCACCATCGATATAATGCGTTCCGCGAGAGTAAAGCGATAATTCCGCGCAAATAATTTCAGCAAATAACTGTCAGTGTTTGTCGGAATTTCCATACTCGCGAGAAAAATCGCATGAAGGAGAGAGCGAGCGAGAGCGAGCTGCGCAACCAGCGAAATTGGAAGGTGGTTTAAATTAGCCGTCATAAAATAATGAAACACTTTCGCAGAGCACTCATCCGCTCGCCCCCGGGCGTACGCCGGAGGGCGAAGGATAAATCCGCGAGAAAGGGCCGAGAGAAGCGGCGGGGAAGGGCAGGTGGTTCGCGCGCTTGCGAAAATAGTTCGGTGGCGGCGGCGGCGGCGACAAAATTGCACGGCTGCTTCTAAATTAGCCGTCGATGCCTGGGCGCGAACAGGGCGGAGGCGGCGGCGGCGGCGGGGGGGGGGGAGGGAGGAAGAGAGGGTGGACCTTCCTTATCGTTTCGATAGCACGGCGCGGGGAGCTTTTAATCCGGTAAGAGCGCGATAAAATTGCGCAACGCGCGCGGCGGCGGCGGCGGCGATTATATCGCCGCGTGTTATTAGGAGCGAGTGCGGGCGCGAGTCTCTCGCTGCGAAATTGCAAGGCGCGCCTCGAATCGGATATTAAGCGATCTCGCGCGCATCGACGGCGAAGAGTGAGTGAGCGAGCGAGTGAGCGAGCGACTGAGAAGAGCGAGAGTGAGAGAGGCAGAGAGGAAGGGAGCTCATAATCCGCAGGTGGAATGCAAATTTCGGTGGAAAAAACGAGCGGCAGGAAATGTCGATCGTGACTGTGTTTCGCGCCGAAACGCAGCCGAGGCTTCCGCCGTGGAACACAAAGTGCCGGCCGCGATCGACGGATTTCGTGCGGCCGTCGCGATCGCGACGATATCGCGGCTATGGTAATGAGGCAACGCGTTGCGTTGCGCGAGGGAAACGCGGGGAAACACGAGTTCCGGCGTAACCCGAGGCCTCAATTACGAGCGCATTAGCCGCGCATTGATATCTCAAGAGGGTGTGACGCAGACATCGCGCGATTCATACGGAGGAGGAAATTGGAAGAAACGTAGCTTTGCATAATGACAGGCAAGAGATTGGGCGATTACAGACAGGCGGCGCGGGCGGGGTGAAATTCAAGAATAACTAATTATTAATTAAACAAAAAGCGAGCCGGGATAATACGGGACGCCGCGCCGCGCCGCGCCGCGCGTAGCGTGTCCGACCGGATCGGATGCAGCGAAATTGCAAGGGACGACCAGATTGGCCGTTGCATCGCTGATAATAAGGCGCTCTTATAGACGCGAGCCGTGCTGGGATCGCCGTGTGATTAGTGGCCAGTATGGTGTGAGAAAATGTAGAAGACGTAGCAGAGCGCTCGTGTTATTAGTTGGAAATTCAGAATAGACCGTGACGCGGCAAAGTTGCAAAACCCCCCTCCTATTTCTCCCCTTCCTTCTCCTCATCCTCGGTCTGCTCGGTTCTTCTCCTCTTACCCCCGTTGCCTTTCGGTAAATTAGCCCGCGCGTCGGGTAATGAGACGTTCCCGAGAATACCGTGCGCCGGGCATCGAAACCTCTTAATTCGATCGCACAGCTTGGTTAAGGGTGGTTTTTGCCGGTGGCTTTCTCGCGCGCGTGCACGCGGCCGTTCGTTCGCGCGTGAGAAAGAAAGAGAGAGAGAGAGAGAGAGAGAGAGAGATAGAATTACGTAAAGACCGTTAATTACAGGTCAGTTGCGTCGATCAGCCGATGGCGCGAGTAAAAAGTCGGGTTTCAACGCGCGCGCGTTGCGCGTCCCGCGATGAGACTACAAATCTCCCCGAGAAAAGGAACGCCGCCGGCACACGAATCGATAATCGCGCGAGTTACAATTTACCGGCTTAGTTGAAACTCATCCCCGTCTGCGAGCACGCTGTCGAAACGCCCGGCTCACTTGCTTTCGCTCGTATACATCGAAAGTTTCCGTCGGGTCTGCAAGACACTGCTGACGCGATAATTGAGTTTTACATTCAATCTATTTAAGTATATTTAGTTTCAAGTCACATCGAATGAAACTTTCTTTTTTTCAATTTGCTGGTGAAAATATCGCGAAAGTTTTCAGAGGTTTTTATTCGCAATTCATCGGAACATGTGTTAAAATTGAGTGTTGGTGTGTTATTTTGATACATTAGCTGGCGTTAAGGCGCCAAGTGCGTCCAAATAATTCGTTTTCTGTGACAAAAGTGTGTTTTAATAACACACTATGTAACACACTACAGAAACGTGTTACTTTTCCTCAACAATCCCGTGACACACGTAGAGTGTGTTATTTAGACACAGAATGATAATCGAAACACACTGAGAACACACTTGGATGATATATTGGATAACACACCAAGTCACGTAACACACTACACTGATAGAAAAATATAGTTGAATTAACTATAATCTCACTATATTTTGTAGTTCATTTTGGCGTCAACCATATTTTTATAGTTCGTGGAACCTGCAAATTATAGTAGAACAAACACAAATATATAGTCAATGATTGTCTTAAATAATTGTTTAGTTACTTTTACCACATATATGGTAATTTCTCTTTCACAAATATAGTGAGATTTAATATTCATATAGTTACACATCTGTCATCATTTAGCAAATATTCTCGTAATATCGAATATATAAAATAGTTACTTTACCTACCATTTTATATTTGTATCCATACAATAATTTTAGTTTAACTTACTATAATTCTTAGTAAAAATATTATATGGTTGGTTATACTATGCCTATATCGTAATTATTACCGATATTATGGTAATACTTACTATACATATATTTCGGACTATAATTTAGTTACTATATCATTATAGTTCCAAATATCATATACTTTTCTCTCAGTGTAGTAATGTGTTCACGATAACACACTAATTTTGTTGACACACGTTCAAATGAACACACATATGTGTATTAAAAAAAAATACATGTGAGAAAAAGACAAATCGACAAAATCGGCGATTACTCGTCTTCAGAAAAGTATTGTATCTATTGAACAAATTAACGTAATAATAACTTGCTTTCATATTATTACAGACTATATCATTAATTATATGTTATTCATTATTACACGTTTAAACGTAATATGTTAAATAACGTGTGACTTAAAATGGAAGAAATGTGTAAAAAACATTCATTCATTTACACGCTTGTGCATTTCAAAATAACACACTTGGATTCGCAATGTTGCTCAATTCACCTTCATAACACACTTGAGGTGTGTTATTTTCATATACCTTCATAACACATTTGAGGTATGTTATTTTAATATACTTTCATAACCCACTGAAAGTGTGTTATTTTAATACACCTAACCATTAACACGCACATATATGTGTTGATTAATTTGCTGATTTTGTATGTCTAAAGTGGGGACATACTTTAACGCGCTTCAAGCATGTTATTGTAACACACTTCAGTTTACAGTGAGGGATTATTAATATTCGAATTGGATAAACAGTATCGATGCGACGCGCGGCGGGAACTCGGTGTGCTTCTCAGCTGCAGCAGCGCCTCGCTCACCGCGAACTCGCGGTCCGCACCCTTCGCAATGGGGTAGTAGAAAACTGGGTGGAATTGCACAGAGGTGTCTAATTATTAGTTCGTGCGAGGGTGCGGCGGCAGATCGAATCGGCGTGCATGTGCGAGCGCCATAACGTGTCTTCGGTATAGTTCGCCGGGCGTAACCCACGCGTGCATGAGACACGTACACTTGCGCACGCGCTCTTTTTTTTCAACCCTAATCACACCCGGACGCCGGCTTGTTAATTGCCGGTAACAACGATGAACGTTGTTTCGGAGCGAATTTTTTATTCCGCTCCCGCGCGCGCCTCGATCGTATCTGCGTTACCCCGCTGTGTTGCGTGTAATTGATTTATTTGTATCGCTCGCGTTCGCGGGCGTGACGTGGAAATTTCGCTACCTTTTTAACGGGCAGCTTCGATCGTCCTTCAAGCGTGATCAATTGTGGATGTCGAGAGAGGAGTTACGTCCGGGGGAAGATTCGGCTTGCTGGAACTCCCGTGCAGAAGATTAAAGTGTTATTTCGCGCAAAAGTTCCAACGGGGATTTTCCCCGGGAAAAATTCAAGTTTAATTCCCCGCGAAAATTTTTACCCGACGCGCGGCGGAGAGACTCGGAGATCTCTCGCCGCTTTGGCTTCTCTCGCGTTCTCTCCGCGCGCGACTCGTCCCTCCGTCTCGACGCACGAGTCAACAAACAGAAACATGGACGGAATTTTCCGAGCGTTATCAGAGCCGCGTGCGAAACTTCAAGCGGCATTTCAAGCGATTAACGATCGACCGAGATTTTTTCAGTCTCTTTTACCTTGGCCCGGTAACTTAACCTACCGGAAATCGCTCTCCTTCTCTTTCCCTCGGAACCGCCGTGAAACGTTTCCAGCTCACGGCGCGCTGAACGCTTTTCCCGTGGATGCTTGATTAATTTAAGAGCATCCGGGGCCGCGTAAAAAATTATGGAGTACCGCGGCGGTACATCGTCGATGCGGCGTAATGTACGATCGCGTGCGCCTCTAAAGTATCGTAAAACTTACAAGACGGAAGTTCGCCGGAACGCGCCGCAAGTGCTTGACGATCTCTCGAATTTCCGACGGCGATCGCCGCCGGATAGAGTGGCCCCTCACGCTCTCCCCCTTCCCCACCCCGACCGCGGAAGTTTCTCAATGACGAGCACGCAAGGGTCGATCTTGCTCTCAATCATCGGCGCGCACGATCTCTGAGGACATACGTACCGCCGTGAGCGGTTATCCTTGGGAGAAAGGGGAAGGGAAGGAGAGAGGGTGATGTATCGCGAATAGAATAGAAAATCGCGTCGTTCCGAGCGGCGTCAATTCGCATTTGGCGTCTCTTTTGCTCGCTCGAATCCGTCGGTTTTCGGGCCCGAGCGCGCAACAGCCGCGTCATTGTCGCGATAAACGATTCGATTAGTCGTCGCGGCGCGCGTGATTTATGATTCGCGGCAGTGGCGAACGAGAGAGAGAGAGAGAGAGAGAGAGGGGGGGAGGAGAGCGATTGTGCGCGGCGCCGTGCGATTTATCGATTGCAACACGTACGAAAAGGTTAAGTGGATTCCGCACTTCGCGGGCCGCGATAATTCCGCGCCGCGCTCGTCGCCGGTTAACGATCTCGTATGATGGTCATTCGCGACGCTCGCGAAAGTATCGCGCAGAAATATGGTCAAGGAGACTATGCCGGCGGGTGCGCGGGGCATTGCGCCGGGTCGATAATGCGCGATTGCGATAATTGCAATTGCAGAATGTACGCGTGCGTGGCGTTGCGCAAGGTTCCTCCTCGCGCGGTCGTCTCGCGGCAGCGAGACTTTCTCCGCGATGCCACGCGAGCGTGGTGGAGTCGACTGTGGGAACGAGCGCGTCTGGTTCCTTCGGGAAAGAATAGAATCGCGCGGCGCGCGAGTCCTATGTAAAAATGGATCTTGAATTAAAAGAACCGCGAACCCGCGATTGATTCATTTGAAATTAATCGAACGGTGCAATTTTGTCCCCCAGCCATCCAGCGCGCGGAGCTTATTTCACTGGGTCCTTTTTAACGTTGCCCCATCGCGGGAAGAATAACTTCATCTAAAATAAACATGAGAAATAATTTGATCGAATAAATTGGGACGCTCGCGCGGAAATGGTCCGGTGAATTGGCGCAATTTCGCCCGAGGCTTCAATAAAGAATTGTGATTCAATGAAGGAGAGGAAAAAAGATGTGCGAGCGGGCGAGTGGGCAAGAGAGGGAGAGAGAGAGAGAAAGAGAGAGGAGCAGAGAAAGAGACACACACACACACACACACACAGAGAGAGAGAGAACTCAGCATGCTTCGTACAAAAGTATGCAACGAGTATGCGCTTTAAGGAACGTTAAAACCGCAATTATGCTATTCCACTGTTTCCCCTTCTCTCCTTTCACGACCTTTACACGACACCGCGCGCGCACACCCCTTTCCTCCTTTTCTCACCCTTTAAATGCATACCGGTGCATGTACACGCGTTTTGTGCGCCCCGAGAAGTCGCCGTTATAGCGGTTTGATATAATTGCGCGTCGCGCGCCGAGGGACGCCGGAAAAGCCGCTTTTTCTCTCTCAATAGCGCCCCTCGGAACCGACGATTTCCGGAAGAAGGGTGAACGAGAAAAAAAAGGAGAGGGAGAAAGAGAGGAAAAAACCCTTCCTTTAGCCCGCTAAAAATAATCCCGAGGAAAATAAGAAAATCCTGGTTCACTGCCGCGGTTTGTTTCTGCGCCGATGATTGCCGTTTAACGCTTCACGCGCCGAGCTGTCGACAGAGACGCGCAAGCAGAGATAAAGAGAGACAGCGGCTTTCATCACAATTCGATCAACACACGCACGCGAATTCGTCTCGTGCGGATCGCGCGCGGAAGCTGAAGAGACGAGCGAAGAGGATGAGTCGTTTAATCGCAAGTAAAAAAGTGAAAAAAGACTCGCAGACGCAAGAAATTATAACCGTCTCGTAGGATCGCGCGCGCCTCTCGCAAAACGCGCCGTCAGAATTCGACTAGACGCATGTTCCTCTGCTTATCCGGCATTTTCAGGCGATTTATATTACCGGGATCTCTCGAGGCGGGCGCGACTCGGAGAGAGAGAGAGAGAGAGAGAGAGAGACGCGCGCGCGACGCTCGACACGCGCGGAAGTATTTGCGCGTTGCGCGAGCTCCACAAAGTACGTCGCGAGCAAACAAACCGCATTTGTATCTCCCCCTCTCCGCGTTTTCTCTGCCGCGGCAGACAGGAATCCTTTTCGCAAACATTAAGACGATGACACGCTCGCAGCTACATGCCGGGCGGCGGTCTTTGCTTTATTTTCTGCTAATATTAATTTCCGCGCGGAGGAACTTCCCGGTGCTCGCGCGTTCGCTCGCGCGCGCGCGCGGATTTTTCAGCGCTCAAGGCTACGCGTCACGTATCTCCCCGGGCCGCGCCTCGCCTCGCCTCGCCTCCTTCAGCGAGTTTGTTCCTTCCTCGGCGTGTTTGTCCTGTCCGGCCGCGCGTCTATTTGCATGTAGGAATAAATGCAAATGGCACCGCGTGCAAAATGCACTCGCGAGAAACGGCGACGCGCTTTAAATAAGAAGTCGCGCCGCCGCCGTCGCGCGTTTTCGTTCCGCGTCGCGTACAATCGCGCACCACCGTGTCTTCTCATCGTCTTTCTTTCCCCACGCGAGGTGCACGGCCAGCGCTGCTAATTACGCATATTCCTCCATATGCGCGCGATGTTAGACGGGGAATTGCGCGAAGATGACGGCGCGCCTTCTCGCGCTGTCGAGAGATACAAATCTCGCGATCTCGCCGGCCACGTTCGCGTTAAGCGCGACGACGCAGGAGCTCGCAAATTGCTCGTCCGACGATCGCACGCTTCTGGAAACGGGCACTCTTCGCTATTCGACAGCTGTTCCCTTCGAGTACTCTCTGCACGCAGCAGCGAAACGCGCGACTCGGTCATCCCGAAAATCGCGACCGAGTCGAGGCGAGTTTTTCAGACGCGCTCCGCCGCGCCGAGGTCGCCGGTGCGGCAGGACTCTTTTTCGGCCCGTTCCTCGTTTTTCCCGATGCCTCGGTCGCGTCTCGCGCGTGGGCAGGATGCAGTTAGGTAGGATCTTGGCGGCGGACAAGGCCTTCCGTGTCGGTTGCCTGCGGCTTGCCGTGCGTATACACGTATAAAGTGCGCGCAACGACGCGACTCCACCTTGGCCACAGGCCACAGGATCCTCTCCCCGAGTCCTCGTTTACACAAGTGTGCGTGTGCATATGTTCAAGATGTCGGAGCGCGCTCTGTGTAAAATTAGAAATGTCCAATCGCGCAGCCGGTGCAGCTTCGGCGGGAACATTGCTGCCGCGCACATTCGGAGCAACGCTTTGAAACAGTAGAAAGAAGGAAAGAAAGAGAAAAAAAAGGCGGGGGGTGGGGAGGAGGGGGGGGATAAAGAATCCACGAAAGTAAAAGGAAATCGACGCGCGCGAGAAACGAGTGTTATTACTCGCGAGCCTCGAAATATGAAAGTAACGGGCGCGTTACGTTCGAATGAACGGTGCGAATAAAGCGCTCTCCTCGGAGTATTTAAACATTGCGTTAAAAGTGACACCGTGCGTGCGCGCCTACATACGCACGCACGCACGCATGCATGCATGCACGCACAAACGCGCGCGCTGAATCGCACTGTAAAAACATTGATTAACCGTCACGTCGATTACCCGCGCGGGAATGTTGTATCGCATCCGCTGCTATTTTCTGCATTCCCACGTAGTTAACACCTATTAATCCTGATTAATCGCGCGATTAATCACTCCGCATTCCGCAGACGCCGAGCCCAACCCTGGGCTCTCTCCGACGCGCATCGCCGGCGCTTCGTTCGCGGCGCGACGACGACGTCGCGACGGATGCCATCGCCTCATATACGCGCGCACGGCTTCTGCGAGACACCTTTTCGCAGCGTGCGTGCGTGCGTGCGTGCGTGAGTGCGTGCGTGCATGCGTGCATGCGGCCAGCACCTACACGCATTCCACGCGGCTTACGTAAGACGACGTTATCCTCGCGCGCGAGAGCTGCACCAAATTCTGACGAAATTTTATTGTACGCCAGGAAAAGAAATTTAGTATCTCTAATAAAACTAGTCTAGTTGAGGCATTTTTTAATATCTCAACCAAATATCTTGTTTTATATAACAAAATATTTAGTTGTCCCAACTAAATATATTTTTCTGCTTTGTTCTCTGGACCAAAATGATTTTGTTCTTAGACTTCATATATAAGAATTAAGCGTTTTAGTTATTTTATCTATAAAAATTACATAATAACGAAATATTATTTTACATAAACTAAAATAATGCCCAATGGATACTATTTTGTCTTTCTGTGCACTAAAATTTAGATTTTATATATTAAGAAAAAATTATAGTATTTTTAACAATATTCATATAGTTAAAGCTTCTTGATTGCTATAACAAAAGTATTACGTTATGCGAACAAACCGTAATCAAACAAGATATTTGTTTACAGGAACTAAACACTTTTGTTGGGCATATTTTAACCAAATTATTTTGTTGTTACAACAAAATTTTCGTTCACGCAACAATACATTTTTCCTAGCGTACGTGTGTAACATGTGTTTTTTAATTTTAATTTTAATTTTGTCTGGTGCCAAAGGGATTTTCTCTTTATTTTTTTACCAATTGCAAATATATCGTCGAAAACGTGAGAGAGAGAGAGAGAGAGAGAGAGAGAGCGAGAGAGGGAGGGGGGGATAAGATCGCGTTCTCTGGAACGTTGAACAGAGAACATCTTTCGTTTAGATCGGAACCAAGGTGAAAGCGACGGTTTCACGGCGTTTCGAAAATCGCCGATTTTTTTTTTCCGATGAGAAAGCATCATCGCATTATCGTCGCTGATTACGGCGAACACCGCTCAGTCGGCGTTTAGTCGCTCGCGTGCCGTGACCACGTCGGAATTGACAGCGCATCGCCGTTGAAAACAACTTTCGGCCGGTATCGCGTATTAATTTGAAAGAATATTTTTCCCGATCGACAGCGTTCCGCTCCCCCCCCCTCTCTCTCTCTCTTTGGCTACTAACTCCATTGTTCGCGCCGCTGCTGTTAGCTCGATGCAGCAGCCACGGTGTGCAACTGCAATATGCGCACGCAACGTCGAGCCTATTCAACCATTGTACCGGAGTAACGTAAAAATATCCTTTTAATAGAACGATCTATTTGTAATTCTAGCGGACGTAGCATGGGAACTCGTTTGTACATTCCTTGCATCAACATTTTCCCATATTTGCGCCCCTCCCCCCGCATCCCCTTCCATATCCTATCACTCCGTACATATAATAATATAATATAATAACACATATAATAACATAATATCGTTCATTCTTCGTCGTGAAATTTACCGCTACAACATATTATTTTTCGCTTTGTGGTACCGCGCTGCCGCACCAAAAACCGATTAATTCTATTCGCTGATAATCGGCGAGTGCGCGGTGAGTTCACTGCGTAGGACACAATCTCCCCTTCCTTCTCTTTTTCCCTATCTGTGGCTACGAATCCTTCTGGTTTCTTTTCTTCTTTTAGTAAATTCGCAGTTTCTCTACCTACGTGTGTCCAGAGCGTTGCATTTGAAAATATTAAGAAATCTGCTTTTAATTTCTAGCATTAAATACTTGAGTTACTAAGATTTTAATTAAATCTCTGTTAAGGTAAAGCGCAGCTTAAACTAACTGGAAAACAAAGTTTTCCCGATTCAATTACTCTTTCGACGTTGTAATTTCCGACGTTAGGTAACTTCGTAATTAAGCATCTCATCACATTTTCCATAACAAAAAAAAAAAAAAAAAAAGAAGGGAAAAGCAAAAAAAAAAGCTCCTCTAAGACTGGCCGAACGTCGCGGCGGGTTTCGCCTCTCCCCCCCCTGCCGCGCCGTAAACATCTAAAAACAACGAGAGAACGACCGGTTGCGGAGGTTTTCCTCATAATTAAGTCGTCGCGACGTTCTTGCCCGCGCGCTCCTCTCTCGCTCTTTCTCCCTCGTTACTTCCGATTAATTTTCAGCGCGACTGCGATAGCAGAAATCGAATCTCCGGGCGCATCGAAGCGTAGAGAGGCGGACAATGATGTACTCGCCGATGCACCCGGCGGAACAAAGCGCTGCGTGGCGATAAAAATATGATCCTCCGGCGACGACTCAATCGAGCCGATCGGAGGCGCTTTCGCGCTCGAGTTGACTCGCTCCTCGTAGACGAGAAGAGATGCCCCCTTCCCCCCCTTTCTATCTCGCAGAGACGCGGGGCTCGCTCGCGCGAGGAGAGACAAGACGGACGAACGACGGACAGAGACCCTACCGTGATTTTCCGTATCGTCAGAAGGGTGTGAAGCATGCATAATGCATCGTGGGCATTATGCGAGGGCGTGCACGGCCCCGGGGCCTGATATTACAAATGTACCTACGTATGCAAATGAACGGGACGCCCTTCTCCTGCCCTTCTCCCCTCTCTCTCTCTCTCTCTCTCTTTCGCGTGTCTTGACGGCTGACCTAAATATGGAATTTTCAGCGTCAGACGGACGTCGTTACGCGGGTTAAATACGTAATAACGCAACCGGCGACATATGTCCTCCCCCCTCCTCCGCGTTTTTGCGGGTTATTGCGTATCGCCTCTGAGCTGTCGCGTGTCTCAGGGCCGATCGGCTGTCCCTCAGCCGCTCCGTCCGACGAATTTCTCTCGCGATCCCAATTAGGCGAGAAGGAGTTTGCGCTGAAAAGTTAGCTGTCGGGCGACGCGCCTTGTGACTCTTCTTCTCAGATTGTTGCATGGATCTCGCTAACACCGTGCAGAGAGTCGAGTCTTTTACAAGCGTGCCGGCCAGCGAGCACGTAAGAATCCCGGGTATTTATGCACAGAAGGGGCCTCCTCCCCGATTTAATTTATTTTTAAATATGTTGTTGGGGGAGTCTTTCTGAGTCGTTCTGAGTTTCATATACATATATAAGAGTCGGACGCGCAAATAGCTTCGGTGATACAGGTTGAGAAAGGATAGAAATAACACAGTATAAAGTATAAAAATAAGTGTTTAATGATGATTTATTCAGTACAATCGTTGGGAATTGGGAAGATATCAGCCATCGCATCAAAAAATGCGGTAATCGTGCACGAAACTCACTTTATATGGAAAGTCGTATTGTTCCGTGTCACATGAGTCTGCGATTTTCCACGTGACGCAAATTCGATCAGACGAGGAGGGGGTGTGGGTGGAGGGGCCGATGGCCCCCGCACCCCCCTTCGGTGTATGTGTGTGTGTGCGTATACTTCGATGATTCATTACTTGAAACAAATTTTCATATTTACTACTTTCATCGTTTCTGAGTTTGTATTTCCGAAGCTATTTGTGTCCGACCGTTATATTTGTATATGAAACGACTCAGGAAGACTTCCGCAACAACATATTCAAAAATTACTTAAATCGGAGGGGGGGGGGCCTCTTTTATGCATAATTACCGAATCCCGCACTGCTGGCCTGCAGCTGCTGATGTCAAAGGCGGCAATGACGAGTTCATCTGACGCCAAATGAATCGAATGGTTTCGCGCGCGCAATTGGCCTGAAAACGACCACATCGCCGTGGCGGGTCTCGCGCGGCGGCGCAGCGCGGCGCGGAAAGTTTACGTTTTATTTCGCGTTTATCGCAAATCGCAAGAAACTTCGATTCCCCGCCGCTCCTTCAAGCTGTAAAGGAGCTGTAAAGGAGGCTGTTGGGCCGCACCGCGCTGAATGCTTTACGCCGGGGGACGGTTTACGACTGCATTCTTTGGGCCACGGTCGTGTGCTCACGAGAGCTGTGCGGAATCGTCTCGCTCTCTCTCTCTCTCTCTCTCTCTTGTTGTCTTCCCATGTCTCGCGTGTTGCAATTTCGAGCGAGCGAACGCGCGCGGCGTAAGTTGGCCCGAGCCGGAACTTGCGAATGGTATCGTTAGCCGCGAATCCGCGTGACGATCATTCGGGAATTTGCCTTCGATACGTCTTTCCTCTTCCTGTCGCTGTCTCTCTCTCTCTCTCTCTCTCTCTCTCTCTCTCTCTCTCTCTCTCTCTCTCTCTCTCTCTCTCTCTCTCTCTCTCTCTCTCTCTCTCGCCGTAACGAGCCGACGACGCGCTGCAACATGAGCGAGGAAAGAGCCGTTCGTATGCGCGGCGCGCAGTGCATCGAGCGAAAGAACACCATTACGGCGGAATTATAACACGCGCCGGCCTCGATATTGACGGAACACTCGACGCGTTTTTTCGTGCCGCGCGCGCGCGCGCGCGCGTATGGATGCGTGTGTGTCGCGCATTACGCGACGAAATAATTCATAAAGCCGTGGGCACGCTCGAGCGGAGTCGGAATCGATGCTCGAAGCGCGGTGACCGTTCGTCATCGAAATGAGTGCGATGCTCCGGCCGGGTCGCTGAATAATTCCGGTCGACGTGCAGCGCGATGAAAGCGCGTGTTCGGAGAATTGCACCGGATTAAGAGATATAAGAAGTGCAAAGCGACGGACACGCCGAATGGAAGTCGGGATTAATGTATTGTGTTTGTAATTAATATGTAATATATGCAGCGCGGCAAACGCCGACGCCTGCGAGCGTTCGAAAGCGCATCGATCATCCCTCCGCGCGAATCGCGATGTATCCGCGTCGGATCCGCGTTTCGAAGCGTCGGGCGAGTCGAATTAAGAGTATACGTTTCGAAAGTGCGTCGGTCTTCTCCTCTCTCTCTCTCTCTCTCTCTCTCTTGCTCGCCTGAAAAGTGTAACGTCGTTAGAACCTCGCGATACGCCCAACCGCGGTGATGTCGATGAATTATCTGGGCGCAGCCCGGCGACGTAAAATCATCGGGCGGGTTATATCCCGGGCCGCCTCGCGGTGATTTGATTTTGCCGGAACGAGGCTGACCGCTCTCATATCGACAACAACAAAGTTGCCATGTGTGTTGACTGCAAAGTTACAGCGCCGCGAACACCTACACTAAATCCCGAAGAGATACGATCGCGTAATTCGTGTTGACTTTTCAATTTTTCAGTGCGTGGGTCGAAGCCCGTCCTCACCCCACCTCCCCCCTTCTCGAGTCCTCGTCGGCGAATCGAGTTCCATTAGCGCGATTACCACGATTCATATCGAGATTCGGTCGCGGCTCGATCGTCGTCGTGCCGACTCGCGAATAATTTATGCGACCGCATCGAGGAAGGAGAGAACGAGGAGAGGCCTCTTTCCAGCTCTCCTTCCCTCCCTTCCTCCCTGCCTCTCTGTCTTCCTCACTCCTCGTTTCCTCGTAGCGTCCCTCTCGTCGGTTTTGCTTTTATTCCGCCGGAGTCACGGACGCGCCAAGGCGAAGCGACTCACTCTTTCCTTTCTCTCTCTTTCTCTTTTGCGATTTAATTAGCGCGTGGATTAAGCACCAGCGTACCGATGTACACCTCGTCGCTGCAGAAAAAGCCGTCTGCGAGTCCCGGGCCTGGGGACGATCCTGGCGCGAGGGGACGACCTGCTGAATTATGCGCGCGGCCTTTTTCGTCCATCTCGCCGCGGTTTCCGTCGCGGCAAAAGCGGCTCGCTCTCTTTCCCTGTCTCTTTCTCTCTCTCTCTCTCTCTCTCTCTCTCTCTCTCTCTCTCTCTCTCTCTCTCTCTCTCTCTTTCTCCCTTTCGCGCGCACGCCTCGTCTTCGCGCCGTGAAATTCGCGCGCGGCACAAACGTTAGTGCCGCCTCGCGCACAAATCCGTATAAAAGTGCGCTGTATAGCGGAGCGCACCGCTACACGCCTACTATAAAGCGACGGCATAATAACCTTACGAAGTGCACCTTACTGTGCGCGCAGACAACGCGCGTTTTGATAACACACGAGCTGAGATAACGTTCCGCGCGGGATAACTTCTGCGCGCGCGCGAGCATACTCTCGTACTTACGGCGACCTTCATCGCGGTCTCGCGCGTTGCGACGCGCACTGGCGAGGAAAAGCATTATTCTCTCAGGCGACGTCGATTCCGTTCTTTTTGCTCGCCCTGGCATTTGATCGTAGACCTAACGAGACCGGGCGAGAGCGAATACACCGGAAGATTCAATCGATTTCTCAGATATCACACGTATGTATGCAGAGTACGAGTTTAAATGTATAGGAGAGATTGCGCGCGCGCAGGGGAAGAGATCTGCAATTACCGGCGCGATTCAATAGAGATCCGGAGTACGCGCGGAGAAAGGCTTGCTCTTAACAATTTCGTATGCAAATTTTCGTAACGCCGCCGTACAAAGCCGTAGCCGGACGGCTCGTGTTGATTTCAAAGCCACGTCGCCCGGGAATTAAAGCCGCGCGCGCGCGCCGTCGCTCTCTACGACACACCTCTAGGCACAATACTCTTCATTAGCAAATATTTTGAACGCCGCGCGGAAAAGCCGTATCGAAAAATCGTTACGACTGGTCGCGCGCGCGCTCTTTCCCTCTCTCGCTCGCTCTCTCTCTCTCTCTTTCTCTCTCTCTCTCCGTCTCTGCCTCTCTCTTTCTGACCGCGCGCATTTCCCGATTAAAATAAAACAAACGAGCGACCATGGCGCGGCGATCCGTTCGATATCCTCTAACGAGGATCGGCGTTTCAGCTGGTTACCAATGATATTGGATTTCACGGCGTCCAAAGCCCTCTTCTAATGTAGCGATTAAAAAAAAAAAAAAATCTCCTCCCTCTTTCTCTCTCTTCCTGATCTCCGCGCATCTCCGCTCTCGGGTGGAGATTTCGCGTCGCAACGCGATCGATCGCTCTTTCCCGTAGCTAACGATGAAATTGCCGTTTTTCACGTGTACACGCGGCGAGGAAATCGATTGAGATTTCCGGCTGAACGACGCTCGACGGACGCTAACCGTTTTCGGCCGTCCTCGAGAGCTGGGTCGCGATTCGTGGCGCGCGCGGCGCGTTAAATATATACACATATAATAGACGCGACTTGAATGGGAATCACGGGGCCGGAAAGGGGTTAACTTATGGCACGTTCCCGGGGTTACCGTGGTCAACCGACGCGTCGCCCTTTAATTCCACGACAAAGGTGTTCACTATTCACCGCGTCATTCTCATGGGGCTCTTGTTCGGCCCTCGAATTCCCCGGGCAGGCCGGCGACAATGCAATGAGAGACGGTCGGATCTCTACAGCCTCGCAGAGGTGACCGTAGGGACTCGAGGGAGGCCGGCAAGATGATGGAAGATAGGTAAAGGGCTAACGGCGGCAGCCCGCCGCGGCTACAGTCGGCGAAGAAGGAGAGAGAGAGAGAGAGGGAGAGAGACGGAGAGACTGACTAGCGCAATTAAAGCCGAAGAATCTTCCCGGAAGATAAGATGGCCTGGTTCAGTCGTGAGGGAGCCGGGCCGAGAGAGAGAGAGAGAGAGAGAGAGAGAGAGAGAGAGAGGGGGAGAGAGAGAGAGAGAGAGAACGCACGCGAGAAGAAGTCCATGTTCTTTCCTGTTCGCAGCGGACTCGATAAAAAGTATCGCGCGAGCCGTAGAGTTAATTAGCGACATTGGCAATTACGCGCCAAAGTTCGGCGCGCTGCGCTTTTCGGAGTTCCCGAGCCGGAGATAGAGAGCCTCCGCTCCGCTTCGATCTTTATTTCACCGTTGCGCTCTCGCCGAGTATATTTCCGCCTTTCCGCCCTCCTCCTCCTCCTCCTCCTTCGGCACGTTCCTCCGGTGAGCTCTTCCGAGGGCGAGCGAACGCTCGGCAGAAAAATCCCTCGCGAGGGACTTGATCGGGAACTAATGAGCGGAAGAATGAATTGTAATATCGGTCGAGGAGAAGAACGAGCAGTGAGGATTTACGAGCAGCGAGGAAGCGACGCGTATTCGAGTTCCTCTCTCGGAACGAAAGGAAGGCGCGAGAGAGGAGTTGTACAGGCAATTCCGAATTGCGTCTCGGACGGGCGAACGTTTTTCGTTCTCTCGCCCTCCTCTGCCCTCCCCTCTCCCCCCCCCCCGCCTCCGTCCGTTATATGGCAACTTTCATATCGCCGCGGGAATCTCATTTCGAACGTTCGAGGGCGACGTATTAAGGGCGAACTCGGTGATTTATACGCGCGTGCGCGCTCGAGGTACTCGGAATAAATTCGCGGACGCGCTTCGAACGGCAATGTGAGAGACAATGTAACCCGTTCGTCGGATTATTAATCAGATTCGGATTCGCGCGAAGTAATGGCCGACACTGCGCCGGGCTGTGTTTCGGGGCGTAGTCCAAAGTTGGCGGAACTACCGCGGTAGGATCCTTCCAAATGCAACTGCGCTCGCGCCACCGTGTTGCTACCGGGGCATTCCGTCTGGCTATACAGTAATTAATCCCGCGTCTCGCCCTGCAACTTGACGCACTCGAGTTCAAGGGAAATCCCAGACGTCCCGGGAATTACGACTGCGGAGACGCGCTCGCGGATTCGTGAATACACGTGAAAGAGAGAGAGAGAGAGAGAGAGAGAGAGAGAGAGAGAGAGAGAGAGAGAGAGAGGGAGAGAGAGAGAGAGAGAGAGAGAGAGAGAGAGAAAGTCGCGCGCGCCCTTAAGATTGCGAACTACTGCCAAAATGTCACTCGACGATGCGCCAATACACTGTAAAACTAGGTATCGGAACATGTGTGTTAAAGTTGAGTGTTAATGTGTTAATTTTGACACATTAGCTGGCGTTAAGGCACCAAGTGCGTCAAAATATATAAATTCGTTTTCTGTGACAAAAGTGTGTTTTAATAACGCACCATGTAACACACTACAGAAACGTGTTACTTTTCCTCAACAATCCCGTGACACACATAGAGCGTGTTATTTAGACACAGAATGATAATCGAAGTACACTTGGATGATATACTGGATAACACACCAAGTCACGTAGCACACTAGTAATGTGTTCATGATAACACACTAATTTTGTTGACACACGTTTAAATGAACACACATATGTGTATTAAAAAAAAATACATGTGAGAAAAACACAAATCGACAAAATCGGCGATTACTCGCCCTCAGAAAAGTATCGTATCTATTGAACATATGAATGCAATAATAACTTGCTTTCATATTATTACAGACTAAATCATTGATTATATGTTATCCATTATTATATGTTTAAACGTAATATGTTAAATAACGCGTGACTTAAAACGGAAGAAATGTGTAAAAAAAAAGATTAATTCATTTTTACACGCTTGTGCATTTCGAAATAACACACTTGGATTCGCAATGTTGCTCAATTCACCTTCATAACACACTTGAGGTGTGTTATTTTCATATACCTTCATAACACATTTGAGGTATGTTATTTTAATATACTTTCATGACCCACTGAAAGTGTGTTATTTTGATACACCTAACCATTAACACACATACAAACGATTATATTTAACACATACATAAATATGTTCTTTTAACACACATATACGTGTTGATTTAATTCGCTGATTTTGCACGTCTAAAGTGGGGACATACTTTAACACGCTTCAAGCATGTTATTATAACACACTTCAGTTTACAGTATGTACGCCTCCAAATTGAAGCCGCTTCTTTAAGTTCACCAAGAGCGAGCTGGATGAGTCATCGAAACGCATGAGCGGAATATATCCGCAGGAAAACAATTCCGATTCGCGCAACTGAACGGGGAAAACTCTTCGGCAGCGAGAAACGATGTCTGTCACCGCGGTCGACGAAATTCCGAGCACTTAGCCGTGAAAATCCGAGAAAATTTGTGTTCTCCTCTCCTGGCCTCCGGAAACGGAAGATTCAGTTGCACCCGTGAAGTAGCATCCTTTCCACGCGCGTTTCGCAATTTTCGAGTAAACGTCCGCCCGGCGAACTTTAGATACTCGTCCGGGGAAAACCGCTCGAATTCGAGTGACCGCGAGCTCGCCGCGCGCTCTCGTCCCTCCGAGACGAAGATGCGAGGCAAAGAGAGAGAGAAGGCGCGCTATTCGCGATTCGCGATGGAGAACGGGCGAACGAGCGCGCAAGTTTTTCGAGGGCTTTACAAGACTCCGCGGGATTCAGCTCCGCGCGCGCCGCGCGTTATCGATCCTCTCCTCCTTCTCTCGCTCTCGCACGCCGCGATCTTCCTCTCCGTTCCGTTCTCTATCGATCAGGCTACTCGGGCCAGGCTTCTCCCATGCAAACACACGGGACACGGGGGCGAATACGGCGAAACTGCCGGTATCTGCGATCGTTGCAGGCAGTAACAACGGCAGTTAATGTCCGGAGGCCCGCGCCCGCGCCCGGGTACTCCGTAACCCAATGAGCAGATACAATCGGAACATAGATTAACTGCAATATAGACCGCCGCCTCTGCCCAAGATAGTCATCGGTGCGCGCGCGCGCGCGCGCGAGGGGGGAACGTCGAGCTCGATGTGTTATTAAGCGAATGAATTCGTTAAATAACTCGAGCCCCTTCTGCGGGAAACGCGACGGAAAATCGTTCACACAGGTCTCTTCCGCCTGGACGCGTTAACTGCGGGCCATCGAAAGACACTCCGATCGGAATTCTGGGTTCACGTGAGAAATTACCTCTGGAAATTCGGCCGACGGTGGCCGGGGGAGAGGGAGGGGGGGGGATTTATCGTCTTAACACGTTATCGTTTTACCATGCGCGCGACGTCACCGTCTTCTCCCTCCAGGCTGGAAATTCAGATAGAACGGAAATAGGCTGAGGCAGAGAGCGGAACGGAAAGAAATAATTCGAAAGTCAGTCCGAAACAGGACGACGCGAGTCGCGAGTCGCGAGACGCCAGCCGCTGCACATTCGCGGAGAAGGATCAGAAACGCGAACCTGTCCGAAACATCGGCGACCCCACCTGCCACCTGCACGTATTTCCGCGCCCGGGGCTCGACGGGGTGCGCGCTTGGCAAAATATTTGGGAACTTTCGTAGACGTGCGCGCGTTTCGGTTCCGGTTCGGCGCTCTCGACGAATCGCCGCCCGGCGAGTCGTCTTTTTGCTGTCCGCCGCCACTTTCGGACGAGCGGCAATTAAGCGTTCGATGGCGCGCTCCGTCACGTACAAATGCGCCGCCGGTCGGCCGCCACTGAGTGATCCTGAAATATTCCTTCCATGCAAATCGCTCCGATCCTCCGAGCCGAAAGCGGGCAGAGCGGGGGCAGAGGAAAAGGACGACAAGGACGTTGTTGCGCGGGTAAAATGGCCGCGCCACTCGCTCGTCCGGCGCGCTTCTTCGCGCTCGCGCTCGCTTCAAAGTCTAAAAATACACTCGGAAATGTGTCAAGGGGACGATCGGCATTCGTGATTACGCCGACGTAGCGCGCCCGACGCGACGTTCCTTGTAAGTTCGCTCGTCATCATTTGTACACGGCGTGTAAAGGTACCACAAAAGCGCGTCCGTTTATTATCGTCGCGGCGCTCGCCACGAAGACGCGCGCGCGCGCGCGCGCGTTAAATGGCTCGGCTCTCGCAGGAGGAGCGCCTGGTATTCGGCTTGAGATAATAACTCGTCCAGCGAGATGACTAGGCGCCACCCGGTATCCAAGAATGCCGGCTGTCCGTCCTCCGGGTCCTCCCTCCTTAATGAACACGCATTATGCAGGTATCTCTCCTTCGCCGTGATACTGACGACTAAGAAAAAAACGACCAAAGTGACGCGATTGTTTCGCCTCGTGCACCGTCAGAAGAGGGTCCTTCCTCTGGCTCTCTCTCTCTCTCTCTCTCTCTCTCTCTCTCTCTCTCCCTCTCTCTCTCTCTCGTGTACAGCCAGGCTTCATTTACGCTGGCCGATTCAGCCATAAGCATAGTGCCATCGAGATATGTCGCAATCAAGCACATCATGTTCGAATATGTATATTCGTGACTTTGTTGATTGATCGGTCAATCGGCAACGGACGCGCTCCGCGGCGCAACCTACCTCTGTCACCATCTGTCGCCCTGACAGCTTTACGTCAGAGAATGGGACTTGGCGAGCGAAGTTTGGTGTACATCTTCAAGTTGTGAAGGGCGACTCTCGACGGGATTCTCTGTCGGGTAAACTGTCGCTTGGAGCGTTCCGCGCGAACACGATCGATTGGTCACGTTGATCGAACAACAACAATAAACCCGGAGGAACAAGCTGCGCGAAAGCTTCTCGGACGTTTTCCTAAATTACGGACGGCGCGGAACGCTTCCGCTTCGGGGCGTGTCTCTGAGATGTAGATTCCCGTCGTTGTCTCGCAAACGTACAAACTGTATCGCTGATTACGCCGAGGGACGAGGGACGAGGGAGGCGGCCGAGGATTCGCGAGCAATGCGAGCGGACGCAGCGGACTGCATCGTTAATTGGGTCAAGCTGGTCGCGCGCGCGCGCGCGGGCAGCGGCATTCGACGCGACGGGAATAAAAGCGTGGGATGAAAAGAGACGGCGGCCGAGGCGCGCAATTTGAACGCAATGCGACATTTCCAGAGCGAGTGCTCAAGCATCCACCCTCTCTCGTCAGCGCCGGCGGATCGAGGCAGATCCGCCGCGCTCTGTGAGCGCGCGCGTCTTCCTCGTTTTTGCTTTTTTACTCTTTCCTTTTGCTTCCCACTCCCTTTCGTTATCCAGTTTGCGCGCGTCCTGAAATTCCACATGCCTATTAAGCCGCCCTGGATTCTTTGTGTCTATGAGTAACGTTGATTATTATCCTTGTCGTGTCGTGTTTCGAATACTCGCAGTTTTCTAGTGACCCCCCGCCCCCTTCTCTCTCTCTCTCTCTCCTTCGAGGTCAAATTAAATTTGTAGCAAAGTTTACCGAAATAAACAACTGAGAAACAAAGTCGTCGTCCAGACTCGTGCTCCTAAAAAGAATTCTCCGTCGTCAATGTTCGATAAGTTCGTCACGCGCGCAATGAGTATCGAGCGACTGTGTCAATTTTCAAAGAAACAGATTCACGAATTTTTTAAACTCCTCCGGAAGCTCCGTTTTCAAACGTGTCTCTGTGAGAAGCGCTGGTCGTGTGAAATCGTCGTGTTGCCCGACTTACCCAGCAGATTTCATGATCTCACCTCAGTCGGGCTGTTCTTTAAACTTTAAGCAATCAGAGGAGGACTTTTTAATCGATAAGAAAAACACGAACCGGTGCCACTGTCCTTCATCCGCCAGCGCATCCCGTTCCTCACCTCACCTCACTTCACCTCACCGCGCCCCATGCCTTCGACGTCGCAGCAAACTCGGATGCACCTCCTGCATCCATCGGAATATGACGGAATTCCGTGGAGGCTGCGTCGTGCGAGATAAATTTTATTCAACTTCCAGCATACACACACACACACACACACGACGGGCTGATGGGCAGCGGAAGCTGCTCGTAGGAAAAGGGGAAAAATAACGACGAGCAGAAAAAGGAGGAGAACCAAAGGCGGAAAGAGAGGAAGGGTGAATCGACGAAATCGCTGTGTTTTCTGTCGTGTTCCGCGGCGATTCGCCAGCGTAGTTGATATGAATTTCGAGGAGGAGAATGTCCTTGCTGCGCGATCCTCTTCGTCCTGTCGCGCGCGTCAACGTCACGTGCGCGCGCGCCTACCGCGACGACGGAAACTTTGACCTACCCTTTGCCCCCTTTGCGCGAGACCAGAGCGACGTTTCCGTCTTGCCTCCCCCGCGGAGTTCCGCAAAGTTTTTCCTGGTAAATGGCCGGTAATAACGAACTTTTCCGCCTTGGTACTAATTCGGAGAATTCGAGAGTCTTCCGATCCGAAGTTGCAACGCGGTTGTTACTCGGCCCGGCGTATGATTGCTGTAACTACTTTGTTGCGAACTCATCGGCGGCGGCGGCGGCAATGTTTTATACGCGACAAACTCGATAAGATTGCTTTCAATTCCGAATTGAAATGTATCCTGCCAGTTGATTGTCATCAGGAGTGTACAAATGATATTTCTAAGATTCTAACGGCGCCGGAGCAACCGATTTTGCTCAAAGTTCATTCCTCCTCCCGCGTCTTTTCTCTAGTTTTGAAACCCCATTGTCGCCGACCACGATGGGAAATATTTCAACGATTCGGTTGTAATTGAAACTTTTCAAACGATTGTCCAAGTTTTCGTTGAGTTTCTCCATAAAACACTGGGAAACTTATTATTTCTACATTGAGAGAGAGAGAGAGAGAGAGAGAGAAACATGTTTCTCTGAAAAATAAGGGACGTGTTAAATTTATATTAATATGCCCACACACATACTTTCACACCAAGAGGAAATTTTGTCTGAATGAGAAAATATACATTTTCTTAAACTCGCGGTAGCAAGTTTGCTCTAATGTTTGCTCTAACGCTTAAATGAAAAATATTTAAATATATTAATAATATTTAAATATGTCAGATGTGATATTACATCTATTCTCTCAGATGTAGATCTAATAAAGACACGCAATCAAATCGAGAAGCTCAACAGGATGTTCATGTCCGTGGGGAAGTACAATATTTTCACGGTGAAACCGGACCACAGTATTGCAGAACAAGTTTAAACGTTTCCCCCCGTCCATATCGAGCGCGACGTCGTAACCAGTCAAGCATCGCGCCGAGATCGGTGCGCGGCGGTCGGGATCAGCGTCGCGTCCAAGGACGAACGTCCGTCGTCGGGGACGACGAATTTTCACGACGCGGCGCGGCGTCTCGTCGTTCGCGCGGAAATCCCGTTAACCCGCGACTCACTGCCGTCATTTATGCAAATGAAACATTAACAGCGTCTACCAAGTTTTATAGTTCCGAGTTAGCCGACCGTCCGCGCATTCTCTCTCCGGCGCAACGAATAAGGCGGGGACGAAGAGGGAGGGAAAAAAGGGGTTGGAGGAGCCGAGCGGTTGCGGCAACCCCCGAGGCGCGTTGAAGAAACGTGGCTCTAAAGCCACGCTGCTCTCGTGATCCACTCACTCTTTTCGAGAAAGTCGCTAACAAAGATGAACCTTCGTTCTGGTACCCTCTAGACACCCTCTTCCTCCTCCTCCCCCCTCTTTCACCTCCACAAAACTTCCCTTTCTGTTTCCTCGCGCGTTCATTTCGGACACTTTTCTGTTTTTTCTCTTCTCTTCCTGCCTCCCTCCCTTTCCTATCCTCCTTCTCTCTCTCTCTCTCTTTTTCCTTCGCTGTTCATTGTCTCGCGAAGGGAGCTATTTAATTTTAACCGCTTATCCAATGTAACCTGTTCAGCGGCTCATCTCCCAAGATAGATATCAGTTACGTCGCTCTCTCCAAGTTCAATCGTCACTCACATCAAGGTACACTGGGATACACTTCATCGCGTACCACTACGTTATCGAAAGCCGGTTCAATTGGGGTAATTAGCACCGTCGTTCCAACTGGTTACGGCTAAGCTGCCGCGAAGCAAGACGGAAAATCGCGCGATCTCCGATCAGACGACATCGCGTGACGTCGCGATCTCGCGTGTTACTTCCCGATAGAACGTGCCGTTTAAATCATTGCGGAATCATTTCGAGTCACATACATATATACACACACACACACACACGCATATAAATCGCGCGTCTGCGCAAAATTTCTTTTCGTACGGATCGGATAAATCAAGCGCGCGCGCTTGCGTTCAATAATATAACAGGACTTGACAAACGGTGAGAGAGCTCACACGTGACGTAACGACAGCACAGCACGTTTATTTATGACAGTGCGCTCTTATCTAGCCGAGATCTCGTGGCGTGACGTTGAATTCGCCGCTTGAATTCGGCGATCGATAGGATTATACGTAATTAAGGCCGTCCTTAACGGCTGTACGTGTCGCTGGGTCGGCGATTAGGTATTAGCTCGTGCGGCGAATTAGTTTCAACAATCGAGCGTAAACTCGCGCGGTGTACAAAAGGACGCATAACGAGCGCGTTGTGCGTCTCGAAAAGAGAGAGAGAGAGAGAGAGAGAGAGAGAGAGAGAGAGAGAGAGAGCGCATCCCGTTCATCGAAAAATTTGTCGGCGTCGCCGCACCGATGAAATATGACCTTAATATATCAGACGATTAGCGAATTCCCGCGATTTATCGAAATCGCCACGGCTGATGCGACAGTTGCGCGCGTAATTGGCGCTCGCGAGAGCGAGAGAGCGAGCAAGCCCGCATGCTAATGTCGACATACAGTACTTGGAACATCGTTAATCTAATAATTTATTCGCTCGGACGGAAAATGGCGGCTTTTTGTTCGTCCGCGATATTTCCGAATTTTTATAACTCGACAATTTGTACGATGCACGAAATACGGTGTAAGCAATCTGGAACTCGTTTCTCGTTAATTCGACGAGATATTATCGTGTTACGCGACATTACATTTTTTACCATTTTTAGTTCAGTTTCTTTTTTTTCTGGCGGATTGTTACGCGACCGAAAACGCGACTTTCAACGCAAGGAAGAGAACGCGCTTCTCCTGGCGATCCTGCGGGACCGGGGGATGTTGCAAATTAATTTTCTAAATTATACGTCGCATAGGTTCCGTTGTTTTCTCTCCTCCGTTTACATGTAGCGTAAATACTTTGAAGTCGCGTTAATTTCGCAATTGTGGTACGCGAAGGTGCCTCGGCATCGGATGAAAGCCGTACGTCGCGCGTCGACGCGGAACGAAATAAATCGCGTGAAATTTTCACGCAGCCCCTCGCCACACACGTGCGTGAGCAAATATTTGAAATTCGTCGTGCTTGTGTCGCGCGACTTCGTCTCGACGATGAAAAACCATTTCTACGCTGTAAATAAGTCTGTCTCTCTCTCTCTCTCTCTCTCTCTCTCTCTCTCTCTCTCTCTCTCTTTCTCTCGGGCGACGCGCGTTAACCTTCGGCACCGGAATATATTTTTCCGCCGATAGAGAAGGGCGCGTCGATGGGACGTGAAAAATAGTACATAGTATTATGCCGCGCAAAGTATACTTGAGAAATAAATGCGTTTTCCCCGCCTCCTCTCGAAACGCTCGCCAATTATTTCCTTTTGCCGAGCGATCATGGGATCAGATGGAAATTACACGCGCCCGAGATTAATTCGGAGCTTTATACTTCTGTTTGCAGCGGATTTAATTTGGTTGTTCTCGCACATAAAATTTATGCGCATTACGCAACGAAATATGTACTTTCGGGAAAGCATATTTCTCGTCGAGTTATATTCATAAAGCAAAAGGAGTTTATGCAAAACGCGCGGCAGACGCGTTCGTATTATTTCCAGCGAGGTAATTTTTAGTAATTTGAGCTTAATCAGGTGTATATGACGTTACCAAAAATAATTTCATTACGTGTATATTTTCGCGAATTCTCGCACTGACACATATCCATACTCACATCGCGCGTAATGATTCATTTTAATACCGAAATCAACCCTCTCTGTGTGTGTTTATGCCTGCGCCGGAATTGCTTTTATCGAATTAAGTCCGTAAAGAGGCGGGTTTTCGTGCGAAGGGAAAAATCTATAATTTCAGCCGTATATCCAAATATAATTACACGCGCGGAAACCTGCGCATGTATAGAATTCTCATTGTTACCTATTTACGCACCATGTCTCGCAATCACCATCCCAACGCTTGGCGTCGTTTCGTCTGTACGTTTGTCGCCCTATGATGACGATGATAATAACGATTAATATCATCATCATCATCATCATCATCATCACCACCATTGCGATATGTGCGCTTTTAGGGCTCAGTGCGAGAGCATTCGCGCGGCTGCTGAGCGTTTAACCGTATAAATTTCGCGCCGGAAAGGTCCGCTTCCTGACCGCGGATCTTTCGCGAATACGAGTCCCAAGGGATCCACCTTCCTCCTCATCGCCTCCTTCAGCGCCAGCTATACGAGCTATTCCTCTTCAACCTCCTTCTTTCCATCCTGCATCATCCAACTAACCAGCCAGCCACCCCCTGAATCTCTCAGCCCACGCCCTGCGCGCTATCCTTTCAGCGTATCCTTCCGAGAACTTTCCTCCGCGCACTGTCCCTCTCTCCTTTCCTCGTCCTCGCGCTCGTCCTTGTCTTTTCCCACCCGTCTTCACGTAGCCTTCAGAGCTCGCACCTCGCGCACCGTGCTTTATTCCGTCCGTTTCCGCCGTTTCTTCGTGCGTCTTAAGGCAGCTTTCCTTCCTCGTGTCCCTACCCACGTGAATAATTACTTGGCCTGCCGGATAAAAGCTCCCTCGTCGACGTTCTTTCCTCCTCCTTCTCCTCCTGCTCTTTCTCTCTCTCTCTCTCTCTCTCTCGCTCTCTCGCGCGCACGCGCGCACCCTCGCGCCCTCCCCCGTTCCCTAACACTTACAAGATTAAAGCTCGACCGCTTAGCGCTTTAAGTCCCATCGCGCCGCGCCGGCGACACGTCGGAACGCGACGAGACATTCGTCCTGGCGGCGCCGATATTCGCGCAAGCGAACGGATCGAACGTGTAAAGAGTTCGAGCCGCTGATGCGATTGGACTCTCCGCCGGAAGAGCCTGCGGACTTGTCCTTCTGGGCGATTTAACTCATCGATTCGCCGCGTACGCGGCGGCCTGCGAGCTGACGAACGACATTTCGCGCAACGCCGCGCGTATCCTTGACGATGGGCGATGGACGTAAAAGCGCGTTGGCTCGCGAAAGTTTTTCCGTCCCTCGCTCCTAATATGCGAATATTTTCTATTTTCTTTCTCGGATTTAAAGGAAACTTTCTGTCCCTCCAAGTTGGACTCGACGATCGGAGATATAAAAAGGGATCGGTCAAAATCTAAAGGTCGTTCCGTTCACGCGGGCGGATAAAGCCTCTCGTGTCTTTGCTAACAATTCGGTATATCTTCACACATCTCTGTGATATATTTTTATCATCAAATTCCTAACACGTCGCCCCTCCATGATAGATGTGCGCTACGATGAAAGTGACACAATAAGTCCAGGCGTTTCCGACCAAATTTCACATCCGTCAGAAATTTTCGACTTCACTCGATTTAATCTCTTTGCAATTCCCGACGAGAATTCCGACATATCTAACGAGTGTCATCGTAATAACCTGGATACTTCGCCGCGGAAGCTCCTCAGATTTTTCATATTTCACAAGTGTTCCTTCCCCCTCCTCCGTCCCGTCCCGCAGCGATTGCGCGCTCGACTCAACCAGTTACCCCGAGCAACATTCCGTAAGAGGAACGTCGATCATTTAATCTCAGCGCCCAATAAGCACTTTTTCGCGACCGCTCTCGGATACGCGTCGATCCGTTTCGTTCCTCGCGCGGCTGAAATTTACTTTCCGTGTTGAATTCTTCTAATTTCAAGGCGTCCTGCGCGCGCGCGCGCGTGCTCTCGAGCGCTGCGGATCGCGCCGCGATAAAGCGTTATAATTAGTCGCGGGCGATGGAACATTGTTGCACGTTGTGCGATTGCATCGTCGCGCTCGTTACACTCGCTACGCTAGACGCGGGAACGGCCGCGTCATTATTATCCGTTGTTATTGCGCTCTGCTGTATATAGTTTATTGCTAATACGTCGCGCGGCGCCGCGCCTCGAGCACGTTCTCCGCGAGCGTCGGCTTCTGCAGCTAACGCCGCTAACTGCTGTAATGCTCGGTAATGGCGTGGGAAACGACCGCTGTGTGATATCAAATCGCGGCCGACTGTTAGCGAAATTAATTAAGTGTTATTTCTCAAAGTGGACATGTCCGCTTTGAACGGCGAGTAAGTAAGTTGGGAACGCAGCTCGTCGGATGAATATGCATCTTCGAAATTGATCGTTTCCTTGTAAAACTGCCAACAGCGGCTTAAACGTGCCACGCCAGTAGTTGGCACTGTTTCCGTACAAGTCGAATCCGCGCGTTCCTCTCGATTTCCCGAAAATCTAGCTCGGAGGAAAACGCGGAGGGATGCTTTTTCCTTCAGCCGAGGAAAATCTGTTACGTGAAAAGATTTATCCACCATATACCTACATACGTCGAGAATTGGTTCTTGATTCGAGATCTTTTCACGTTCGACGCGAACTCTCGGGCTTTAATTGCGCAAATTGCGATCGTCGCGTAATCAGTGTCGGCGAAATGTGGTTTCGACCAAATCAAATACTCAACGATTAATGTCATAAAAAATTGCGATATATATCCGGATGATACATGAATCGAATTTAAATTAATTTAACAAATTTAATTGTGTCAGTTAATTTATTGGCGAGCGCACGGCTCTCTGCTGATTAAAATAATTAAATCGTTGTTATTATTATTAAACCAAACCACTATAGCGATGACAGCGAATTCATGACTAGCGAATGTGAACACGATCTGCGAGAGCGAGTTGAAATTCGGAGTCGAATTGCGGAGACAAAGTCGGCGGATTCGGCGACTCCTCTTGCGCGAGAATACTTCCCCCTCGGCCTGAAAGTTTCCCGAAAATTTCCACACGTTTATATCAGGAGATGCATCTCTCTCCGCGATATCGCGCGGCTGATACGGCCGGGCGATGAATTCGATATGCGCATTAAGCGGCATAAACGTTGATAGCTCGGCGCGCATTTCCATAGCGCGCTCGTACGATGCAATAAGGAAGAACTTTGCGAATATTCGTAATAAATACGTAGATGACGAGCGGCGGTAGACGATCCCTTGATAACCGTCGAATTATCGGGGCCGCCGCGCACAGAAGTTATGATTATCCTCTTCCGCGCCGTCGAAATCTCTACAATATTGCGCGATAACTCACGGCGATGCCGAGCGGCGCGATCGCCGCTCCGATATATCGATCGAATAGAATGATACGATCAGAGTCTACGATCGTCCCCCGATCGACCGAACCCGAGCGGGGGACTACCGTCATCTGCGAGCCGCGCGCGATCCTTCGCGCGCGACGTGCACTGAATTTCGCGCTTAATTTATATCCCGCGCGCACTCGAGGATTTCGGATTTTATCGAGCGCCCGTGTAAATTTAACTCTCATTCGTCGGCTGAGCGACGTCATTTACAAACTCTAATTTGTCATTCGTTTTGTGAATCTCATCTCGGTAGATTCTCGTAGCTTCTATCTGGAGCAAAAATTCGAGCAACTTTCAGGTGAGACAATCGCGACGAAGAGATTGCTCTGAGAAAATTTTCATCTCGGTCTTTCGCGTAGGATTTTTTCGAATATATTTCGAATTTTTATACTCGATTAGCGATCGCTTATCGCCGGGAAGTTGAGCTAACCAGCGACAAAAGATCGCTTTGCATGCCTCGACGGGCGAGTTCCGCACAGGACGAGAAGGCGGTCTCGCGCACGCTTATTGCATCCGCGTTAATGTTTACGCGCGCAGCTCTCGCGTGCGGCAAAAATTCTGCCTGTCGGCTCTGGCATTATCTCAGTATTAAGCCGTACATCACGGCCTTTCTATTCTTTTTCGCCCGCGCGGCGGGACGAACAACTTCGACGAGCGTGCTGGGCGAGCCGAAACTAAAGGTATAAATCACAGAGGGGGCGCGGGGTATCAAATGGCGAGCGAACGAAATTCCGACGGACGACGAGGACAAACCGACGCCCATGCTTCATCTCGCGGCTGCAAAAAGGAATCTCGCGACTCGTCGATTATCCCGGATTGATGTCCCCCGGATGAGCAATGCGTCCCCATAATTCGTAATTCATCCCGTCGCATTACGTCGATTTCTCGCCGTTGGAGCAACCGCTATTTTTCTCCCTCCCTCCTTTTTATCACGCGGCTGCGCGCGCGCGCGCGCGCGAGGATAACGCGGATTTTTAATTTCGCGCTGATTTATTAATTTCGTCAACCGGCTCGGGGCTTTGATTAACGCTCGCGTCGTGTTTAATTAATGGCCCTCGGCTGCTATCGGTGTTTCGTCGTGCACTTTCAATACTCGCGCGCGTTATCGCCGACACTCCCCCCGAAGTGCGCGTACATACTCTCTCTTCCTCCCGCTCGTCCAGCCTCTCTTTATTCCTTTTCTTTCTTTTTTTTTTCAATTCTCTCGATGAATCGGAGGTGACGCAGGACGGTCCCGTTGACGTACTAAACGTTCGACATAAGCGGCGAGCGTGGATAAACACGCGCGTCTCGTGAAATCGTGTCGCGCGAAGCAAGGTGAGGGGGGGAGGGGCAAAGAGGGGAAATATGCCTCGCGCGCGCTGTCCGTCTCCCGGTCGCAGTGACGATAATCAGTATCGTACAAGTTTATCCTACCGTGCTCGCCGCAGCGATGCCCCGAGAGATTCACGCGTACAAAGGGAATCCAAGATGGCTTACCTGAAAAAGAAAGATAAACAGGCGTGTTAGCCGCGTTAGGACGTCGAGTGAGGCAATGCATGCAGCACAAACACATCTTACTCCGACGCCTAAATATTTGGTCAGATGTCATCTCGCGGCTTCCCGGGGGGCTTCCTCCCCCCCTCTCCCTCTCTCTCTCTCTCTCATGATTGCGTTTACACACACATGTGCATATGCGCATGCAGCGACCGGGAACGTGGTGCATCGGGAAACCCGGAGCGAGCAACGTTAATGCGTCGCACGCACGTTTAGGGATACCAGATCGCGGATCGTCCGTCGCTCTCACGACGACGAGATGGCGAATCCTCGAGCGAGAGACGTGCGAAATTACGGCACAGATCTGACTGGATTTCTCGCCGGCTAATTGTAAATTCTCCGGCGAGCAATTGACAGCGGGCTTCTACCTGGAGCGCTCCCGGGAGCGAGCTGGGAAAGAAACGCGGGGCGTGCCCGCCGCCGGTTTAAAATACTGTAAATCACCAAGTTTTCAGATTACAAGTTCGCTTTGGCGAATTATAAGTTTCCAAGTTACGAGCGTCCCTCTAAAACACACGGTCCTTTTCGACTCCGCCTAACTTCTTCTTCTTCTTCTTCTTTTAACGGCGACTTTCACAATTCCTCTCGCCGAGAGAGCGCGAGTCCTTTCGAGAGAGAGAGAGAGACACGTACTCCCCCTCCCCCTACACCGGGTTATCTTAACTTTCTGTAAGTATGACGTTGAACCATGCCCGCGCGGTTTTCGGGGCGACGCGCCCTGCACAGCGCTCGCATTCACCGCATGCGCTACCGGACATCACGTACGCGGATATCGCACTCGGAATCTGTAAACAAATTTCGCGAACTGCTATTACACGCGATAACACGCGACATACGTGCGCGCGCGCTCGCGCTAAGCACAGCGAATAAATCCCGCGAGTATCGCGAGAGATTTTGCGATGCGCCGCTCGATACGCGCTCGATAGGAATTTTTCAAGAGGAGGAGCTCGAACACGCCGAACTCGTCTTTTTCTTAAACGCGCGTTTTCTCACGAAGCGAATATAATGCGCCCGGAGGAGCAGCAGAGGCGGCGGCGCCGGCGGGGCGCCGGCGGCATGACGAGGAGCGAGGAGGAGAGCGAGGGGGCTACGTCCAAGAAAATGGCTTTTCCCGTCGTTATTAATGGGGAAACGCGAGGGGACGAGGGCACGAGGCATTTTAGCCGGATGATAAATAGCCCCGGTATTCCCGGGTTGATTTTATTTATATCACATTTATACGCAACGAGGCTGTCCGCGCGCTCGCTCGCTCGCTCGCTCGCTCGCTTTGATATATACCGCGGCCCCGTTCATTTCTTCGACTACATTAAGTCACCGGAGCCGTCGGAGCTCCATTTTTTTCGCCGTTTGCCCTCGTACCCCGCGGACTCGGCTTCCTTCCTTCCCGCCTTCCTCGCCGATAACGATGAATCGATCGCCTCGCGGATCGTCGCGAGCTGAGGTGAGAGGTGAGTAGAGCGTTCGGCGAACGGTACCATCCTTCGTTGCCAGTTTTCACCATTTAAAATTAAACAAATAAATAAATAATTATTATAACTGGCAAATAATCGAGAGAAGTAATCGATGAATCGTCCCCGCGTGGCTCTGATTGTGAGTTAGAACCCGTGAGTAGAATAATCTCGATGTTGGAAAACTTGTAATCGCGCCGCATCGCGAGTGGGCACATCCTCGTTTGGCCGACAAATCTGTCATCGGGAGAGCCGGAACAACTCGAGAGTCCTTGTTTAGGAGAGTTGCGCGGCGACGGGGATAATTCGGTCCGTGATCGCGGGAACTGCGGCCGGCGATTGGCGAAAGTTGCGATTGGCGAATTAATGGTTGAAAATTTAACGACGCGAGAAAACTCGTGGCGAGAAAAACGAGCGACAGGACTCGAGCGTGTCGCTCGGGACATTCACGGAAATGACCATTCGCCGGACTGGTGGCAGTTGCGTGGAGCGCGCGCGGCTCTTTCGCTTGAATTCTTTCGGAAAAGAAGAAAGTCGATCGCTGCGAACCGCTTCCGGCCGGCGTGGCGCGACGCGATGCGACGCGGCGACGCGAAATTCTGGCCGTAAATCAGGTCAGTGTCTTTCACGGGCGCGATCGATCTTCGTCCTCGGGGACGTCGCTTGCGAGGCGGCCGGTGTCAGATTGAGAGTCACTGACACGCCTTGCACTTATGCTCGCGCTATCGAGACGAAAGATCCAAGCGTGATTGAAGAGCGATGGCGAACGCGAAGCTCTCGGGGGCCGGGAGATGGAGGACGGCGCAGGAGAGAAGGCAAGGCAAGGAGGAGAGAGAATGCGATACCTGTAAGTCGTATCGCGATGCTGCGCGATGCCGCTCCGATACGTGGGCGTCCGCGTCCGCGAGAACGTGCGCGTTCCACTTAAATTAGGATTACTTAAATGCTCGCGGCACGCCGTGGGGCCACGCGCTCCCCCTCCCCGCCGCGACCTCTCCCGCTCCTGATCGAACGCCGAATTTTTTTATTCCCGAGACTCGCACTCGGCCGCTTACGCGCGCGCAGAATCCGCGCGAGTCACAATGACATGGGATCGATCTCCGCTGGTGGGGAAAAAATCCCACGCGGAATTATCGCTCCCGCCGCCTTCTAATTAATTCTCTCGTAATGAGCGAATCAGGTTACGGATCGTGCGCGCATCCGCGCTTAGAATTTCCTCCTCGAGCAAATTCCGACGGGCTGAATGCCCGACGTTGGATTCGCGCGCCAGCGAAAGTCAACTCTTTACACGCCTCTGGCCGCGCGCGCGCGCGCGTCAAATTAGCCGCCCGTCGTTCCGTAAATTATCGCGAGGCGGATGCCGATTATCCCACTCGCTTAATTGGCGGCTCTAACGGCGACAGCGAAATCTTTACGGCAATTTATCGTCGTCTGCGACTGCCGGTTCTCCTTCTCCCTCTGTCACTCTCTCTCTCTCTCTCTCTCTCTCTCTCTCTCTCCTTCTCTCTTTTCGTCTTTGCTCCGCGCTTTTAAAACGCTCGCCTCTCGTAAAGCCGCCCGAAATAACGACAAGCGCGCGAGCGCGAGCGAGCGGACCGCGACATTGGGAATCATCCGGGCTAATTAGACACGCTCGCGATTCAGTCGACAGGAATTTCTGAGGTCGACGGATTATAATTCGCAGACGGAGCGCAGCAATGTGCGAATTATTTTTTCTCCTCGCCTCCCTCTTTCTCTCTCTCTCTCTCTCGTCTAGCCGCACGATTTCACGTTCGTCATTTGCGCCTCGCGCGTTCGGTCGCGCCGTGGATGCAACTGCGCCAAAGTACGACGGTTCTTTTATCTAATGGCACAATCGCGAGAAGTCTTATCGGGCGACCGCGAAAAGCGACGAGAGCGCGCGCGCGCGCGGTCTTTAACCCAAAAACGTCCGGTGCATTAGGCGGCCGATAATCGAAAATCAATAACGCCGATAAAGAGCCGAAGAAAAGTGGAACTCGCGCGCGCGCGCGCGCGCGCTGGCTATGCAGTCTCTTGCATAATAAATCTCTCGCGGACGAACTCCCGCGCGAAAATATGCTGTTACGCGCGCGTGAAAAATGGCGTCTCTGAAGCTATTGTTTCCTCGACGCGACGCGCCGTGTCGTAAATGGTCCGCTAAGTGCGAGTCGTTCAGTTATCTCGCGGCCAAAGTGTGTGTCGAATTTTAACTCTCGCACGCTTTAGCGCACAAATCGCCTCGCGATATGCACGATAACGATAACCTTGGCATTTGTAAAGAAATCGCAGTTTCCGCGAGAATCAACGCGAATGAAATACCGCGGTGTTGACGCCACCAACTTTATCGTGGCGTTGCTGCTTTTTCCGCCGGGAATCACCGCAATCGTAGCGACCTCTTAGCCGCCCCCTCTTACTCTCGGTGCGAGCGAATAGTGATATTAATTATGGCTCGTTTGAGCATTTCGAGGGAAAGTCGCGTCTCTCCCGGGAGATAATTCGCCGGATCGGAGACTCTTCTCACCGGGGAGTAAATTATACGCCGTCTTGGCACGGTACTCACTCGGCGCGCGCGCGCGCGCGCGCGCGCACCAGCGACTGACCCTTCGGCGGAACTCGGTCCGAGCATCGCCGGCGACCCGATGACCCCGCGGGATCAGTCTGAGATCACTCGATCCAATTTCGCGGACATATCATGCGAGGCGTAAGAGGCTCGTCTTCGATGATGAGGAGATGCGCGCAGTGATTGGCCGTACATACTCGCCGCTCGAAAGCCGCGCGCGCGCGCGCGCGGGCGAGCGAGCGAGCGAGCGAACGGGCGTATATGTACCCCGCGAGCGTGCATATATGGTCTGAAGTACCTACGTTACATAACCCGAGCCCGTGGCAGAGCCCTTTGGCATTAATATGTCGCTATCTAGGGGCCGGTGGACAGATATATCGAGGTGGGTACATAAACGTGGCGGAGCAATAATCCGTTTCATCTTGCGACGCGGCCGCGGCGAATCCGGAATACGGGAGAGATAGCGAGAGAGAGAGAGAGAGAGAGAGAGAGAGAGAGAACCACGCGATCCCTGGATCACGTGCGCGCATGATCTATCCGCACGTACGATTCCCGGACATACCTTCCGCGAGAACGTCGTGCCGATGTTCTCGATGCTCCGGACGGCAATCGATCTTTCCCGCGTCGTACGGCGGATCGGAGCCTTTCGATTAATCGGCCGATCTTCTAATCTAATTCCGGGGAAATTCTAGCACAGTCGCGGCCGAGCGTGTTGCCCGGGAACGACTTCTCCGGCCGATCAACTCGCGCTCGGCAGGGAGGGGCCCGGAAGGGCGTGTTGTCGACTTGCGTGTCATCGAGATCGACCAAGAATTATCGTCTTAAGCCCAGGTCACACTACGGATTGAAGATCAAGGATTGCGGATTGAAGATTGAAATTTGACCAATCGGAATGAAGCAAATCAAAACCGAAGTTCGTCGATTTGTCGAAATCTAATCTTCAATCCGCAATTCCCCTCGATCTTCAGTCTGTAGTGTAACACGGGCTTAAGGGGACTGGAGGGTCAGATTATTGAAGAATCGTGTTGTACAGCTATACCTAAAATTTTCATTCCAGCACATTTATTCAGTTCGTCACAAAATATTATCAAACACAAGCACGATTTTTCAGCAATCTGACCCTCCAGTCTCCTTAAGCCCCAAGTCACACTACGGATTGAAGATCAAGGATTGCGGATTGAAGATTGAAATTTGACCAATCGGAATGAAGCAAATCAAAACCGAAGTTCGTTGATTTGTCGAAATCTAATCTTCAATCCGCAATCCTTGATCTTCAATCCGTAGTGTGACACGGGCTTAAGGATTATCCGGACACTGCCCGGAGACATCGAAAGGCCGAGGAATCGTGCGGTGATTTCGAACGAAGCCGTGTTTGTAAATTAGCGCCGAGGAGAAACACTCGGAGAAGACTCTTGATCGGGCTGCCTTGAAGCCGCTCGGGAAAAGCGCTCGGGTGCGCTTTGGCTTCGCGATATTGATGTGTTTCCGCTTGAAAGCAGAGGCACTGATATATTCCGCGAGTGAACGCTCGGTAGAACAATAGTTTCCTATTACAACAGATAACCGCTGTTCCGGCAGGCGTTTACTCGCGTTTTACCGTGCCTAGAGATAATACAGGCATTATTGTCGAGAGAGTGCATCCAGACGCGTTTCGCGAGCCAAATAACGCCCCGAATAATGGGCTAAGTTCAATTTGTAATTTGTAAGTATGAAAAGCTCCGCACGGAGAACAACGCTTCGATTCCCGACTCCGTCAATTTCCTCTGCGCTCTCGCTCTCTCGCGAGTCATCGAGGAAACGAGGAAAAGGAGGTCGTAAAAGACGTTCGTAAAAATGTCTGTCTAATCTCCCGGACGTCCTTTGCCCCCCGAGCTTCCGAACAGCGAAGGTGAAAATTCGCGCGAATCTTGCCTCCTCTGCCGCCGAGAAAATGAGACTAACGGCGCGCCTATTTTTCCGACGATTTTCGATCGCCCCTCGCGTATATTACGTATATAACTCCGCAACTCGCAAAAAGGATCATAGGAATAAACGCGACGTATCCCAGCCCCTCCGGCCGAAGGGTTCGCGCTGATGTATTTAATTATGCAGCGAATTTCACCCTCGCTCTGCGGTCGGTCGCGCTCCATTTAGCGCTCCACGACGGTGAGACGTCTCGATGCCTGAGCTGGCGGGATCACTCGCAGAGAGATACAGCGTCGTTCAGAAGTAGCGACCGGGGAATATGGCGGTTGGTAGGACGGGATCCGTGTTACGGGTCAGCGGTGACAACGGAAACGGTTAGACGGTACAGGTTGAAAGCCGTTTCGGGTTCCCTTGGATAACAGACTGCCACCGGCCGAATCGGTATTCAAAGACGACGACGGGAATGTGCGGAGAGAGACAGAGACAGAGAGAGAGGACTCGATGGTTCCTCGGAATTAGCGGGACCACCGAAAAGTAAGCAACCGTTTAGTTCGTTCGTGTAAAGTTTGCCGACCGGTGTGTTTGGAGGTTCGATTAATTTCGCGAGGGAATTCCTCAGCAACGAGTCCGACGCGGAACAGCGGATATTTTTCACGCGATTTTGCGATTGTTTCGCCGTTCCGCGCCATGTTGATGTCGGTTAAACAACGAGTCTCGCGAGATTCTGCGCGCGCGAGGGGATTTTGAAGGGGGATCTCGAGCGAGTTATTTTCACCAAGAAATCGCGACGAATTCGCAACGCGAATGTTGACATTTCAGCTGCTAATAATGTACGGAATGTGCACACGTGTGTCGGGTTAACTCCGATGGCGATATACATCGAACCCGCGAATTAGTCTCGTCTGATGTACAGGAATTAGCTACGCGCGTACACGCAAATATACTTTTGCGGCGCGAATTCCCCCGGCGGAAGATACAGTGACTCAGTTATCAAAATCACATCTTCCTGCGGAGAGAGTATGCGACATTTTTTGCGGACTCGCCCATGAATTTAATATACAATTTTCTCAAGGGTCAAAGACCGTTCGCCGACTGTAGTGCGCGCGGTGCACATCGTTCCGTATCACGCAAAACTCCAGGTGCATCCACCCGTCGTACCAGCCATCTTGGCGCACTCCCCAGTCAGTCCCCTTAAACCCTTTACCGCTCTTTTCGCGGAAGAAGCGGTTGAGCCGATATTGGACCGCGAATTATTCACGTCGACGCGACTATGTTTCTTTTGAGGTAGAAGACATCAAAGATAATCCGTACGAATCCGATTAACCCTGTTTCGACGACGACGACGACGACGACGACGACGACGTCTCAAGCACAATACGTTGATCTAAAGGCGCATTCACACATCCGCGCTTGACGCTCATCCCGGATGAATCGTTCAAAGCGGAAGACCGGTGGATCGCGTAAAACCGTGTCTGCTCGAGACCGATTGTCAACTTTGGGAAGTGCAAAAAGAAAAATTAAGGAACATTTCTTATCTCATAATTACATTACAAGAATTTACTTGCGACACATAAATTTGCATACCAAATAACATGTATGTATATCATAAGGCATACATTTTTTACTATTATTTATATATGATGATATAATAAAAAATAAACGTCAGCTTTCTTTTCCTTCAAGGGGACTGGAGGGTCAAGATTACTGAAAAATCGTGCTTGTTTTTGATAATATTTTGTGACGGACTGAATAAATGTGCTAGAATTTTTGATATATTTATATAACATATGAAAAGTAGAAAAATTTGGTTTATTAACAAATATTCATATAAATATATGTCCACTTAAATTTTAAACGCGTTTCTCTCGAAATGTTATTGTTCAACTTTCTGCAATGATTTCTCCGAAACTGAGCTTCGCATCGATTTGAAATTTTAAAGCAATAATATTTGTTCATCTGGCTCTCAGGTGAACCACGGACAACTCCGTCAAAATATTTCATTTCGAGATATTAATTTTTTTATTGTAAAAGAACTGAAACATTTGAATTCTTTCCTAATAATAGTTGCCATTTTGTTAATTTTGTTTGATTTTTTTTACAGTGCTTCACCGGATAATGATAAGCCTCCTTAAGATTTCTAGCTAAAATTCGCTCTGATCGGACCACCGAGAGCCGAGATATTACTGCAAAAACGACAACTTGAAACAAAAAAGGAAAGTATATTTCAGCTATATATATCGTATATTTATATGAGTATTTGTTAATAAGCAAAATTTGCTTACTCTTCACACGTACAAATATACTTAAAATTTCCATTCTTGCACATTTATTCACTTCATCGCAAAATATTGTCAAAAACAAGCCCGATTTTTCAGCAATCTGACCCTCTAGTCCCCTTAAACACACAATTTCAATGACTGCGGTCAAGATTACGACACACATACACACACACACACACACACACACACACACATGTGCGCACACACAGCGCGCGCATGTACACGGAGAAACAGGCGTTGAAATTAAATATCTCAGACAGTTGTCTCGAGCTTTCGGTGCACCGCGTAGGAGTCGGTTGCGCGTATTAGAGGCGACAACGGAAGCTCGTAGTTTGCAAAAGAGAGACGCTGCTTCGCGTTAGCCTCCGTCAGCTTCTCTCGCCGAACACGCTCGAGCCCCGGTACAGAGGGATATGAAAGCCGAGAATAAAAATCGACGTGACTGTCGGGGTGGCGAGGGTTCGCCCGGTAATTCGGATTTGCGGCGGAGAGCTTCAGCCGGAGCCCTTTCTAGCCATTACGCCCTCGCCGAGGGAAAGCTCGCGAGCGCGAAAGTGCTCTAAACGTAGACGTCAAACGCTCCTACTTCGTTTCTCGCGAGTGAGCCTGAGTCCGGATCTCCGGCGGATTGGAATTGAGATCGAACACCGCTGATGCGTGTCGATTAATCCGCCGACGGGCGTCTGACCTTGTAGCAAACATACGCAATTAACGAGTGCTGATTGCAATTATATTTTCCCCAGCGACTTATATTCTGAATTACACAGATCTCTCTCTCTCTCTCTCTCTCTCTCTCTCTCTCTCTCTCTCTCTCTCTCTCTCTCTGGGAAGTTTCCAGAATTATATAAAACGATTATAGGCTCTCGAGAATCGTATGTCTCTGATCATCGAATATATATTTTATCCTTCGGAATCTCAATCAACAATCTCCCTCAACGCCCGTGTCGCATCGTGATTCAAGAATTTTGACTTATGTTGTCCCTTCTTGGGTCAATGGATTTAACCAATTTACCCTGGGACAAGTCTGTGTGAAAATAGCTGACGAATGTATGTTTAAATGTGGGAATATTATTGGAGATTTAGGAGACTGGAAATTCAAGAGGTCAAAATTTAAATAAATACCTTTAATGAAAATAAACCTTCAAACAAACTTCTCAAAGAATTAGAATCTTTATGTTTAAGAGTCTGTGTCGCAATCGCAAGAGTCTCTTCATGAAAAGCGACTAATTTCTATCACAAAGTGTCAAAGGTATGAAAAGTATAACAGTGTGTTTCACAGTACAAATGATCTGGATTGAGCTTTAAGTAAGCAAGCAAATGACAAATAACCCTCTGAATTACCAAATCACAAGGAGCTAATGAGTTACAGAATATGTCTACTGAAAAGAGCTACGCTCTAGCTTGCGCATCGCCTTTTATAAGCAGGCGGTCAGATACTCCCGCGCGAGTTCTTACCACCTCATAAGAAGTAGGGGAAAGATGCTTCTCACGACACAAGAGTCATAATCAATAATCAATAATCAATATTCCATTGTCAATTGTCTTTTGTAATTTCTCATCTCCCGATTTTATTTCGAGTCGTGATCATATTCTTTAAAAGTTAAAAAGTTAAAAGTTACGCAGACGTAACACTCGAAGACAATCTCCTCCATGCTCTCTGCTTTTATTATACACAATCATCGTTATCTCTCGCATCGCCCCAGCGTGGCGCGCCGTCTCGCGAATCTTATCGATCTCAGTTATCGAAGCGAGCGCAGCTTCCCAAACGCAGACTACAATCTACCTATCGCCGCATCCAAGTGCACGCGCGCGCACGTCAGCCTCTCTCGCCACCCTCGGCAAGCACCCAGCCAGCTCGGCGACACGCTGAAGAAGAAACGCGTCGCACAAAGATCTCGAAATCAAACAAACCACCCCCCGGCAAACGGCGGGCGTGCACTTGTTACGCTCACCTTGTTACTCGCCTCGGAAAACTCGGGACAGCGGGATTAGTCCCCCTTCACGAAACTCTCCCCGGCCCTCTCTCGCTCGCTCCCGCACCGCGGCTCGTATCCACGACACGTTCGGCGGAGCCACCGCAAACGGGAACAATGTCGCGGTACTGCGATCCTCTGCAAGCAGCCGAGAGCTGTATCAGCTCCGGCATGTTTCCACACCCCGCTACGCTCCCCGCTACCTCCTCGCTGACCCCCTTCCTCCCGTCGGATGCTATCGACTCCGCATCCGCCCCCGCGTCGGTATTAACGCTTACGCGAGAGAGAGAGTGGCACAATGTACCCGCGGCGCGTATTGTGTCCTAAGTGCATGCCGACGCGACTACGGGCTGCCAGCGGCGAACCCGCTGTACAGGGTGGCCGGCGAATAACGCGACATCGTAGTCATCCCCGGCTCTGCCCTGCTCTCTCTCTCTCTCTCTCTCTCTCCTCTTCGTCGTTCTTCCCGCTCGCTCTTCAAGGGGAAGCAGCGGCGTTCGCAGCGGCGAACGGGACTTGTGCTCTCGCGCCGGCGCACAGTGTTGCAAAAATTGCTAAACGTGGCCAAAACGTAGGAAAAAATAAAAGGCGAAATTTTCGGTTCCCGTTTTCAATTCAATTTTCTAAAAGGTCCAAATTAATAAGTTATAATAACATTTTGATGAAATTCAATTGTATCACGAAGATAAGTGAATTCAAATGTACACGTGATGCGAAGTAAAGAATAGCTGGGTTATAACCCTCCAAATGATATCACTGATTTTGCGTTGAAACAATTTTTTGTCATGAAAATGATGTTTCCTATGTTTCCGATGTCTAATATCTCATCTGTGTAGTTTTATTTCCAATAAAGAGTATATTAGAAAGTTATAAGTATATATAATAAAAGTTAGATTTACAGAACTCATTTTCTATATACAGTTAATCACTTATATCGTGATATACGAAAATTGCATCATTTCGCACCATGTTGTACCTTTGTGAAAATAAAGATAAAATATCTATTAATCCTTACGCTAAGGTAGAAAGAGCGACATCCAGCGCTTACAAAAATACGATACATTTTATGAGCGGAGTTCAACATTCAGTGCGCTCCTACGCGGTCAGACGCTGTCTACTGCGGGTAATATTGTTTAACACAAAAATTATATCCTCTATCAAAATCCTTCATTCTAGTTAATTTTGCTAATGTTAATTACAAATATAATAATTAACGCTCTAATTTAATTAATTTAAGCTCTAATTAAATAATATAGTAAACAATAGTGAAAATAAAGACTGTAGAGATATGAGAGAGTATCATATAAGAAAAAACTTGAGAATTGCGACAAATGAAGATTTATTTAAAAGACTTCTTCTTTCCTCAGATTCCATCATTTCGTCTTTAAAAAAAGTTTCAAATAAAAAAGCCGATCCCTTCCCTAAAGAAGTTATTGAATTGCTTGCAAATCCCGTTGTAGCAAATGCAGTTTCGGACGATGAATAGTTTTATAAAATATTTTGTTTAGTTAATAGTTATATGAAATAAAAAGCAGAAGATAAAAACTACAAAAAAAAATAAAAAACAAAAAAATAAAAAGACAAAAAAATTTTTTTAAATAAAAACAAAAATAAAAAGTAAAATAATAAAATTAGAAAACATGTCATTTTAATGATAAAGCACTAGTATTTACAATACGGTATGCTTTTCATTCAACTATAGTATTATAGCGACAATATGATTTATGGCCACTATTTGGAAGTTTCGCAACACTGCGCGGCGCGGCGCACAAGCCAGATGACATTCTTTGGTTGAAAATTCTCTAGAGACCTGAATTTCCAACCGATCATCGACACCAATGGATGAGATTGATGCTGAATAAATTCCAAAGAGATCTGTCTAGCCGAAATTTTGAAAAAAATTATCGGTTCAGGGTTCATGGGTTTAGGGTTCGTCTTAAAAGTTTGTCTTATCGTTTAAAGTACAGTGTCTTGAGTTCGACGATTATGGCTAGATTGGGTTCTTGGACTATTTGGGGCTCTCAATATATACGGCTTCATGCATCCACGAGCTAAAAAGTTCTCGGATTGATAGATTCCTAGATTGATGGGCTTAAGGCTCAAAATCCCTCGGTTTTGTGCTTAACGGGTCTATATTTGACGTTTTTGTATTTTAGGCATATGAGCTCTGGGTTAGTGGGATTTCTGGTTCAAGATCGATAAATCTCGAGGTGTCTGTTGATTGGTTTCATAGTTTCAACCCACTGAATACGCTATTAGATAGAAATAAGTGTCGAATAATGAGTATTTCACAAGTTTCTCGCGTTTAACAATAATTTTTCCTCTTTCGGGGCTAGTAATTCGAGAAAAAAATTTTTTTTTAGTTTTGGCAAGACAGATCTCTTCGGAATTTATTCAGGATCAACCTCATCCATTGGTGTCGATGATCGGTTGGAAATTCAGGTTTCTAGAGAATTCTGAATCAAAGAATGTCATCTGGCCCCACTGTGCGGCGGCTCGGCCAACTCGGCCAAAAAGTGACGCTGCACTCGCGGTTATTCCGCGGAAATGGGATCGAGTCCGGTATATCCTAGCGACGCGGCGGGAACGTGATTCGCATTTACCTGCGTAAGTGCAAAATTAAGGCCGCTGTTCACAGTCGCATGTAGCACCGCAACTACCGGCGACTTCTTTTTAACGCGACCTATTTTTACTGGAGCGGACGAAACGAGTTTTCTCCCCGACTCTCCCCCCCCTCCTTTTTTTAGAAGGCACGTTTATGCGCAAGCAGGAGTGCTTATTTATCTCTGTCAGTTTCATTCAACGTGCATGAGAAATATCAAAAGCATCGTTGTGCATAAATCGAGGTAATTTTTACGAGAAATCGCAAAGCGTCGTCATTTCGACGTTGAAATCGCCCTAAGCTCACCTTCGGATGCTTCGTAGCTGACGAAATACTCCGCGGAGCGCCCTGGGGTAAATTTAACGCTATCTTGCAGGAGCCACGAATATCGCACTCTCGCGATGAGGGCTTTTACTCAATTTTCGGTCCCGAGGTCTATAGATGTGAGATGAAACGCGAACTTATTGATATGGTTAATTCTCCAATAGAATTGCGCGCGCGCGAATCTCGACAGAGTCTCAGTATCAGCGATCATGTCAAGACAGTGTCGCGAATAATTTATAAACAGACGGGATATCTCTCTCTCTCTCTCTCTCTCTCTCTCTCTATCCTGGCTTCGGGCTTCTAATAAGACAAATTCCCCGACGCCATTATTCGACGAATATAATTAGAAGTAGAGTTTAGTTAAGTACCACTGTTCGCTTCGGAGCCTGAAATTGGACCCAGGCAGAATATCCAGTTCGCGTTATGAGGAGGGTCGGTCGGTCGATCGATCGAGCTGCGCGATTGTCGGGACTTTATTGGAAGGATCCCTCGCGCGACTCGTGTCGATTCAGCAACAGGAGTCGGGGGGCGCATGACGGTTCGGACGATCGAGCCGCCGCCGCCGCCGATCCTGCGAACGAAGCAGACGAAGCCGCGTCCTCGGAATTTTCCGCGGCCTTCGACGACTCGGATCGTCACATCCGGCCGTTTCAGCGGCGCTTCTGGACTTCCAAGCGCGAACGTGCACCGAAACGTGTACGCGTCTGATGTATTTGCTCGCAATTTCCGAAGCATTCACATCGATAAATACGAGCGGCGGTGGCGGCGGCATGCGCTCCCGTTTTATCCGCGTGACCTATTGCGTCGGCGGTGGCGTTTATATTTAATGCACTAATCGCGCGTCGCTCCGAGGACGGTCGATGGGGGTGGGATCGATTGCGTGTCCCTTTGATGGTGGCGGCGCGTGCGAATGTTGCCGGTGCACGCAACATTGCGTACAATTTGATGGTGTCGTTCGATCAACAGGCGCACGACACATTACGTCGCACCTATGGGGCGAGAGAGCGAGAGAGCGAGAGAGAGAGAGAGAGAGAGAGAAAAGAGACAGAGAGAGAGAGAGAGAGAGAAAGTTTAAACATGCCGTTCCGTTCCCGGCGCGATAATGAACGCGCGTCATCGTTCAGCTCGGCGCGGTTGTCCGCGATGGCGCATGCCTCGTAATAGCGTATCTTTCAAGATCGCGATAACGTTATTATCCCCGGTGACCGTTAATCCCGCGGCACAAGCGCGGGGATCATCTCGCGTACAATATGACGCGCTGTTGTAACAATTCGGTTCGTTAGGTAACGCTGATCTGATTCTTCTCGTCGTTTTCGTCTCGTTCATCGAGATAAGCAGCTTACCGCTGCGCGCTGTACACCGCGAAGTACTATAACGCGTATAACGGGACGAGTTTTCTTTCTCTTTCTCTCTCTCTCTCTCTCTTTCTCTCTCTCTCTCTCTATTACAGCTGTTACACGTGTCGGCATTACGTAATACGGAAGCGCGGAATTTGTCCGCTCCGCAACGGAGCGTCGTGCAGCGCACTCGGCGTGTCTATGATTTTAGCGTCGACGACGAGGAAAGGAATTACAGTTGAGCGTCAAACGTACAATTCTCAGCCGAACATTAGCCGATTAAACACAGTCAACAGTCAGCCGGCGCGGCGCACGGTGGAAAATTCTACCGCGCGTAAATTTAATTTAGTTGTAGATCTTATCGCGAGGCGGATGATACGCTCGGCGCGCGCGTGTCTCTCGCCAACGCGAGCAACCTACGGCAGAAATCGGTAGGTGGGTGGATAAGCAGGTAGAGATTATGCGCTGTGCGAACGTAGGTAGATAGGTAGGTAGGTAGGTAGGTAGGTAGGTAGGTAGGCAGGCAGGCAGGCAGGCAGGCAGGCAAGCAGGCAGGCAGGCACCTACCGCGCCTCGGAGATATCTACAGGGTGGTCGACGCGGTTCGGAGTTCCGCGTCTCGCGTTTGACACGACACCGGCACGCGCGTTGCATCGCGAGACGACGCGAAGCGACAGCCATCCAGCACCGTCGGGTGCGAGGCTCGTTTGCGAGTGCAGCGAGACGCGAAGTCGCTCGAACGAGAAGATAATTTATCTTCCGGCGCACATCCGCTTTCGCATTGCGAGCGAGCGAGAGAGCGCGAATGCACCTGAAACTCGCGCGCGCGCAGCGGGGTACGTCGCGTCGGTGCATGGTGCATTCATCAATGCGCGTCGGCGAGCAGTTTCGCCGCGTGTCGTCGAGCGATTAAGTCACGTCGAATCATCGCGCGGCGATCGAGCATACTTTTCTCTATCCGCTGTGCGCGCACCACGCGCCTGCACGCAGACGCGTTTGTTTGTCGCGATGCATCCGAGCGCAATATCCGATTGCAATAATCGCACTTGTGTGTCCAACGCACCGGGGGTTCAATATCGCGGAACATCCGTAATGCGGAAACATAGGATAGGAGAGACAGAGAGAGAGAGAGAGAGAGAGAGAGAGAGAGAGAGAGAGAGAGAGAGAGAGAGAGAGAGAGAGAGAGACCACGTGTGGTGGAATTTTTGTAATACGGGCCGTTCACAATGTCGTACATTACTGGGCTACAAGCGATATATCATCACGTGAAATTTCATCCTTCTATTATGAAGATAAAATCCCCCCATAAAATACCTATCGTATCGGGGAAAGATATTTCTTCTTACACACAGTTAACAGAGAGAGAGAGAGAGAGAGAGAGAGAGAGAGAGAGAGAGAGAGAGAGAGAGAGAGAGAGCTGAGTACGGTAAAGAATGATTTCACGCGGTGGACGAAAAGAGGCGCTGGCCCAACCCTTAGAGTTGCAGGGGAAATACCACGGTATTGGGTTAATCAGAGTCGCGTTGACGAGCGCGCGGAGGTGGCGAGATAATGTCGTTGGAAGTTCGTACGCTGGCGGATCGGCAAACAAGATCATCGAGAGGAGCATCCCGGCTTCCTGTCGCGGCCGGCCGCGCAGCCAAGCGGCGGCCGGCGAGAGCGTGGCTCGTCGCGCGGCCAGCGGCGACGAAGTCAAACCGAGTGGCAAATTACAAAGTCCATTTTCAAGTTTGCCGCCCAGCCTGGCGTTCATAGCACGAAAATTCGATTTCCGCGACGGGCGAAACTTTGGCGCCGATCGCACCGACCGGCGACTTTTTTCTCGCCCCTCGACGACCCGTCGTCCGTTTCCCAGTCTGTTCGCCCGCTTCCCCCCTCTCTCTCCCTCCCTCCCTGCCGTCCGCGCCGCGAAATAACCCTCCACGTTCGTTCCATCGGCGGCCACCAGCAGCCGAGACCCCGACTGCTCTTCCGGTCTCTGGCCTGCGCGCCCGGCTTGATTTCCGCCCAGTCGGTTAATGTCCAGCCCGGCGTCCTCGACGTCCACCCAGTTGGATTTCAGCCAGTTCCCGATAAAGAGTCGGTAATCAGCGAGACGAGGCTGCGTGACGGCTTCTCTCGCGTAAACGTACACCGAGATTTTTAATCTCCACTGTGCGCCGCGCACCTCGTTACGGAGCATCAAGTATATTTAGCCGTATATAAGGCGTATATATTGTATTTATATCGCGCGCACACACACACACACACACACACACACGCATTTCTCGTATCTTCCATGTCGCGTGTACATCCGAGTGGATAGCGAGCTTTTTTCTGAGCGGATGGAAAGCTTTGTCCCTTTTTCTTCTCCCTCTTCTCGATTTTTTTTTCGACAATTACGAGGAATTCATTAGCGAAGAGCGCGGGGCAGTATGCGATATGCGGACGCGAATGCGAAACGCCCTACAACTAAATCATTATGTCGGAATAAAAAGTGTTACGTACGGCGAGTACCGTCGCGTCGAACGGTATCACGAAATCAATTTGTACGGAAGCGCACGGGCGTTTTCGATAATGGCGATTATTCACCGGCCGATGGTGCTGTAATTTAGCGCGCGATATTGCGGCAATTTATCGCGATTAAAGCCGGCCGGCGTAATTTTTCAGCGCGGTCTCGCGGTCCTCCCTTCTCTCTCTTCCTCCTCTTTCCCTCTCTTCCTCCCTCTCTTCATCTCCTGCGCGCGCGTGCACGAGCGGACGTTCTCAGAGATCAAGACAGTTCTCGTAGAGCGAGGGTCAGCCGTGTTAATAGAAATAAGAGACGGGATTAATAAACGCCCTAATGAAACATTCCTCCGGATAGCGAATTAATTGGGAGCGGCAGTTCCTCGGGGCGTGAAAGTGACTCACGTAGCGCGTGTTCGTAAAGCGTCTCGACTTTAGGCCCCTTCGCCAATTTTCTTCGATCAACGCTTATTAAGTCGCTCCCACGCTCTTCTCCACCACCGCGTTTCGCGTTCGTTCGGCAACACGAACGATATCGCATTTACATGAAACGCTATAACTCCGTGTCCTTGCCACGTTGTTGCACCCTGCGTCGCATTGTTGTCGACGGGATAATTAATTCCTAGTCGTTACACGACGAGATAATTGGACGTGGAAGGGATGGGAGGGACACACACGGAGAGAGAGAGAGAGAGAGATTAAATGGCAAGAAATCACACACGTCTGATCGTGTGTGCTTCTTATCAGGCGGCTCCGCTTATGCGCGGTCGTAATTATCCTAATGATCACAATCACGTCGGGGCAATCGTCTTTAACGCAGACACGCGGAGCGGAAATGGAATTCTCGACGCGGCAACACGAGAGATATATTAGCGCGCGTTGGAACTCTTGGCGGATATTTCCCTTCTCGACGACGTGATTCTCAAGTGTGATCCGTCCGAACACGCCGATCCACCGTTATTCCTCGCCGATACGCATCTCGACGTCTCGCGCACTAAAACTCTCCGACAGCTTAACCCTCGCGCTAAAACGGAGCAGGCTCCGAATTACACCAAGGCCGAGATCCGGACCCGGCACACCCCGACAGTCAATATATCGGTGTACTCAGACTACGGACATGCTCGATTAACGCCGATGGCTGCGCGCCGTAACGACGAATAATAAAAATCCTCGGAGCCGGCGAAGGAGACGGAGAGAGAGAGAGAGAGAGAGAGAGAGAGAGAGAGAGAGAGAGAAGGGGAGAAGGAGAGAGTTAAAATTACACTCGTAGATTTAAGATCACCGGCGCGCGACTATCTCGCCGCCCCCCTTTCACCGTCTAGGAGTCCAGGGGGGGATCGGCTTTAACGAGCGAGCGCGAGCGAGCGAGTATCGTCGCTTTCACAGAATGAGCTCGCGCTGCGCTGCGCTCGCCGCGTGTGAAAAGGTGATGTCCGTCATCATCGAGCGTGAGATATGGTCAGTATCCATCAGCGTGGAGAGCGCGTATTTCTGAATGGCTTTCTAATTACGAGCGGCGGCGCGCGCTCGTCTGAAATATATCCGGCGCGCGGATCGCGCGTCCGGGATGACAAAGAAAGCACGTCGAACGTTTCTCGCGTTCACTTCGGTCCACGAAGATAAACGAGATTCACACACACACACACACATACACCGCGCTGAACGTCATAGACGCCTGTGTTTAATTTCAGATTATCCGAGAGCCGCTCCCTCGGCGATATCCGCGGCGCTGAGAGATACGTATACAGGCGTCGGGTTTATCGAGCCGATCGTGTGGTAAAATCGTTATGCGCCGGGAGAGGAGAGCGCGCAGCTCTCGAAATCCCGTATCTTCGGCGACATCTTCGATAGACGGTAGCCGTTCAGTTAATTGGATCGCGCGCGACCGTCAATCTGCGGCATTTCCCGGGTAATATACACGCTCTTAATTGCGATCGCAATGAGACTCGGCCGATCGATCAAAGATCGGAGGAAACGCTGCTCCCCCCTACGCGGCAAACGCGATAAACGACAGTGGACGAAAGCTCGAGGGACGGCGGGAGAAAGAGAAGGAGGCGGCAGAATCGAAATCTTCTCACCTTTACGCGCCGTTCTGTGCTACCTCAAATCGTAGACTCGACATATCCCGGTTACGCGAGACGAGGCATCACGTACGCTCGAAACGTAAGTGGAAGCCCGCGATTTTGTGATCTGTACGTGCCGTTCGCGCTTCGCCCTTAACTTATCTCGACTCCCAGAATCGAATAACATCAATCTCCTCTGCGGCTTCGGGCCCTTCCGCTCCTCTCTTTTCCTTTCTCACTCTCTCTCTCTCTCTCTCTCTCTCTCTCTCTCTCTCTCTCTCTCTCTCTCTCTCTCTCTCTCTCTCTCTCTCTCTCTCTATCTCTCTTTCTATCCCTGCCCCCGTACCCTCGCGTCTTTGTACCTTGTCGTCAAGTCCCTTTGTCTCCTGCGATCGCGCGCGCGGAGTTATAACGCCGAGAGAGCGAGGCGGGCGGCAAGAGAGAGAGAGAGAGAGAGAGAGAGAGAGAGAAGGAGAGAGCGAGAGCGGCGGCGGCGGTGTGGGGCTTTTGCGATTTATTGATTTAAGCCCTTCCAGCTTTACCTTGCCCTCGCACATGCCACACCCCACCCCCGCTCTCACCGGTACTCCGCCGCCGACGCCGCCGACGTCGTCGTCGTCATCATCTTTTATACTTTTCTCTCCTTCACGCGTGGCGCGACGTTGCCGACGAATCCGAAAAGACGCCCAGAAAAGCCGGGCGCGAAGCGTCGCCCTCTTTTTGTCTATTAAACGCTCCTCAACTTGGCACGGTGGTCACGCCGGAAGAAGGACGCAAAGGGCGCCTCTGGTTAAGATCATCTCGAGATCCGGCCGGCCGGCCGGCTGACTTTCCCCTTCCTTGTTGCCGCGTCCCACCGCAATCGCGAAGGACCGCCGGAGCCCTTCAGTCCCGAAGGACTCGCTGAAGAAGTCCTCAAGTGCTCGTTCGACATCGCTGACGAGAAACAGTGCCGCTTAATTGCGCGGAAAACACCGCGCTGACCCTTCGGCTCGCCCTCCGCGACTCGGCGCCCAGGGGGACATCTCTCTCTCTCTCTCTCTCTCTCTCTCTCTCTCTCTCTCTCTCTCTCTCTCTCTCTCTCTCTCTCTCTCTCTCCCCCTCTCTCTCTCTCTCCCTCTCTCCCTCCCTCCCTCTCTCTCTCTCTCTCTCTCTCTCTCTCTCTCTCTCTCTCTCTCTCTCTCTCTCTCTCTCTCTCTCTCTCTCTCTCTCTATCTCTATCTCCGTCCCGTACCGCGTACCGTAATTTTTTACGATTAAACGCGATATTCCGGAGAGCTCCAGGATCGTATACGGGCTCGTTTCCATTGAGTGGAGAATACTTTCAACGAGACTCTCCTCTCGCCCCGCGAGACGAGACGCGATCCTCCGAGAGAGCGTACTTTTCGAAATGGCGCGGCGCCCTTTTCATCCCCCCTATCCCTTGCATCTCGCCCATTGTATCCTTTCTTTATTCGTCTTCGCGAATGATTAAACTGTGCAACAAATAAGCTGAAGAGCAACTCAAGGTTACTACGGTTGACGCGGATCGTTGCTATTTAACGCGATTGTTTGTTTATTATCGAGTAGATACGTCACACACGACGAGCGAGAGGCGGCGCGACGGGATTATTTTGCGAGCGACATACGTCGGGAATCGCGTCGATTTGCGGGCTATAAGAGCGAACGAGCGAGAGCGCCCTTCGACTAATTGGACGCGCTCTCTTCCGCCCTCGTCGATGTGCGTCAAACGATAATTAATAACCTCACGCTCGTTGGCGTGGACGGTAAACAAACAGCGGTGGCGACGCGAATCGAGAGATCGACGAACATCGAGAGCCCGCGGCCTCTCCACGCGCGGAATGCCGCGTCGCTCTCACGATGTGTATTATACACGTTGTTTCGCTTCACGCTGCTCACGCACGCACGCACGCACGCATGCGACCTGTCCGCTAGTTCCCAGTTCTCGACGTCTCCTTCAGATTACACTGTAAAACTAGGCATCGGACATGTGCGTTAAAATTGAGTGTTAGTGTGTTATTTTGACACATTAGCTGGCGTCAAGGCACCAAGTGCGTCCAAATAATTCGTTTTCCGTGACAAAAGTGTGTTTTAATAACATACTTGTCTGTAACACACCATGTAACACACTACAGAAACGTGTTATTTTTCTTCAACAATCCCGTGACACACGTAGAGCGTGTTATTTAGACGCAGAATGATAATCGAAATACACTGAGAACACACTTGGATGATATATTGGATAACACACCAAGTCACGTAACACACTGGTAATGTGTTCGTGATAACACACTAATTTTGTTAACACACGTTTAAATGAACACATGTATGTGTATTAAAAAAAATGCATGTGAGAAAAAGACAAATCGACAAAATCGGCGATTACTCGGCTTCGAGAAAGTATTGTATCTATTGAACAAATTAATGTAATAATAACTTGCTTTCATATTACAGACTATTACAGACTATTATTATTACAGACTAAATCATTAATTATATGTTATTCATTATTTTTGTTTAAACGTAATATGTTAAATAACGCGTGACTTAAAATGGAAGAAATGTGTAAAAAAGATTCATTCATTTACACGCTTTTGCATTTCAAAATAACACACACTTGGATTTGCAATGTTGCTCAATTCACCTTCACAACACACTTGAGGAGTGTTATTTTGATATACCTTCGTAACACATTTGAGATATGTTATTTTAATACACCTAACCATTAACACACATACAAACGATTTTATTTAACAAAATGTTCTTTTAATTTAAATGTTCTTTTAACATACATATATGTGTTAATTTAATTTGCTGATTTTGTATGTCTAAAGTGGGGGCATACTTTAACACGCTTCAAGCATGTTATTGTAACACACTTCAGTTTACAGTGTAGATATTCGAAGAAAGAGTTTCGTTTATCTGTACATTTGCAATACTAAGCTTAATACAAGGATTTGTACAGACATATAAATCTCAATTTATAAGGCTGAAATTTATAACAACATCGCTACGGATAAAGTTCATTAATACGGTTTCGAAGAAAATAATTATAGCGCCCGCGAAGATGCTCTGTGCATTTTCCTTTCCTTGCGAATGAAATAAACAAACGGAGGGATCACTTCTTTCGTCTGTCGCATCGACGGTTTCTTTATCTGCGAGAGCTTGAAAAAAATTTCGGCAATCGGAAGCCCGTCATCGTAATGTACAGCCGGAGCATATAAGCTCCGAGCGAGAGCGAGTATTGATATATCAAGCCGATAGACCCTGAATCTCGTGAATCTCCGAAACGGGTTTGTTTCGTCTCGCTTTCGTTCAGGAAATCGAGCACCGTCATAAAACATTTCTGGACCTTCCGCACGAGGTCAGGCAGCGGATCCCCGCGCGCGTTCGGAACAACCGCCGTGTGGCAGGAGGGCGGTGAGGAAAGTTTGAGAAAATGTATCGCTCCTCGGATCTTGCCCGATGGTTATGTGACATCGCGAACACGGAAAGCACTCGAATACTTTGGGGATAAACTCGTTTGTCATCCTTTTCCTGCCAAAGAGAAAAAAACTCTCTCTCTCTCTCTCTCTCTCTCTCTCTCTCTGTCTCTCTCTCTCTCTGTCTCCGCGGTTCCAGAACAGATTTGGCCTTTTTGCGGAAATACGCGGGCAAGCGCATAAATAAAATTGCTGTCCCCTCGAAAGAAGAGTAATGACGACGAAACTCGAGCGAAACTTCCAAATGCATACCCCGTGTTTGAGATTGAAAACGCGACGACGTGTATGTGTGTGTGTGCGTGCAATTCGCACAATCACGAGTGTCGCACGATACTCGTAATCGGGGAATTTGTCGTAGACACATCCACGAGGCTCACGTCGTGTTTCGTTATCGAGCGCTGCGAGCCCACTGCAATTAACGCGATGCGACGCGACGCGACGTCCCGAGGCAACGAACGGCGGAAAAGCCGAGCAGAAGTCATGTAAAATGTCCCCTCCGATCAGCGCTGCGGTCTCTCTCCGATGAGTTCTGCCGAGAGCTGTCGGCGTGTCTTCGCCGTCGCCGGGCCGCTAATAGACGAGAAGTAGGTTGACGTCGCCGTCGTAACGTATTCCGGCCGCGCGTTCGTCTCGTCACGACGCCGCGAACTCCCAGGAGCGACGCAGTACGACGCGAGGAAGTACATCGCGCGCGCAGCCCTGTCCCTTCGCAGCGATTCGTGAGCATCAGCCACGAAGGGTGGCTGGCTGCTGCTTCCTCCATTTCCTCTCCTTGTTCTTCCTTCTTCTGCTAGCCTTCATCTGCCGGACTGCCTCTCTCTCTCTCTCTCTCTCTCTCTCTCTCTCTCTCTCTCTCTCTCTCTCTCTCTCTCTCTCTCTCTCTCTCTCTCTTTCTCTCTCTCTCTCTCTCTCTCTCTCTCTCTCTCTCTCTCTCTCTCACGAGCCGGTGCCCCAGAAAAGTGGCACGCGGCCGGACTAATGACCCAAAGGGAGAGCCAGTCGGCCGAGCATCTCGCACCCACTCTCGCGGTGGCCCTTCAGCGGCGACGGCGACGGCGGCGACGGCGAGAGGGATGGATGGGAGGAGAAAGTGAAAAAGAGGGATTCGCCTTTCCGCGTACTAAAACATTCATTACTGCCGTCGGTGCTCTCGACCCTCTACCCTCCCCTCTCCTCCTCTTACATCCTCCTCGCGAAACGGAGTTCCCTCTTCGACACGGAGCTCTCCTTCTCTTTCTTCCTCGTTTACCTCCGCCGGTGCTCTTTCTCTCTCGTCTTATCCTCCCCAGCACCACCTTCTCGTCCTCCTCGTCCAGAGCAGCACGGCTTTTTGTCCCCTCCTCTCGAACGCGTTTTTCTCCCATCTCTCTCTCTCTCTCTCCCCCCTCCCCACCCCCCCTCTCTCTCTCTCTCTCGTTCTCTGTCTCGCTAGTCTTATTCTTCTTCATCTCACTTCTCTTCGCGATGTGTTCGCCTTCTTCGTAAGCTGGCCCATTCTTCTTCGCCTCTCTCTCCCTCTGCCTTTGTATCTCTCTCTTGCCACATCGTCCCTCTTTTCTGTCTCTTTATTCTTCTTGTCGGTTAATCAAACCGGTAGATCTACCTTCCCATTTCTCTCTCCCCTCCCGCCTCCGTCATCGAGATCTATGAACCAGCGCGTGATCCTGTACTCACCGCTCTTCGCTGCATACTTCGGAGAGAGCTTGCGAAGTTTCGCTCTCGAGATCAAAGACCCGGTTTTAAGGTCGGACTTTAAGCAGTGTTTACTTCGTACGAAGTACGAAAGTGAAATTCGCGCACGTTGCCGCGCACAAAGATCGCAATCTCGAAAAATTCGAAAGTACGAGCGAGCATTAATTTCGCGCTGCAGAGCGAACGATGCCGCATGGAATTCTTTTTAGCACTCTTCTCACTTCCGCTTAAAATTTAGCCATTTTTGTTATCAGCATTCACTGTATCATCAACATAATTTGTGGCAAAAGCTTCAACTTTCTTGCCTCTTAAAGAGTCATTTTTAGATTATTTGTTTGCTTGACTTTACTTGAATTTACTTTGACTTACTTTCACCGATTAGCCGCAATGAAATAGAAAGGAATCCAAGAGAACCTCGTATTTTTCGTGCAATTTTACTCGCGTCACTCCTCATATTTAACTCGAAGTGCCCTCGAGGATTACAGCCCAATTAATTTTCGGTATCTTCTGAGTATTCTGAGAACTCCCCCCAACTCACACACAGTGTACAGTCACTCGTTGACAACTCTCGATCGTAAGGCCCTTTAATTCTCACGGCGTCTCTCGTATCTGTTGCGCATTCGACTCGTCGCCGGGCGAGCGCGGCAAAAAGTCATCGCCTTTAATTAGGCAGTGCGCGAAGTAAAAAGAAGCTTTTACATACTCCGAAGCGCGACGCTCCGAAGAGCGGCGGCACCACATTTTCGAGTGGTGACGAAAAGGGGCGAGATGCGAGGCGCGCCATTTGCACGTTCATTTCTTTCCGAGCGTTGCTTTAACGGCAATTAAATCGGACGATCGTTACCGCGTTTATAGACACCGAGAGCGGCGCTGCTCAATAATACGACTTCGTGTCCCGCTCACCCGGGGCTACCTTGAATAGCGGAGCCTTCGCAGGATAATTAGAGATAAACTGAATTTATTCGCCGCGACCTAATTATTCGCGGCCGGCTTAATTAATGGCCGGACGCGAATCACGCTCGAATTGTCGAGCCGCTGGTCGATCGTGAGCGTGCGCATCAATCTCATGCGATATCGCCAGTTTTCGCAGGTTAATGCCTATGTATGTACGAAGGTGGGGAGAAAATCCGATGGAATTGAAAATTTCCTGGCGGCCGGTATTATTGGACACGCGATTAACGATTTATGTGAAAAGTACGAGTCTCTTTCACGCGTGTATTTTATTTTCACAATCATACACACACACACACACACACGCACGCACAATGTGTGCGAGATATATCAATCTTTTAGAAGCTCGATGGAAAATTGATGTTTCACTCTATTATATTGGTACGAATATAATCTGCTTCGCGTTACTCAAACAATTGACCCCAGCAGCAGTCAACGCGCGACGTAAACGTCAATTATCGATAGAGACCGCGGCGCGTTCTCCTTCTTCTTCGCACACCCCGAGCGTTTTCCGCCATGCCAACAAAACAAGCGCGACTGCGGTAACGCTACGTTATGCGTGTATCGCACTAGCGATTCGCGATTGCGATTCTTTCTCGACCAATCGGAAAGCAGCGACTCACGACTGTCGTTCGGACGGCTGTCCATTTTTCGAGTCGCAGCCGCGGTCGCAACCAATCACAGAACTCCGTATAATCACGTGACGCGCTCGTCACAATCAAATTTATTTAATAGTACGTAGAAGTCGGTGATCATTAGAATAAGGTTATATCTAGTGTTGTTTCATGTGTTACATATTTTTTTTCAAATGTCGAAACAATTTAATAAGGAGATAGACTATTATTTAGTAGATCTCGTAGAATGTAAACCCCTTCTCTGGGATTGTACGTGTGGCAGTATGTTAACGATATTTAGCCGCAGCCGCGATCGCCAATCGCAAGTGCGATTGGAAAACAAGAAATCGCAATCGCAGTCGCAGTCGCGAATCGCTAGTGTGATACGGTCTTTACGCGCAGATTTTGTGCTTAGCAAATCACTTGGCGGGCAAACCGGAGGCCAAAGAGAAATTCAGAGGAGCGGCACGGAATCGTCCGCGGCTCGTTCTTCGTGCGCGAGCGTTCGCTTTCGAAACGGTGGCGGCGGCGGCGGCGGCGGCCGCTTAAAATAAAGCGTGGCGTAACGCCGGCTCGTCATGCGATAGAGAGGCGAATTAAACTAGAAACAGACTAGTCGCGCGGCGAATCGATCGGTCGCGCGAGGCGCTCCGCGAACGCTATTTATCCGAATCTCATCAGGGCCGCGCCGGAAGAATTCGCGCAAATCGACGCAATTAGCGGCCGCCAGGTGCGCGTTCGTTTCGCGTGTTTCGTGTGTTGTACGTGTCATAGCTCAAAGCCGTCGTTTAAATTACGATGGCGTACACACTCCGATGGCACACGAAAGTAATAACAGTCCAACCGCCGGTAACGAGCGGTCGTGTGTTTCGCGCAAACAACCGGGCGCGTTAAAACACGCGGAATTTAACACTTTAAGCCTGCCGCGATGGCGCGTCGCGTTACGATATTATGGTACACGGCGCGCGCCGATAATAACAGAAGCGACGTGTTCGCGCTTGTGATCGCGCTAGCTTAGAGCGCGGATATTCTAATTACGTATTTAACGCGCGCCAGAAACGTGGCTTACAACGCATTGTTATTATAGTTTCACACCCCCCCCCCCGCTCCGTTGATATTAGCGAGTGTGCAATTTTCGTGAATTTTATTCCTCATAAAAGCGGAACACGAGCGCGAGGCTCGTGTCAATCTTTCAGCGGACGCGATGGAAGTGATGTTTTAATCGCAGGGCGTTTCAATATCTCGTCCTGACACGCCTTTGCTTTACTTTCATTATTCCAACGCCATTGCGCCTAACGCGTAATGCAAACATCGGACGTCATTAATAATCGACGGGCCCGCTCTGCGCGGGACGTTCCTCGCACGTTCCAAGTAAATATTTCGCGGCGAGAGCACGACCGTTCCGAGCCCCGAAAATGGAGACAAGAGATCTCCCATGATCTCGCTGCAATTACGCATTCTACGAGAGGAGGAAGCGTAGTTAACCCGGCCGAGCGCGAGCACAGACGCGTCCGGGCGACGCACCGTCGCCAATCGGATTCGAGGACCCGAAATTGCAGCGAGGAGTCTCGCAATCGAAAGCCCAGCGGAAATATCGTTAGCCCTCTCTCGTTCCCTCTCCTCCTCTTTCTCTCCCCTCAGCCTCCGTCTTCTCTCTCGGCTGCGCGCGGTGCCTCTCGCCCTTTTTCTTCCACTCCGACGGCACTTCCGGTCTCTCATCGCGTAGCTCGCGCACGGACATCTAATCGGAAAGGAGACGCGGCGGCGTGTTCCCGAAAATGGGTTCGTATTTTCCCTTTTTTTTTTTTTCCTCTCGTCTTCCTCCTCTTCCTCTCTCCTTCACCCTCGCGAGAGCTAAAGTGCCAAAGATGGAGAACGGTATGCCTATCTACGCGCGAGGGGGAGAGAGCGAGGAGGCGTGCAGAGGGCCAATCAAGCCAGAACACACACAGCGGATTCGGAAACGAAGCAATTTCTCTTCCAGCCACGTTGCGCCCTTTTACTCCTCCCCCTCTCCTCCTGGCTTCCAACCAACGTCCCTGCCTGCCTGCCTGCCTGCCTTCACTTGCCACCCCCGCCGTTCGCCGGCAATCGACGTGCTCGCTGGAATTTCTCTGGTCGCGGGCGAGAAAAGGGAATTTTCCTCGAGATAACGACCGGAGCCCTCCAAGAGGAACCCCCTGCGAGCAAGAGGATGCGACAGACAGACAGACAGAGAGAGAGAGAGAGAGAGAGAGAGAGGGGGGGAATGAGAATGAGAAGGAGAAAGAGGGAAGCAGGCGAAGAAACCGGCCAACCGGCAAGAAAGCGAGACGCTCGCCATTAGCGCCTTCGTCCACGGCGTACAAAGAAGAGGAGAAACGTGCAACGCGGCGGCGGCGGCGGCCATCGTATCGCGCCGAAGGGCGCACGCGAGAATGCGTGAAACGCATCGGGTCGAGGCACGATGATCCCCAGATGCCTTTGTATGGATCGTGCACGCTACGCGCGGGACGTATCTTGATTTAGGGGACTGGGGCTGCTTAACGCGGCGGATGCGATCGCGAGCCCGAGAGCTCTCCGAGAGAGAGAGAGAGAGAGAGAGAGAGAGAGAGAGAGAGAGAGAGAGAGAGAGAGAGCACGCGGAAACTCGCGACTGGAACTCGCAACGCGAAATCCGTTCGACCCGGAAATTGCGGCGCGCTGGCCGAGAGCCGGGGAAAAATTTGCCGAAACGAGTTTCCGATTAGTTGCGTCGCAGCTGCGCATACGCGCCCCGATCGCCTGATCGCCCGGTCCATCCGCGAGAGCGGACGGGGATTTTTCGAGTTCGCCCGTAACCGGAAATGAATGGACGGTGAAATGTACATCTGAGATATGTATGATTGAGTGCGCACGCAGCAATATCCACGATTCGGGCTCTCTCTCTCTCTCTCTCGCTCTCTCGTTGACCTCATTTCGGTCGAACCGCTCGTCCGTACGGGGAGAAAAGAGATCGGTGGAATAAAACGGAATTTCTGCTTCTTGGGGCCGAATTTGCCTCGGAAATTCGGTTCCCTTCGACCGAAACGCGTCGGCCTCGCTCATTGTTTCGTTTATTAGACCGGCAGGGTCCAACAAAATACCTTCGGTTTCTCCCGGTCCCGCCGAGGAAATAAAATTCCTGTGCAGATGAACGCTAATTAAAACTGGAGAAATATTTGAGAATGAAATATTAATAGTCTCAATAACAAGGCAAAGTTTTCAATTTCCGTTCCCGTTCTCCGTTATCGTCCGCCGGATCTTGAGGGCTTTCCATCATTTTCAACGGTAGTCGAGCTAGAGCCGCGCGCGAGTCTTGATCACATCTATCCAGCACTGTTGTCACACGACAATTTATTTTACTGAGCCGCGTCTCGCAAGGGAATACAATCAAGCGTCGCGGAGCGGTGAAAGGACGGGGGATTGGGGACGGGAGAGGGATAACCACGGTCGGCGATCGGGGCCCCGGTGATATCTGGCTAGCCGCGGGTAATACCGTGGGTCACGTTTGTCTCTGTTGCAACTTATCGCGGCTTATGACGAGTTATCGCGCCGCGAGACGAGTCGCAAACGCGGAGCGGGGCGTTATTCCCCTCGCTAGGGATGGGCTTCGCCCAAAAAAAAAAAAAAGCATCGTCTTCGATTTAATCGATTGTCAAGAAAATCGTTTTTGCATAATCGATATTTTCTTAAAAATACCGATAATAATCGATGTTTTCCCAGTTTATTTTAAATTAATGTGAAGAGTTATATGTTGCAACAATAAATTAATATATTATTAAAACCTTAAAGACCCTTTTACAATGGCTGCAAGCATAAGCTTATATAAGAATAAGGCTACAAGCGTAAGCTACAAGAAATAAACCAATTAAAGTCGGTTGTTCTTATAATAGTCGTCTGTTGTCGGTTTACTTTTTACTGTTTACTGTTACAGCGCTTTATTTTTGCAGCTATTTAGTAGACGGGCCTTAATAGTAGTAGTAAACAAATTTCCTAGTGATAAAAATTTAGTAACAAATCTAGTAGTATAATCGACGAAAAAAATAATCGATCTAGAGTATAATCGGCCCCAAAAATAATCGATTTTTCATGAAAATAAGAATCGATGCTCGTTTCATCGATCGATATTTGCCCATCACTACCTCTCGCGAGTCCCTCGCGAGCCCCTCGCGAGAGGAAACGCGAACGCGATTCGCGCGAAGAAACGAGCGCGCGGTACGGTTCGTCGTCGCGCGATTTCCATCGATTTGCGTTGCTGATTGCTGATTATAATTATATCAGCAGCATCATAACGTTAATATCGGCGTTAATCGTTGATATCGTGTTCATGCGAGCAACTGTTTCGTTAATGTGTTAATGAGCGACTGTTGGCGCGCAACGGCCAGTTGCGCGTTGCGTGAAACCGACGCGCGAATAACCCCGACCGAACGACGCGAACGAGATCTCGGCCGAGCGATTTCCGCGATAATTCGCATCCGCGAGCGGCGATTCCGAGCGCGGATTCCACGGCGCCGCTCTTCCGGACGAATCGAGCGATTTTTCACGAACAACGAACGCGTACACACACCGCGGTTATCCTTGACACGAGGACGTAGCTCGAGAAGCGCACGTCGCCGCCTGCGTGTACGCTCGATGCTTTCCGCATCGGGAGAAATTCCGGCGCTGCGGCGCGATGGCTCATATATAGATGCGCTCCTTAATTAGCGGCGACAAGCTGCGACATCGATATACCCGAGCTACGCGAGACGCGGGAGAAACGACGTCGGACGGACTTTACGGACACGAGTCCAGTGGGTCCTCTCTCGTCGTAAGCACGTAACGTACGTTCTATTATCTGTCCTCACATCGCACCTGTCGGCTGAATATAACTGAAATATCCGCGGACGGACGATTTACCGACCATTAGGAGGGCCGAGTGTCTTCTCTCCGCGCCGGCTCTCGTCCGCTCCTCTCTCCGCCAGCTGCCTCGTTAATTAACGGTGGAAATTAAAGTTTATCTCACAGCGCGTAATATTTTCGAGCTAATAAAGATAGATAATATAGAATAATATAGGGGAATATAACTCGAGCCGGGAGGAAGGAACAGGCTGCGGAGAAAAATGATGAGAGGACGCGCGTTGTTTACGGACCGGCTGACGGGGATTATCCGCGAAGGTTGTCCGCCGCGCTTTTCCCATCCTCTCACGTTATCTCTCGCTCCGCCGCGCGGCCGCGGCCGGCCGGAGCGGATCGGCGGCGTGGAAATTTTTTTTTTCCCTGAAATTTCCCCGCCGTGTAGAATTTTTCCGCGCGGCAACTTCTGCGCGGCTTGATTGGCGCCGGCCAATATCCGAGGGAGCGGCCTCTCGCATTCTACCGACGACCGCCGCCGCTCGGCTACCGCGCTCGGCTTCCGAAAACTTTTTCTCGTCGCGTTCGACGGAAAGTTGGAGCCCGGCAAGTGACCGCGAGCTAAAATCCCCCATGAAATCTGAGCCAAACTGGCCCGTAATCGCGCGGATTCGCGCCAACGAAGGAAGCGCGGTGGCGCGGCGCGGCGTCGTGTCGACTCATTACGTTTAACGACTGCTCCTTCGGCCATTCTCGGCGTCGGGTCGCCGCCGAGATACGCTATGTACTAAAGGTCACCAACGAGCGATATTGCAGCTTTTATCAGCCGCTATCACCTATTAGCCACTGTCGCGCTGAATTACGCCGGCCGCCGCGCTGTGAACCGAATCTCAATAGGGCGTTATAATTAATCGAATCCGCGGTCTGCGCGCGCGACAGTCAAGTTCGTAATTCGCGGAAATTGAGACAACCGCCGAAAGTGTTCTGAAAAGAGATCTGCATAGTCCGCGGTTGTGTATGTGTATACGCTAGGAAAAGAAATTTAGTATCTCTAACAAAACTGGTTTAGTTGAGGCATTTTTTAATAGCAACCAAGCATCTTGTTTTATATAACAAAATATTTAGTTGTCTCAACTCAATATATATTATTCTGCTCTGTTCTCTGGACCAAATGATTTTGTTCTTAGACTTCATGTATAAAAAAAATTAAGCATTTTAGTTATTTTATCCATAAAAATTACATAATAACGAAATATTATTTTACACAAACTAAAATAATGCCCAATGGATACTATTTTGTCTTTCTGTGCACTAAAATTTAGATTTTATATATCAAGAAGAAATTATAATATTTTTAAAACAATTCATATAGTTAAAGCTTTTTGGTTGCTATAACAAAAGTATTATACGTTATACGAACAAACCGTAATCAAACAAGATATTTGTTTACAGGAACTAAACAGTTTCTCTGTTCAGTTGGGCATATTTTAACCAAATTATTTTGTTGTTACAACAAAATTTTGGTTCACGCAACAATACATTTTTCCTAATGTATGCGCGTGATGCGAGTCTACGCGAAACGGCGTCTCTAAATTGAGTCGAAGGACTTTTGGAGGTTTTCTCTACTCGCCACGACACGACGCCAAGTTATCTCGACGTGATTCCCTCATTTTCTTGACTCGATATAGCTTCTGTATCATATATCGCTTTCTTCAAGTATCGCCTTCTTCAGCGCGATCGTCAATATCCTCTAATTGGGAAAATATGACAACCGCGCGATATAATCGTAACGGGACGCGACGGGACATGAAGTGACACAAAACCTAAAACACATTGTTTTATATGCGGCTAGTTACGATCGATTTTACGTAACGTGACGTGAAATATCGGAACTTGACGCGACATGAAGCTTGCCAATATCAAGTTTAGATGCTACGTTCCGTCAAGTCGAACTGTTCATGTGATACTTTCAGCCAATCAACGTTATGCCAGGTTATGCCCGTCACCAAACTGAATTCTTCGAAAAATATCTCTCGCACCAATGGTTCGTATTCGTTTCCTCTTCGACAGTTAAAGATACAAATACCCGGCCAAAATAAATTAAATTTACAAATTGATAATGCCTCACAGCAGAATTCATTATTACGGCACGTTACGGTGATCGTAATATCAAATATAACCTCAAACGTCAAATTCACGTCACGTCACTTCACGTCCCGTCGCGTCCCGTTACGTAAAGTTCATCGTAATCGCGCTCTAAGAAGTAAGCGTGAAAAACAGTAAGAAATAGACCGACCACAGTTGACTATTTTTGTCATAATCGACTGTGATTGCTTTATTTCTTACCGCTTACGCTTACTTCTTACTGCTTACTGCCATTGTAGACGACGCTTAATTTAGTCGTGTTAAAAATGACACGGTGAACACAACGCGAGAATAGAGTTCCAGAGATCTACTTGCTTTACTCGAAAGCGAATAATCTAAAAGAATGACCAAACGGTGCTATTTTAAGTTTCACACATGCACACACACAATTGCTATATAACGATATTCCATTTTCCTGAGAATATCCTGGCAAATTTCTTCTCGCTTGATTTTCCATCAAGCAGAATACGCTCGACAGGTTTCGAGTTACCGTCTAAAATTACTTTTCATTGCATTCATTAATTCCATCAAAACGAAAGAGGAACAGTACATCTGAGTCTTTTAAAACAATATTTTGTCGTAACAAAATGACTCGGTGTATAAAACAGGCTGCGCTCGCGACGGAGGATCGAACGCGAATAAAATCCTGCAAAAACGCAGCCCCTCCCCCCTTCTCTTTCAATTAGCCCTAAATCAATTCCGGCGCTCTCCGGCTGACACGTCTGACGTGATCGCCCGGCGCTCGCCGGAGAGCCGCGTATCGCGAGTGCGTCGCTGAAGATTTATGCTTTAATAATTATTGTGACACATCGGCACCCGTGCACGCAAAGCCGATCGGCGCAGGTGTGCATGCGTACGTGTGTGTGTGCGTGCGTGCGTGCGTGCGTGCGTGCGTGTGCGCGCGTGCGGTTTGTTGCGCCAAGCTACGCGTGGACGGCGGACGTGCGGACGGACGACAGCGGCGGACAGACAACCGCAGTATGCGAGGGACGAGGCGATGCGAGGCGAGGGAAACCCCATCGAGAGAGGGAGAGACAGAGGGGGAGAGAAAGAGAGGATGTGCAAGGATGCTCTCCTCGGGGCCTCCTTAGAAGGGGGCTTATCCCCACCGCCAAGATGGCCACCTCGCATTCCACCATCGGCCGGGACATGACCGCACGCTGGCTCTCGCGCTGGCGCGAGATCAACCACCGTTCTAGGTTCAGGATTTACGCCACTTCGAGTTACGCGAGTATCGCCGCGGATCATAGACTCGGCACAGAGAGAGAGAGAGAGAGAGAGAGAGAGAGAGAGAGAGAGAGAGAGAGAGAGAGAGAGAGATAGAGAGAGAGAGAGAGCCGCCTCGGCGAGCTTTTTAATCTTTCACACACACACACACACACACACACACACACACAGGCCATCATAGTGACGCTTTAATCGCGTAATTGTTCGTACGCGCGCGATTATTTGCGACTACGCGTACGCGAGGAGGTCGAGAAGAACACATGTTTGCCGATGACGTCGGGAGCGCATGCCTAGCGATGAGAATCGCGAGGCAGCGCTTCTTGCGGGGCTGCTGGGTGATCGATTATGCGCGGGCAAGAGCGCTCTACGTGATTACGAACGGAGGGAGGGTAGGTGTATTTCTACCCCTGGTGCCCTCCACGCACGTTGGACGCACGGACCGAACTCTCGAGCGAATCGCGAGGGACTTCGCGACGACTCGACTCGTAAAGTACTCCGGGGACGGCGCGATCGCAGCTGGGACTTTTCTCGCGCGCCCGCGGACGTCTCTCGGCAATATCATTAGCAAGTGAAAGAAGTAAATCGTCGGAGGGTCGTCGCGTCGCCGCCGCCGCCGCCGCCGCCGCCGCTGCGCGTCGATCTCGTTTATGGACGGGCGCAGGCGCGAAGACTCGCGTAAAATTAGACTTTCAAACGGAACGGGCTCGCGGAACTTGGACGAAGAGAGTGGCCCCGGGTCAGGGAACGATCTGTTCCGATCGCCACGTCCCGCGCGAGATATACTCGCCGGTGAATGGCCGCCGGCGTGTCTTTACCTGGGTCGTGAAACTTCTTTACGCGACTTCGTGCGAGAGCATAAGGCGAAGGGAGGAGGAGGAGGAGGAGGAGGATGAGGAGAAAAGAATCTAAGCATCGGGCGAAACTGCCGACGAATTCGCCGTGAAAGCTTCTCATCCTCTCCCACCGACTGACGGCAAATTAAAGGAGGGTCCCTCGTGGATACGTACTGGGTTTCTGGAGAATCGTGTCGCGACGGAAACTTCGTGTAAACTTCGGCCCGATTTGCCGCGGACGCCTTGGACTAAACGAAGCGAGGAGCTGAAGTTTAATTGGATTTTTATGCGCGTTCTGGCCGCTTCGTCTCGTTCCGTCCTTCAGCGTCGGAAGGAGAATCCGTTCTCCGTCTTGCCTGGGAATATGTGTTCGGCGAAAGACAGGGGCGACTTGTCAGGATGAGATGGAGCGAGACCCCGCGGCTTTCGTGCAAGCGAGAGAGAGAGAGAGAGAGAGAGAGACACGCGAGAATGCGCGCTACTTCGTATCGATATCGCGTCCACCTGAATTCCGACGAATTATCCCGGCGAGGCGGACTCGATGTTACTTCGTTATCGTAGCGACGCTTTATCGAAAAATAAAAATGACCGTAATACGACGCGGTTATGACGTAATTCGCAGCAATGGCTATCCTACGGTGCTTCCGTGGCGCATTTCGTAGTCTATATGCGAGAACGAGGAGAGTGCCCCCGCGTGAGCGCGCGCGCGCGTTCACACCGAATGGCTGCTTTTAGTGTCCCGTCGAACGACCGTATGCAGTATAATGTATCCCGAAATTATCCTCGCTAATTGCAACGAGGAAGCGCGATAGAGGCGTCGCGTTATCAGCGTCGTAGGAAGCGTCCCGTCGCGATTCCGCCCTGTGACGATTACTCGTATACTCGTATACCCTTGGAGATGCTTGGAAAGTATCGATCCGCAGGTTGTTTCGCACAGAGCGAGTCTTGTATTCCCGCAGAACAAAGCTCGTCCCTCGCGAACTCGCTTACGATTCGGAAACATAAATGTCCGAGTTCATATTCTCTCTCTCTCTCTCTCTCTCTCTCTTTTATTTTTTCTTTTTTATTTTTATTCGCCGGAGAGGCCGCATATTTTCAAGACTGACCCTCGGTGTTGCCCGGTATTGCTAATTCGCTTTTCATGTCACCGGCTACATTCTCGTGGCTGGAGTATCAAAACCCGATAAAGCCACATCGTAAGAGCGCTGGAATAATTTATCGGCGGTTGGTGTGTTGTCAAGAAGCGATATCGTTCCGAAGTATCGACATTTTTGAAGAAAATATCGAACAACACCGATACTTTCGAGCGTCTTTAATTCGCCGCTACTCGCTGCCACCGCGGGAGATACTTACGTATCTCAAACGCGAATATTATTCCCGGGCATGGCAGAATATCGATAAAACGCTTCTCCGGCGCGCCAACTCATGTCTCGCGGAGAGGAACGAGCTCTCATGTGAACGTTATACGCGGGAGAGGGGGGCAGAGAGAGAGAGAGAGAGAGAGAGAAAGAGAGACTCTCTCTTGTCGATCAGTGAGAAAATATTTTACTCTTTTGTCAATCAGATCTCGCCCCGCGAAATACATTGTGCGGCCAACATCGCTGCCCCCCCCCCCGATGTCGGAACAGATGATCGTCGTGCAAACAAACGCGTCGAAGTCACACGCGTGCATCAGAGATTCCGGTTTGATATTCCGCTCGCTCGACAAACCAAGATCAAGTCCTCGGCCGTGAATTGCAAATTTCGAGTCGCGCAGCCGCTCATCTCCCTCTTTGTCTCTTTCCATCCCCCTCGGACTTTATGACCGATTAACCCTCCGCACGAGATACTCGAGATGCTGCGCATATTTGGATAATAACGAGCCCAAGTTACGACGGCGTCTTCGGGCCCGCGCCAATCATCGCTGTTAACGATCCACCATTCGCATTACGTACGGTAGACGCGTATGTTACACGCGCCGCTATTAGACGCACGTGGGACCGACTCGGGCAAAACAGGGAGGGAGGGAGAGAGAGAGAGAGAGAGAGAGAGAGAGAGAGAGAGAGAGATGGAGCGGAGTTTATTACTACTAGTACTAGAACGTAAGAGCCCGCAGGTCGCGGCCGGAATACAAAGGGAGGCGATGGGATCTATAAATAAGAATGGATATGTACACAATATGTGAAACGATGGAGGAAATAACGGAAGCAATAAGAGGTAAATCGATTATCGAATGATATGCGGCGAGGAGTATAAACTGGAGCCCGAAAGATAGTGAATACACGCGAGGAAGGCTATGAGAAACATGATCGAGGAGGGCTCCTCCCTTCCTCTGTCTCTCCCAAGAGAGGGAGAGAAAAATACCACCTCTCCGCGTGATATTACACACGCGAGGGATAATTATGACGAAAAAGGAGAAAGAAAGAAAAAACGGACCGAATCGAATTCAATTCTCCCTCCTACTTGACACACGCTTACGAGAAACGCGCGCTTCCTCGTCGATCGGGCGATACGATATTGAATTTTCACCATGCGACGCGACACGATGCGACACGCCGAATAGCGGCATAATTTACTCGCCGTAAGTGGATCAGCAATAAAGTTTCATCACAGATTCATATCTCCTGTCAATTACGCGTAATCCGCGTATCTCTCGCGAGGCGTCCCGTCGCGCGCGCACATCTTCCTACGCCCTACGAATTTATTCACGCGTCGCTCGCTTGCGCAAACAGACGCCACCTAACCAACCAAGCAACCGACCGACCGACCGACCGACCGACCGATCGACCGACCGACCGACCGGCCGGCCGGCCAACCACCCAGCCTCCCTCCTTCCCTCCCTGTGAACGCACCCTTCCTTCCTCATCGATGCGGCGTATATATCTGCCGGTCGCACAACACCCACAACCTGCGGTGACTGCAGGATTACATCTCGGGGTCCGCCCGGCAGTACCAGCCGGGTACCAGCCAGCCACCCCCGCTGGTCGCCTCGGTAATGCGTCCGATTGAATATTCGAGGGTGCAGCGGCGAAGGAGGAATGCCTGGCTGCCCCTTTGCTCGTCGGGAGCCGGCGGGCATCCGCAAGGGTCCCGGGACGTTAACGGGAGCCCCTTCTCGAGGAGGCAACGACACGCGCGTGCTCATGGGCGCGGGAGATCCATTTTAAATACGCACGGTAGTCGCTGCAGACGCCGCCGCGTAGCGTTGCGAGCGACGGGCGGACGGACGGGGAAAGGGTGGTGGTGGGCCGGGAAACGAAGAGGGTGGATGGTAGTCATGCCGCTCGGATTATCGTTTATTGGTGTACTCTACGGGGCCACTCTCATCTCTCCCTGCGATCTAGGCGCGTATAGATATATCTAGGGCCATACAGCGTATACGTTCTACGTGGTTAAGCACACGTGCCCTCGATATTCGGGGTCTCCCCTTCCTCGCCACCTAGCCAGCCGACCCTCCCCCCAGCCGGCGCTCCAGCAGCGACGGTGAGCCCGGGCAAACATTCTAACGCGAAATTGCTTTTTGAAAATATTGAATGGTTAGAGTTTGAGGGGAGCGGCGCGCTCGCGCGCGCGCGCGCGGCGATGAGGAGGAGACGGCTGGATGAGTATGTTTTTCCATACAAGTGGCGCAAAAGAGCGCGAGCAGATTTCGCCGGGGTGATTTTTGTCGACTAAAGGAAGAGAAATGGAGAGGGGCGCGAACCCTGGCGACGCGATGTCGCACGTACGTATTGCCGCGTACGTGGAAGAGGCGCGATAACGTAAGCGAAATCGGCGCTGCTCGGTGATCGATATTACGGATCGACCGGGTATGCCCTATCGCGTTCTGTTCTTGTAAGGTGTTACCGTGTAAATCCCTATTCCCAGTCCCGTCCTTCCCCCCCCCTTCTCCTTTCTCTCGTTCTCCGGCGGCCGAATGATAATCGGGTTTCGCGTACGAGGCGAAGCGATTTCGGAGGCGTTGTCCGTCGTCGGCGAAATTCGGATGAGGGAACCGCTGAAATATATATGCGCCCGTGCTTTCCGCACGGAATGATTGTTTAACGCGTACGTGTGGGTGAGTGGATGGGCACTGGGTGTTAGCGGCCGGGTAGATCCAGCGAAGCTAAATTCCGAGATGATGAAATTTCGAGACGACGGGCACCGCGAGAGCGCAGAGACTCATGGGCGCAGTGTGTGTTACGTATCGACGCGTTATATCAATTAGAAGACGCAGAGAGATTCCACCGGGAGATTACTTTAATGCGCTCTCGCAGGAGGGGATGCCGGATGCCGCGCAGATTGGGGCGGAGAGAGCGCGGAAAGTCGCGATGTAAAATCGATCGCGGCGAAATTCGAGTCGGGCTCAGTCCTCCCCGATGCTATCTCGCCGCGAAACGCGCTGATTTATGGGCGTATTGTGTATCTAGTATGGAAATTTTCGAGGCGAGAAAGCGGAGCGCGCCAGGGACGTATATCACCGGTCGGCGGGAGAACCGGCCGCGCGAAATGACACCGGGAAAAGCCGGCGGCGCAGGTGACGAGCGCGCGAAAAGCGTCGCCAATAAAACTTTCATAAGCTCTCCCTGCCTGCCAGCTATCCGACCGACCGGCCAATCGTCGCTGCGCGTGCCCGCGAATTAAGCGTAATTGCACGATGGCCCAATTAAAGGAATACAAGCTGGCACGGGGAATCCATCGCGCGGACGCGCGTCAATATTAAATCTCGCCGAAATAGAAGCCTGCATTGGAAAGCTTACATGGAAGATGCTATCGCATCGTCCTGGGAGCGTCCTCGCGGTTTAACGCGTCAGGAAATGATTGGCACTCCGACTAGAAATTTTGATCAGGTTCACGTGACATTGATAAGGACCTAATAGGGTGAATGAAAGGTAATTCTAAGTAAGCCAGTCTTTATAACGTCCTAACGACAAATGAGTAAGGAAGACCTTTATAAGGTTATAATGACTGGGTCCGCATTAGGACCTCAATGTATCAACCTAGTGTACGATATATAATATGGTTCAGTTAATCAGGTCTTTGTCGGGGTCTTATTCATTGTACCTAATATGATTTGCAATATCAAGTTTTGACAAAACGATTTTTGGGTGTCATTTCCAAATATAAAGATGTTTTCATTGAAAAAAACACTTCAGATTCGCTTGAATATATTTGTAAAATGCTATAGAAACTATCCTTTTTTTAGCAGTCAATAAACAGTTGTAAAATTAACGTGACATGCAACTTTTATCCTTAACACTACCTTATGTCTTGTCACCTTGTGATACTTTATGATCTTATGAATTTTATTTTATGTTTCTTTTCCGAAACATTTTACAAGTGTGCTCAAGCGATCTAAGATATTATTTCATGCAAATATCTTTTTATTTAGAAATAACATGAAAGAATTTTCAGCGTGTCATTTCTTATTTCTAATGTCATCATCCAATATAGCCGTGGCGAGTAATCAGGAGTCATAATTTGAACAAAAAAAAAAAAAAAAAACGTAATAAGGATTCCATAAGGTAACTCAATAAGGACCTGACTATGAAACCTTACTAAGGTTCTGATATCCACACTGCGTTACATGACTTACTAGGACTCGATAGTATTACCTTATTGGGACCTGATGTCCAAATGTGGTTAACCTGATCAGGACCATGAGATAAATTTCTAGTCGGGACGTTGACCGCCGCGTTGATTTCCGTCGATAGTGCGACAGCTCAATCGACGATTGAGCGAATCGGCGAACATGTACCGGTATAATCCGAGACGTGCACGCAGAAAATATTGCAATGACACAATTGCATTAAAATTGTATTTCTCTTTCCGTAATATTTCTGCAGGGCTGGATACATTGGCGGGAGGGGGGGGGGCGGGGAAGCAAATACGGTATATTTCCAAGCATACCTCGATCGTATCTCCGCATGCTCCAAGATTGCAAAAATCTTGTCGTGATTTTTATATAACATTTCCTCCGTGTACATATTTTTCGCTTTGTTCCTTTGTCGGCGATGACTACCATTTTTTTAGCGCAATTAATTGCACACAATACGTATCGCAACCAGCTGGGGAAAAATCCGAGATTCGAGCGCGTTATTAGTAATTCGACGATGATCCAACGTATCCAAGCGGAATCCGCGCGCGGTTGCGTCACGAATAAAGACGGGTGTCCGCGAGAGTAATGATAGACTACCCCGGCGGAAATTGAAGATCGACCGATCGCGCGGCGATACGTATCGCCGAGATCCCGTAATTTCTTAGACGCTCGATCGACAAACTACCGGGTGACTTTTTCCCTGCGTTTCTTCTAGCCGCGAGCGTGCTACCGGGCGGAAGGAGAAAAAACCGGAGGAGGACGAAGAGGGGAGGAGGAAGAAGCGGGATTTCGACGTTTCTTACCGCGCGAATTCCACGCGAACCGGTTAAGGATCTCGGGATTTATATACCCGCGCGCACACAGAGGGGTGCGTCCCGCCGCGGAAGAACGCGAGTAAGAAGACGCAGAAGCGCCAAAGCGAGTCGAGTGTCGCGCGAGTAGCGCGCGCGCGCGCTATCGCGTCGATGTAACTGGAATTTCTCCTCTTCTTTTTCGTGCGCGCGCGCGATATCTCCGCGGCGCGGAAAAAGTCGGGCGTCCAATTCGCCTTGTCGCTGTAACGACGCTCGCTCCGTCTCTCCTCGCGCTTCCCGCGCAAACTATCGAGAACGATAGTCACGCGATACGCGGGAAATATTGCGATGTCGCGCAACGTATGAAACTTCTACCGCGCGCTTCGTCGTTATCGTCGTCGCGTCGGAGATCGAGCGCTTTCGACGGACGAGAGAGAACAGGGAAGGTACAGTCCCCCTCCCCCCTCCACCTGCTATCTCACGTCGCGCGTCCCTTACACAGTAGACTCTCTGCGAGCGAATTCGCGAATCCGCCCCCGATTCCATTCTGTCTCTCGAGATCCCTCCAATTCCCGGCATTACGACAGCCGATAATAATCGAGCGCGCCGACCCGGATTTAATTCGATCGCGTCGTCATTACGCGCGTAACGCGGTGGCCGTAACACTTAATAATGCCGTCCAGAGGATCCGGCAGCCTCGCGACCAATCGAGATCCCTTACACACCATGTACTCTCACAAAGGAATATCCGGTCATCTCCCGCCTCAGCAGAAGGCACCTCCCGGACGGCCGGAGAGGGAGAGAGAGGAGCAGGTTGACGCTTGATCGCCGATCCGATCGGCTCCGTGGTCGCTCGATCGATCGATCGGCGAACGAGCCAACGGTCGGGCGGATGGACAGACGGACGGACGGATGGACGGTTTCGATCCCAGGCTGTAATCTTACGCGCGCGCGCGCGCGCTCGGCGCCGGGGAGAGGCGAGAGGAGGATCCGTAATTCACACCCCCGCGGCTGCAGGGTCGAAAGGGGACGAGAAGCGAGGGGAGAGAGTGACCGAAAGAGGAATATCAGGTGGCGGTGGTGGGAGATCGCAGGGACGGATAACAAGGACTCGGAGGATCTCTCAGAAAGATAGGTAGAGAGAGAGAGAGAGAGAGAGAGAGAGTTACATCTGCGTCTACGTCTTGACATTTCGAGCGCGACATTTCGAAGGCACGAGCGAAGCGCGTTTCTAGGCTCTCCTCTTCGCCGTCGCGCGGAATATTTCCTGAGAGGAGAGAATCTCGGGCGTGTCTCCACGCCGCACGGCGTGCTTTTTGCATCTCCGTCATTCGCCGCGCGGCATTTTCGTTCGAGCAAGTGCCGCGCGTTAACGAGAGGAGTATCAGATAGAAATGTCATGCGATAAATGTCGGGTGTAAAGCCGCCACAATAGCGCGATTACGCGTCGCGTGTAGCCCCCCCCTCCTCCCCCACGCTGTACAGCGTAATTCCCGTGCGCGTTGCCGCTATGCAGAGGTAACGCAAACGCTCGGGAATTTCTTACGAACGTTGCATTCCGCGCGAGCGCGCCTCATTGTGGTGACCAAATGAGAGGGCAAGATACCGCGAACCCCCCGCGGTGAAACGTCGCGTAACGTTTGATACGGGAGAATACGGCACTCGAGGAAGCGCAAACCCACATCCCGGTCGCCGTCGTCAGAACACTGACGTCGGAATGATTATTTGGAAACGAGCGCATTGATCGAGAGCGCACTTCAACTCCACCGCTGACGGCCGTCTCGACTTTCTCACGCTTGAATGTTTTTAACCATGTGCAACCTCTTTCCACGGTAATTTAATAAAATAAATAAACAAAATAAATTTAATAAAATAAATAATAATAAGATAATTGACTTTCTCGCTGGTACGAAAGCAATGTTACATTTTCTGGCAATTTCTCGGCGATGCATACATACGTAGTACGCGATCGAAGGATTAAACAATACGAGCGCACGTTTGCTCGATGCGATAAAAGTGCGCTTAATCACGGCGCATAGTCAAACCACAGGCCGCATAGTCATATCGCTACTATCCGTCAGATTTCCATATAGCGCCCCCGTTGCTCTATATTCCGATTCGATCGGACGGCAATCCGTATCCCAATTGGCCATTTAATTTATACAAATGTAACGCGCCGGCATGCGTAACATTACACTGGAAAGTAATTAAACGCTAGCTCTTTAAATCAATATCGCCAAAGTGCGGACGACACGTGATCGACCCGATTCGAGCTACCGGCGCTTTCCTGTCGCCGCGCTGCCCTTTGCGTCGGTGTAAACACCTGCGCGCACGCCGGCTCACTGTGCGCCGTGTGACGGTCGCCTGTTGTTTGATAATATCATCGTGCGCAACACGGAAAACGCCAAATACGCCGATTGACTCAACGTAAACACCAACAACTCTCCTTTCACGCGTCATCGAGCCCCGCGAAGACCACTTTAACTAAGAACTACCAGTTTCTCCACGCACATCGCGCGATTCTCCTTCGCTCCGGGCCCTTGAGTCCCTTGACACCGTGGCCGGCGGATGATCCAGGCCTGGAAGAGACAGGACAGAGAAAGAGAGAAAGACGGAGAGAGCGAAGAGACGGGGAGAAAGAGTCGAGGTGAAAGGAGAACAGCAAAGGAGAAAGAGAGCCGGTGAGCAAAGAGAGATGAGGATAAGGACTTTGCAAGGTGTGAGGGAGGGAGAGGGAGGGAGAGAGAGAGAGAGAGAGAGAGAGAAGGTGAAAGGGCTCTAGTCAAGGGGAGAGAGACGACGTCGGGGTTTACTTTGGTTTAGGCGATGGTCTGTAGTGACCTCGAGCCGGCTCGGATCGACTGCTCGGTTCGAACAGGAGAGAGACCGAGTGACCGAGAGAGAGGGGCAGAGGGAGAGAGGAGCCTGCTCAGCCGAGGAACCGGTTCCATCCTTCTCGCGAGCTGCGGCGGCGGCTGCTGCATCTCGGAGACACCGTACTTAGCGTCCTCCGAGAGGGCACCGTTTGGGCTCCGTCGTCGTCCGTCCGTCGTTCATCCGGGCTTTTAGCGATACGACCTTGTACTTTTGACAGCCGATCGGCTCGTTGGAACGTACCGCCGTGACGATACGTAGTCATCGGGTATTCGAACGCGCGACGGGAAGTCGGGTCTTTTCACGTCAGTGAGGAAAGAGCCGACCGAGGCACACTCACACACACACACACACACACACACATACTTTTCCGGTTTTCTCCTCTTCCTTTATTTTTTTTAGGATTGGAATTGCAGCGATTTTCATGTTTTATGTATGACACTGATGTGTGACGTTAGTGTAAAATTGTGTTCTTTCTTTCTCTCACGTCTTGTGGAAACCGAAGCGACACGAAGAGAGAGAGAGAGAGAGAGAGAGAGCGTCGATCATGATTTTTATCTCCGGAAAGCGCACGATGATCACAAGCTCGACGACGGCTTCAGCGCCGCTCGTGCGCCCGCAGCGTCTAATTAAATGTGTATTTACCATGAAAGCGCTTGTCGCCGGGAAACGTGATATCGACGAGTTCGCGGACTCTCTGTGCAATGTGACACGCTAGATCGTCGCGACGCAAGGAAGCGGATAAAGCGACCGTCTCTAAGCAAACAATGACGTCGTAACAGTGCCATAGCCACGACGATGAAACACGCCTAGGACAAGTCCTCCCCGCATCCCTTCCTCTCTATCTATCCACCCATCTATCTGTCTCGCCCTTCGAGAGATACGAGCGCTGCGAGTTTGTCGTGAACAAAAGATTGACCCGGTAACTAAACGATTGCCGTGCATACACGGATATAATAAACACGCTTGACACGCGATGACCTACTTGGACGCAAAACACACAAACACACCCCCGCTCAATTACCCGACCACCCTCGAGGTGAAATATTAAATTGGCTTCTTATAGCCGATCTCACGACTTAGCGACGCTGGGCATTTACCGTTTCCCGGGTTTAGCGGGTCAGTGTGAATTTTCGCCGCCGAGAGGGCGGACGTGAAAAATATCTCGCCGGCTAGCCATAACGCGGAAGCCATAAACGGAAGGGGGGATGATCTCGCGGGGAGCGAATTGATATTTAAATTAGCGGAATCGACGCGGAATGTCGGCGTCGGATGATTTACTGGCCGGAAGCGGCCGGCGAGCGGTAAATGTCCAAGGCGATGGTGGCGGTGGCGGAGAAGCGGATAGTAACGGACCGGTCGGTCGTGGGTGCGAGAGCGCGCGCGCGCGCGCGCGCAAGGACGACCTTAACCCTTAAACCACTCGCGCGCGCTCCCTCGCGTACTGTTACGGGCAGGAGCGGGAGGGAGCTGCCGAGGGTCTGACGGAAAACTTGAAACGTGAGAAACAGGTTTCCTGCGCGCGAGACTCTGCGAGAGGTCAGTCGCGTAAACGTTTCGCGCGTAAGAGACGCGGCTAAGGCGAGGAGCCAGCCAGGCCGAGGTCGACGCTGCCGCGAGATGCGGAAAGTCGAGATTTCGCCGGCGAAGCCACGTCGATATCGCGTTTCCGAACACGCCGCGCCGGCGACAGATAGAATTCCGAGGCGTAATTGTACGTCGAGACGCGGCGCTGTCTGATGTACAACGCTGGAACGGCGGTTGAGGCTGAGGAGGAATTGTCAGCTTTCGAGATGTTCCTCTCGTCAAGTGCCACCTGCGTCGCGTGTTCTCACAGTCGCTCTCTCTCTCTCTCTCTCTCAACCTCTCCCTCCACCCTCTCGAAATTAAGTATACAACGAAACGGATGAGGAGAGGAAATACAAATTGCGCAGTGTGCCAAATGGATGAATACGCACGGGAAAACGTAGACTGGTCGAATTAACGCGACACTGAAACGAGGTAAACGAGCGTTGTTTCACCCGGGAGAGAGCGGAATTCCTTCATTGAGAGAAAAGTATATGATATTTGGAAGTATAATGATATAGTAACTAAATTATAGTCCGAAATATCACATTTGTAGCAAGTATTACCATAATATCGGCAATAATTACGATATAGGCATAGTATAACCAACCATATAATATTTTTACTAAGAATTATAGTAAGTTAAACTAAAATTATTGTTTGGATACAATATAAATAAAATACAAAATGGTAGGTGAAGCAGCACTTTTATATAGTCAATATTACCAGAATATTTGCCGAATGATGACAGATGTAACTCTATGAATATTAAATCTCACTATACTTGTGAATTAACCACATATATGGTAAAAGTAACTAAACAATTGTTTAAGACAATCATCGACTATATATATTTGTGTTTATTCTACTATATTTTGCAGGTTCCACCAACTGTAAAAATATGCAAGACGCCAGAATGAACTATAAAATGTAGTGAGATTATAGTTAATTCAACTATATTTTTCTATCACTGTTGATTCGTGGAGCCGAATTCAGTCGATCCTGCGAGCGAAGCGCGCTTGGCTCGTTCGCCATCGCGTTGCTTGATTCGAGGCCGATCTTTCCTCACCGCGTGACGGCGATAATCCCGGCGAATACGTCGAAACTCTGCCTCGCCGTGTCTAATCGCCGTGATTCTGGCTTAAAAGCGAAGACACACTCGTCCGGCCGGGTTCCTCCCGTACGGGCATTTTTCATCGGCCGAGCGAAGGGCTCGCTCGATCGCACTGATAAATGACGCGCCGTCATTTTAATCCCCCGCGGTGCCGGACCCACCGTGCTCGCGCTGTTACAAATTTCGAGAGTTGTGAAAGCCCATAATTAATTCAACGACGCGGACGGCGTGCCGTGCGAGGCACGGCCGATCGATCGGTGAAAGCCGACGACCACTTACGGCGGCAACGGTCCCGCCGTCGCGAGAAGAGACGGAGAGGCGCGCGGGGAGGACGCGGGAGGAACTCGTAGGAACAGAGAGGAACAGAGAGACGCGGAAACGCGCTGCCCTACGACCATTGTGCTGTAAATCGCGGATTTCTACGTGTGCGATTATTGCCTGCAAAATATCATCGTCGTCGGTTATACGTCGCCGTAGACCTCCCTCTCTCCCTCCCCCTCTGCCTCTCGTTTTCCCTGGACCGACTATACGCGCTTTTTCCAACGTAATATCTTCCAATACCTGTTTGAGGCGAACTTTCCATTCCGGCCGAATGCAGCTTCCCACGATATAAACCGGCAACCGGGAAAATACACGTACACGCTGTCCTTTCAATCACAAATTTCCCGGCGTATTTCGAGTCGGGTTTTCCGCGGGCAAAATTTCACGCGAACGGCGACCTACGATAAAGACGCGAATCGAATGGTCGTCGAGGCGTGTTTTAATTCGCCGACCGACACGACGCGGTTCTCCCAAAGTCTCATTTGTTAATTCCGCGATGACGAGAGACGGTGGCGGCTGCGGCAACGACTGATCGGGCGGGGGGGGGGAGGGGTCTCCGGGTCTCTGCAACGCAGCCGAAATATCGACAGCCAGTTTCGATAGCCCTTTCCCTTTGACAACAACGTGTCTTGACTTTCCTCCGCCTCTCCCGACAAAGTATCTCCCGCCTCGCCGATTTACTCTTCCCCGCAGTACCGAGACGCGTGTACGCCCCGTCGAGCGGGCAAATTTATCGAAACGCGCCATCCCCGCTCGAAAACGTGCCGGAGATTCCTCTCGCAGGGCGCGAGCGGGCATCGATCGCCGCTTAATCAGAGTCGCGATTGTTAATCTCGCCGACAATGGACACACGGCGGTGTCGAATGCAATCGCGCGTCCGGGACGCGGCGCTGCAACAATCGCGGTCGCGATAAAAAGGAGTCGAGTGGTGGGAGGAGCAGGAGGTGGTGGTGATGGTGGTGGTGGAGGAGGAGGAGGAGGAGGAGGAGGAGGAGGAGGGGGCGAGAGGACGCGCAGGAGGAGAGAGAGAGAGAAAGAGAGAAAGGGAGAGAGAGGGAGAGAGAGAAAGAGAGAGTTGGACGAGCGGCGGCATGGCGGAGCAGGAGGGGGGAATATACGCGCGCTGGCCTTCGCTCCGGCGTGTTATAAATCGCGGATTTCTACGTAGGTGACTGCCGGGCCGCGTGTGTACCGTACGTCGGACGTCGGATGATCCATTTAATGCCGCGCGCCGCCATGCGGCATAAATCACACGCGCGTTATACCGACGTGTAATATAACCGACGCCACATGCGCCGCTCGCTCGCTCGCTCGCTCGCTCGCCGTGCGGCACGCCGGACGAACGAAAGCCGAAACGCAATGGCGATGCGCGCGCGCGCGCTTTATCGTCGTTTGGGAACGCGCGCGCGCTCGTTTCCTCCGGTCGAATTCAGCCGGACTCGTAGATCCTCTCTCGCCGTCCGGGGGCGAGAGAAGCGCGAGTGAAGAACAAACATATATATATATATATATATATATGTTGTACGGTCTCGATACCGCGCGCGGGCTGCTACGATGACGATAAAGTTTTCGCGACCGACAGAGCGAGACCGAGCGAGTTGGGACGACTCTGCGAAGAACGCTCGCGAAGAATCAGCGCGGCGGCGATTTACATAGCCGCGATAAATAGCCCAGCACTTGGCGTCCCTGATCGGCCGATGCGACATTGCAGTCGTGACATGCAGGATTCATGGTCCGCGTGGCGCGCGCCCCGAGGTGAAAGCCGCGCTCTTCTCTCGATCGGCAGGTCTAATTAAGATCGATCCGACGTCGCCGACGTCGGAGATTGCCGGCTCTCCGTCGAACTCGGCTCGCGTCAAAGGAGCGAAAGCGCGGCCTAATCGGGCCGTAATCGCTGGGATTATCCCACGCGAGTGCGACAGCGAGGACGCGCGCGCGCATGCGCGCGCTTCTAATCGCCGTCGATTTCTTCGGGGTCGCGACGCAAGTTGTCCCGTGCCGTCCCCGCGTTACGTTCCTTTGCCGCCTTCGCGTCGGCGTCATAAATTCAACGGGGTATCCGGGCATTCCGCGCGCACTCGTCCTCATTCCCCGTATAATTAACGCCGGATGAGTCGACAGGGGTGAGAGGTGAAGATCCATCAGCGCGCGGAACGTCGTCGTGCGTGCGGAAGGCCGAAGTGAAATTAACCCCATACACACACGATCGCCGCCGCCGCTCCGGGCTTTCCTCCTCTTTTCCTGCTCCTTTTCCTCTCTCTTTCTTTTTTCTTTATCGGACGTAGTGGAAGTCGGAGTCGCGATCGAATAGACCCGTGGGATCCCGACGAGGGGCAGGAGAGGGGCGGGTGAGAAGTCGAGATAAATCTGTGCGTAAAAAGGCGCGATCGGAATGTCGTTCCCTCTTTGTCCTCGCGTCGTGACTCTCGTCTCGCCGGTTCTCTCTGAATTCGCGAAACTGGACGATTTAATCAGTTTGAACAGAATTGAGCGAAACATCGCTCAATTAATTAATTTGTGTCATACCGTGCACCGCCGAAGAGTCGTCGCAGATTCGCCATCGTTTACCGCGAGATGCGCTTGACGACTTACCTGCAAAAAAAAGGAAGATTGTCGTTATTTCATTGTTGTTATCGGAGAAAATTTTAAATATTATTGTTTAAAATATTTGTTTTAAATATTATTCAAAAATTGCACGTTGCCGTTGAATCATCGTATAAATTAATAAAAAGCTACACGTATACCTTTGGAGCCACGCCTCTCATCTCGCGGGGACGAGATAAAACAGGGATAAGAAGGGAGGGAGAAAGAGAGGGGGTCGAGAGAAGATTTGTTGCGAGAGCTTTGCATTTCCATTCGTATGATTTTCTCGTTCCTCAAACATTAGTCTATCTCGCGGGGACGAGCAGCGCGGCGGCAGAGGCGGATGAGAAAATGGGGGCGAACTCGGGTTTCAAATTCCGACACGCTTGCTAGCAAGTTAAAGGACGAAGGAAACGGCGCGTACTCGGTAAATTGATTAGCTTGTACCTTAAATTGCGTAATTTATATTTGCCACGCTCTCCCTGAGAGATGGTTATATCTAATTACATTAAACTTCGCCCGGCTGGACCGCGAAGGAAGGTTAAATAAGGGTGAGAAGTCCAAAGGGCGTAGAAGAAGAACGTTTATGGCAAAATAAAGCGGCAGCTCCGACATTATCCGTCTGACTGTCACAAATTGGAAGCGACGGAGGAATGCGTACTCTTACGACAATTTGTGGTCCTTCTATACTTGACATAAAAATGATCGAACTTATACACACACACACACACACACGTATGAGTATCGAATTTCCGCATTTTACTTCATGCAGCTCCACCTCGCAGAAACGCTTCGCTGCAAACAGCGAAATTTTTTCTCCCACCAATCATGGCGCAGTCGCAGCCAAAGTCAAACATTTGGTTGGGACATATCGTATCGCCGTATTCTGCGCGGCTCGCGCTCAAACGGTGAGAGAGTGAGAGAGAGAGAGAGAGAGAGAGAGAGAGAGAGAGAGAGAGAGTCTATCTCTCTCTTTCCTCTCCTCGAAGGCGAGACTGCGGTAAGATAGGCAATAATAGTATAACACCAGCAGATCTCATTTTGCTGAATGTGTTCACCCCTGCTCTGGAAACCGAAGTTCGACCTCGAACAGCAGAGAGCGAGGGCGAAGGGTGCGCCGCGGCGCGCTTGAGGGCGCGCGAAGGCGACGAGGAGTGGCTATATCGTCGCTCATAAATAACGAAAGTAGCAGCGGCAACCCCCCGCGGCGTCGAGGGCCCCAACCCCCCGATCGGCACCGCCACGGCCGCCGACGCCGCCGCCGCCACCCGCGCCGCTGGAAACCAGTGAAAAACGGCCGACGAGTCTCGCGCAAGTGCCCGTGGCGGCTCTCGTAAGCCTGCGAAAGCGATTTCTACCACTTCCGGCCGGAGAACTGTGCTCGAGCGATTTCGAGCGAACCCGGGCACAGCTCGATTCGGCAGCGGCGTCGGCGCCGGCGCGAGATAAATAATTGCTTCGTCGGAGGGAGGAACGTCGTTCCTTCATAAAGCTCGACGACACCGTCCATCAGCACGCGGAGAAGCTCGCGAGCTCGCGAGCGACCGGGCGGACGGAGGACGAAGTTTCGCGGAGGATCCTTTGGAAATAAGATCCGTAAATCCTAAGATCCCGTTGAACGCGCGCGCCCACGATCCGTGGGAAACAAGTTTCGCGGGATCTGTAATCTCGTGAATCTCGGATTGATGAATCCTACGATATCGGTAAGTACCGCGAGCGCGCGGGAACTACGGAAAGCGGCATCCGTGGACACCGAGACCGCGAGATTCGAGATTTATGTCGAATGAATTTCGCAAGAAGCGTCTAACTGAAAATACACTAGGAAAAATGTATTGTTGCGTGAACCAAAATTTTGTTGTAACAACAAAACAATTTGGTTAAAATATGCCCAACTGAACTGTTTAGCTCCTGTAAACAAATATCTTGTTTGATTACGGTTTGTTCGTATAACGTAATACTTTTGTTATAGCAACCAAAAAGCTTTAACTATATGAATTGTTTTAAAAATATTATAATTTTTTCTTGATATATAAAATCTAAATTTTAGTGCACAGAAAGACAAAATAGTATCCATTGGGCATTATATTAGTTTATATAAAATAATATTTCGTTATTATGTAATTTTCATGGATAAAACAAATAAAATACTTAATTTTTATGTATGAAGTCTAAGAACAAAATCATTTGGTAAGAACAAAATCATTTGGTCTAGAGAACAAAGCAGAAAAATATATTTAGTTGAGACAACTAAATATTTTGTTATATAAAACAAGATATTTAGTTGCTATTAAAAAATGCCTCAACTAAACAGTTTTGTTAGAGATACTAAATTTTTTTTCCTAGTGTATAGAACATCGATTTCCGAATGCGACGAAAGATCAACTTTACCACAGAGAGAGAGAGAGAGAGAGAGAGAGAGAGAGAGAGAGAGAGAGAGAGAGAGAGAGAGAGAGAGAGAGAGAGAGAGAGAGAGAGAGAAAGAGAGAGAAAAAGAGGAAGACTCGGAAAACCTGCCAGCGGTCGCACATTCTGAGAGTCAGTCAACCGCGAGAGCTCGTGAAATTTGCGATTGGCCGAATCGGTTTTATCGGGTGTGCAATTAATCACCGATTAAAACGGAGGAAAGTGGCGTCTCTCGTAAGAAAAAAAAATACTCAACCTTCTCCAAACAGGGCAGTACGTCACGCGGAGCGTGTCGATATTTCCGGAAGCATCATCGGCGACGACATGGAGATCAACAATCGTCCTTTGTCCGTGTTGCCGAAAATGCAGTCTCGATATCGCACCACTCCGCCGCTCTCGTCCGATTGGACAAAGTGCGAGCGGCAAAAAAGGAGAGAAGAAAGCTCGAGAGGGAGAGAGGTGAGAGAGAAAGAGGGAAAGAGGACCTCGGAGGACGGGGTGTGCCGAAGTCAAGTTTAACATAAGCGTTGCTTTCCTACAGCCGGGCTCATTAGGAGTGCACGCAGATTACCGAGAAGATGACCTCGAGACGCTGCAGTCGCCGTGCTTTTATAGCACCGGCCGTATGAGCAGCGTCCACCTCGGTGTTCCGTAAGCTAATTAAGACGACAAAAGTCCACGTTAATCCGAGAAACACTCGTCTCGATACGGAGAGGCTGCCGCAGAGCGTAGCCGGGCTCCCTCGACGGACAAGCAATTGGAAAGAAAGAGAGAGGCAAAGCGTCGCAGGACTGGCGAGGATCTCTCTTGCATGAGACAGAGAGAGAGAGAGAGAGAGAGAGAGAGAGAGAGAGAGAGAGAGAGAGAGAGAGAGAGATAGCGAGAGAGACAGAGACACAGAGAGAGAGAGAGAGAGAGAGAGAGAGAGAGAGAGAGAGAGAGAGAGAGAGAGGGAGATAGAGATAGAGAGAGAGAGAGAAGGAGGTTGAACGCAGGGGAAAGCGGATGTCGTCGCGCCGACTACTGCTATATTAGGTATCTTCGATCGCGCATGACTCTCCGAGCGAATTCAATTTAAAGATGCCGAAGCACGCGTGTGTGAATTGTCACGAGCGCTCTCGCGTTATAATCGTCCGACGCTCATCTCGTTGTGCTTCGGCTCGATATCGCGGCTGCTTCGCCGAGACGCTCGAGAGGCGAGAGAGAGAGAGAGAGAGAGAGAGAGAGAGAGAGAGAGAGAGAGAGAGAGAGAGAGAGATGTAATTTCGCGCGAGAATCCGTACGTGACTCTGACGTATCGATATCGATAATAATAATAATATACACGCGATCGCAAAAACGCGCGAATGTATCCCGCGAGATCGTTGAGTCAACCGGTCGCGAAATAATATAACGCGCGCGCTGCGATTAAATATCCAGCCTCGTATCTCCGTATCGATTCTCCCTCGTGCCTATCCGCGATCGAGGCCCATTGTCTCGGCTTTATCTCCGTCACGCATCTCCGGCTGCACTTAGCATCCTCTCGCCGTCCGCCGAAGGAAACTCGGTTACGCGCGGATATAACGAATAAAATACAGGCGACACGCGCGGTATTTACAGCTCCTCCGCAAGCGCGCGCGTGTTCACGCCGAAGTTCCGTCGTATATTAGCTGCGAATTGTAGCTCGTCGAGAGAAAGGGGGAGGGAGGGAGGGGGGAGAGAGAGAGAGAGAGAGAGAGAGAGAGAGGGAGAGAGAGGGAGAGAATGGATGGTCTCTTCCGGTCGAACAGATGCAAATCGCCGATAAGGCCGGTAAGTAGCGTGACTTTTATGCCCGGCGACGTTAAGTCGGCGTTGCGACAATAAAAATGCGGAACGCTTCGGGCGGAATAATGCGCGCCGGCTCTACGCTTTATCCCCCTCGTTCTCCAACCCCCTCTTTTTTCCCGACCCGTCCCTCCCTTCCCTCCTCTCTCTCTCTCTCTCTCTCTCTCTCTCTCTCTCTCTCTCTCTCTCTCTCTCTCTCTCTCTCTCGTTTTCTCTCGCCCTTCCATCGCTCATTAATTGCCCCTTTTTGACCCCCGTCCTGCTCGCGCGGCGTTGTCTTCGATGTGCATAAATGCGCATTTTTACGACGATATTAAATATGATTATGCCGCTCATTCTCTCGCAATGCTTCTGCCTCCCACCCTCCTCGTACTCTCTCACTCTCTCTTTCGCACGCCCCGAGAACGTCCCGCCGAGTTTTTCGTCCCGATCCGCCCGGCACCACCGTGACCGTTACGAGCGCGTTTATGGACGACCGCGGAGACTTAAGGCGAATTCGGACGATGCATTTTGGATGAGCAACTCCCGGAAGGAGTTGTTTATGGCCGGGGAGAAGCGGCCCGTACAAGCTGCGTTTGATCGTCCACAATCGTGATTGTTGGTCCCGAATAAACGAGCGAATGAATAAACGATAAATGAAGGTCTGACGTTTCTCGAATTAGGGACACGACGAAAAGTTCCGGAGAAAGATCCGCGAGCGCGGCTCTCCAAACCTCCGGATAACTTGGTAAATTCATTACAGCGCGCCAAGTTGGAAAAATAGAAGACAGGCTTGTGCGCGCCAAGCGTATAAATAAAAATAACAGAGCAGCGATAGGCGCCTCTAATGCGATTATGTCCGCGACGGAAACGTCGCAACCGGCGGTCTAATCCGGAGTTCCCGCGTCGATCAAACTCTCGATGAAAATAACCCGGAGAACCGGAAAGCCAAAAGTGTGACGGTGTTTCTCTTACGCGATGCAGACGCAAGCCTCCGTTAAAATACCTCGGAAACTAAGGTTGTGATAAAAAAGGAAAAAAAGTATAACTTTTCTCATGCAATGTTGATGCGAGCTTTGCGCAGTCGCAGTCGTGCGCAATCCAATCAAGATCGGCGTACGGGACCGCGTACCGTCCCGCGGCCGATTATCGGCGTTTCACTGTAAGAGGCTATCGAAAAGTAGGACGGAAGATTGCGCGATGGTCTGTTCGCGATGACACGGGGATTCCTCGGGAATGTGAGCGAGTACAAACGCGACGGCGGAAATACTCGAGTTCGCCCGTTGTACCCGGCGAATGCGGCGCACTTCGTCGCGTGCGGCGCTCTTTGGAAAACATTCCGAAGATGTCCCATAAATATCTTGATTGCGCTCGAGCTTGAAATGTTTACTTCTCCGGTCAGCGGAGCTATGTTATTCGTAACAAGAGCCGGGACCAATGGCGAGGCACTTCCCGGCGAAGCGCTCGAGTCTCCTCGAAACACGCGCGAGAGAGAGAGAGAGAGAGAGAGGGCATCCAACTCGAAGTAAAATATAGCAGTTTGCTCTCGAAAAACAGGAGCGACCGACTTACTTCTGGCCGAATTTGTACGCCTCCGCGAGTCTTCGCCAAAGTTGAGAGAGAGAGAGAGAGAGAGAGAGAGAGAGTCCCGCATTCCCGATTTTCGTGCTCGGTTAGACGCTATCGATTATTTTCCACGAGAAAAAGAGAGTCTCGATTCTTGGCTCGTCGGCTTTCCGTTCCATTTACCACAATGTCCCCGTTACATTTGCGTCAAAAACTACAAACTACGACGGGGGTGTAATGTATCGGCTGGAAGTCTCGAGACACATGTAAACGTCCCGCCTCCTCGACGCAATTTTCCCCGAGATGAACAGTCTCAGCCTCAATCGCCAAGAAAGAGAGCGAGAGAGAGAGAGAGAGAGAGAGAGAGTCGAGCTATAAATTTGGGAATCGAGACCTATTGGCGCTGGCGTCTCTCCGAACACAGCCCGCGAAGGCACGCGTGATCAATTAGTGGAATGCGCGCCGTGAAATACTTGTAGACTAATGACGAGGAAGCGGAGGATTTTTCTCATCGCCCCTTCCGTCCCCCTTCTTCCTTCCTTTCTTCTCTTTTTTTCTTGCTCCGACGTCGCACGGACCCGGCGCGACCGGCCCGCCGAGAGCACACGAGTATAAAGGCATAGAACGTAAATATCAGCTCGTTTGATCTCGGGGGCCCCATGAAAATGACTTGTAATGGCGGGGCCCCGCGTACTTTACAGGCCGCATTCGAAATAAATATTTCGAGTTTACGGCCCCTCGAGAGGCAGACGGCCACCGCCGCATGTCGCCGCGGGGTGGGGGTCGGCGTCAGTGACGGACATTAAAACAGAGAACCCCATGAAGGGTGCCATTACGGTGAACTCCCTGTGAACGATAATCCGCCCCCTGCGCTCGCGTCTGCATTTTCTGGCGGCCGGATCGACGAATGCGGCGCGATCGTTTATACGTCTCTCTCTGCCGTGACCGACCGATCAGATTTAATTTCGCGAGAGCGCAGGCCCCGAAACGCAACGCGTCGTGCGTGCCGACAATACCCGAGGCTTTAATAGACGCGGAAACTCTATCCCGTCGTCGACCCACGCGATCCGGCCAACTGGATGATCGGCATCCAAGCCCTCCCTCCCGAAATAGACACAATGCGTCTCCGGTTAATGACGTAATTTCAACGACGCGCCGCGCCGCGCCGCGCCGCGCTGCGCGCACAACAAGTGTCCGCGAAACTACCTATTAGAATATCGAGCGGCTGAAAAGAGCCATTGTCCCGGGGGGACGGCGGCTCGCGCGGAGGGCAGGAGGGTTCGGGGGAAATAATAAACGCCCGCGATTCTCAAGCCGCCATTCTCACCTTATTATGCCTATAGCCGCGCCGAGAATCGCGCGGAATAAGCGAGCTGACAAAGGGCCGCGGCGCGCGCCCTTTCACGCGCGAGTAATCCTCGCTCTTGCCAAGGCCGCGCGCTCGGAAATATTTATATGCATCTTAAGCCGAAAGGCGGAGGGGGGAGGGGGGTCTGAAGAGGAGGGTGGGGGCGCAGCCGTCGAAAAAGATTATTATTAACGTCGTCGCTCTCGACGGATCCGCTCCGGCATGGTCGGAACCGATAAGGGTCTTACGTCGACTCCTCCTCCGTCGTGCCGGGGGTTGAAAAGGGCTGCTAGAGGGACGCGTGCCAGCCTCGATAAGTCGCGTTCTAATGATAAACGTCCGCGGGGAGGATCATGTCGACTCGAGGGAGAGGGCGAGGGCCGGGCGCCGTCGGTCGCGCGGCGTATTATCGCGAGCTCGGTAGATCCGCATCGCAATTAAGTCATCGCGTGCTCTCTCCATCACGCCGACCGGCGTCGCCCCGCCGATGATTGATGCCCGGCAGATTGATATTGTGCCGAGCCGCCGCGCCGGTCCGCTGGATATTTATCGCGGACGAACCGCGCGATGCAATTTAATTAACAGCGCTTAGGACGCTGCTTACGGAGTTTGCCTGTCGTCGAGAAGCCGACCGGTCTCTTTGTGCGGGCAAATGTCTGCGCAAACGCGGGGCAAATTTCGGTCCGCGTGAATGCAGAGGGAGCAGGAGAAAATTCGCCGACGAGAGAGACGCGAATCTCTGTTTAAGGGACTGGAAACATCGCAACTGCGTACATTCCGTGCAATCTTGCAAAATTCTCGCATCGATTCTGCAGAGGCACCTGCGAGCTACGAGTTTTCGTAAAACGACAGTCCGCGACGACGCACTCGGTCGGTGAGCAAAGCCAAAGTGTGTGTGTGTATGTGTGTGTATGATGATTACGGCTGGCACGTAACAACGCATATTACATGAACGCGCATATTACGTCAACTCCTTTCCAATCAACACGCACGCACGCACGCACGCACGCATGTCACGCACGTCGCGCAGGCTGGATCTGTAGTACGACAATCGCCATCGGATACGACGCGAGTGGACGAGAGGAACAGGGCGTCCTTTTATCTTCGAAACGTATTAGACAACGTTAAGCGTTCCGCGCACTCCGCGCCGAACCGTGTCGGTCGATATCGGGCCGCGCGCGCGTTCCTCCTCGATATTCCGCCATCTCTCGCGCCGCCGAGCTCGGCCATCGGGAAACCGTCTCGAGGATAATACTTTAAACGTTTCTCTCTCCCCGGCCGGTTCGAACGTTCGGGACGTCAGAAACTTCCGACGGAGAATTAATCCTCCGTTTCCGCGGGATATTCCCGGAGCAGAGTCGAGCGAAGTTTCGTCAGACTCGACCGACCGACGTCGGACGTACGTACGTACGTACGTACGTGCTGTCTTTCTTGTCTTTCTCCGTCTTTCTCGCGCGCTCGGTCCTCCATCGCGCATTCTCCCTCTCGCTCTCTCCTCGCCGCCCGCGCCCCATCTTCGCTCCCCGTTGCTCCTGACCTTTCACCCCGCCCTCTCTCTCTCTCTCTCTCTCTCTCTCTCTCGTTCCCTCATGTGGAAGTAAACCGCGAAATGGACGTATCGCGCACGTCTCGTTTTTTCGCCCGTTTCCGATATTCCCGTGTCGGCGCTGTCAAGCGATAACATTGTAAAAGGATTACGGAGACGGCTCGATCTCGCCCCGCCCGCCGGTTTTCCCTATATCCGATTTACCTCGCTTCGCCGTAATACACATGCATATAGTCGCATACGAGACGCACACGGCACACTGTCGTTACTTAGTCGCGGCGTCTCGTGCCGAGGAGTCTCGCGGGACGAATTAAAATCCGTCTCTCTCTCTCTCTCTCTCTCTCTCTGCGAACGTCCGAAAATACGTCGAGAGTGCACAGTTTATAATTTCTCTCCCCTTTCCCCCTGTTTCTCCCGAGGCGAGATAAATCGCACTCTTCGGCTGTGCGAATGAATAAAATCTCTCTCTTCCTCCACCTCCTCCTCCTCCTTCTTCTTCTTCTTCTTCTTCTGCTACTCTCACTCGTCTTCCTCTTCGGTAAACTTTAAATGGACTTTAACGAAGTTTTAATAACAGGCTTAATTGCTAAGATACGGAAGATTCAAAATTGAAAAGTTGCGGTGAAAGACGGATAGGTGAGGGGGAAAGGAAGGCTGCCGCGTCTTTTTTTTCGGCGCGCGCGATCGCCGGCAACGAGCAGGTGGAAAACACAGGACGGCCGCTTTGAAATGATGCCGGGGAAAAAGCGCGACGGGAGATATAACATGCGCGTTCATAAATATATACGACTTCTATCCGCTCCTATGACGGCCGCGGGCAACGCACCGGTAAAACGCACCGGAGCTTTTCCCCGCCGGACTAGGGATACTTTCTGGCGGGTATCGGTAGTTTCGTGCGGGGATGCTATCAGGCATGAATCGCCGGCTGAAATTTTGTTCTCTGATTTCCAATAATTGGCGCAGCCGAATAGAGAGAGCACCCGCATATTATATATATATATATATATGTATGTATACATAAAAAAATGAAAGTTAAATAAATAGCATTACGCACACACGCACGCGCGTACGCACGCGCTGTATTAAATATCGACAGTAATGCAATAGCGATAATGCACTTTAAGTGCCCCCTGTCAAAATATGCGCGATAGATATAGAATGCGGGCGAGAAGTTGCGATTCGCCCGTTTCCTCTCTCGGCCGGCGCGGCGCGGCGCGGCGCGGCGCGGCGCCCAGCCGAGAGAGCTTTCGTTCGTGCGACGTGATCTTTCGTCGATCTTTCACCCGGCGATTTTTGCCCGTCAAAAGTTGCTGACTCTCCCGTCGTCGGAGTAAGAATTCAAACACCGCGCACGGACGGAACGGGATCGACGGGTCCTGCGATTCGGCGCTGGCGGGTCGCGTCGCCTCGGACGACGATCCTCGCAGGACGCGCGCCGGTGTCTCGCAGCGGCCTCGCCGCGCCAGCAGCCACGAAGAACTCGGCGAACGCGGAACGTACAACGTCGAAGAAAGCAAGGTAAAGCGTCGTTTCGGTACACCTTCAGCCTCTACGCACGCATACACGCGTGTAACTCGCGCGTCAATGCGACCGGGAACAGACGGTGGAGCTCGCGTTTGAAATTCCGCACCGGCCGTTCTCTCGCGAGCTCGCCTGCGCGAGACGGTGGGAACGGCGGCGAGAGGGAGCGAACGGGCCGGCGGAGGGGGAAGAGAGAGCGAATAAAGAGAGCAAATCGAGGCGTGGGTGGAGAACGAGCAAGGTGCTCTTACGAATTCCACGAGCGAGCGTCTCTTTTACGGCTACTTAAGACAGTGGAGATGCTAGTTCCGGCCGAAAAGGAAACGGAGGGCGGGCGCGGAGCGGGAGGCTGCTGCGAGGGCGAAGGGGCTCGAAAGGAGGGACGAAAAAAGGGAAAGAATGAGGGGGTGGATCGGCGGAGAATCGAGCCAATCTTGGCCCAGGGCACGCGCGTGAAATATCGGCGTACGGGGAAATTACTCCCCGACGTGAAATTTCGCCCCGGGGCGAATTTCGCCGTGCGCGCGCACGTGGAAATACGTTACGGCGTGATTAGTATATTAAAAGTAACGGCGGTGCATTAAAGCGAGGCTGCGGGTGCAGGCGGGAGGGAGGGCGGGCGGGCGAACGAGCGAGCCGCGAGATTTATCTCGTCGAGTGGACGGCCGCCGCCGCCGCCGCCGCCGCCGCGTCAGACGGTTCGTTTCTCGTTTCTTCGCTTTATCTATCCCGGCCGCGCCGGGGTGCTGGTGATTTAACCCCTTGCGCGTTTCGCGTGTCTCGAGAGCGCGGATTAACGCCGGGTCAAGGCTGATACCGGTAAGAATGCCGGAAAATCCGAGACACCCAGAGATTGAGTCGTCGGCGATGTCGACGATGAAGCAGCTCCGGAACGCGACGAGTCCGAAGGTGTGCGAGGGTTGATTGGTCGAATTTCAGATGTCGAGGCAGAGCGGGTGAATGGACGAAGTTGAATTCGACGACGAAATTATTATATGCCGGACAATGCGAGCGGTCGGACCGGCGCGGCGGTTCGATATCGGCCGGGTCGGAATATTCTTCGCGGAAGTAGTTTTATTTTTGCGAAATGTCACGTAGATATTTCTACAACGCTGCCGCTCGATTGTATCATGCGCTCGGTCATATTTCGATTCTTTCGAATGAAATACAAAGGTACCAATCGCAGCGGAAAGTCCACGCGGATTATAATAAATATGCGCTTGAGAGCGGGAATTCATCCGAGGAATTTGCACGATTTCGCTCACGCTGAACGAAGTGAGTTACATCGCTTGAATATCTCGACGAAATATTTTAGTTTCAATGAATATAGAGGAGAGCGCGCCCTATCTCTCCTAGATAATTACTCGTTGTTGAGAAAATTAAGCTGAGGGTGAGAGAGAGAGAGAGAGAGAGAGAGAGAGATGGGGGGAAATGTTTCCAGCAGAGGAAGGAGAAAAAGAGGACATTATTCTTCATTCTAACAATTCCTGAATGTCAACTTTCCGGAATTATTTCGAGAAACGCTCCTGTCAGGCTTTTATACATTCTAAGTGGAATTAATTAAAGCTTTCAAAATTTTGTACATTTTCATACATGTATATACATGTATATATTTATACACATGTAAGCACGGTCATAGCACGCGGCGTAAAAATGCAAACATTTGGAATACCGAAAATACAAAACAGGTCAATTTAACTGTCGTCAGAATTCGGATCGGAATAAATTGCGGGCACGCAGCGCATTGTATCCCGCCAATAATAACATTACATTCGCAGTCGTAAATAAATTCATACACAGAATAAGAATTCCAAGTGCGATCGACTGGCGAATAAAATAACATCGCAACACGCAACACGCTCACAAACTCATATTCTGCCCACTTTTCTGCCCTCCCCCTCCGCCTGGTCGTAAAGCGCGCTGCTTCTACGAGAGATTTAATTAAGCGAAAATCAGGTCGATTTAATTAAACGCTATCACCAATCGAGAATCGAGCTTGCACGAAAATATACACAGACACGATCGCGCGCTATCAAAAGCATCAGACACGGCGGCGGTGAGTAACGAAAATCCAACGGCGCGTCGTAAAGTTCCGTTGTCGGCGCGGCAGAGTTATCGCGTCCATTTCCCAGCGCCTTCGACGGCGGAACGGTCGGAAAAACGGGCGAGGCCGACGATAGCCGGGCTGAGGCCGTTTCTCTCTCCTACCGCGGGATAATGCCAGGCCATATCCGGCTGGAACGTGCGAATCTCGCGACACCTGCGCCGCCTCGCACGGCCGCCTCGAACGGCCGCAATCATCCAGGAACGACGATTACTGACACGCTCTCGTCGGACCCTCGTCCGCTTCTAGGAAGGCAGACACGCTGTCACTCTCATGGCCAACACGAACGCGAGCAACGAGCGGAGAACGAAGCGCGCACCACGAGAGAAGTTCGACGTAACGCGTCCGCCATCTGTGCCCGCCGTGATCTTCCGCAATAGTCATTCCTCGTCCCGCCGCGGGCGGCGGAGAAACCCGGTCAAAGGGTACGAGGGGCGATCAGCGACTCGGAAAATCCAAAATCCAGCTCCGACTCTGAAATTTCACTCGGGGGACGCGGCGGTCCGTTCCCGCGCGACTTCGAAGATCGCGGCTGTCTCGCGGAAACGCCAGACTCGTCGTTCGTCAGACTCGACCGATGGAAGAGAGAGAGAGAGAGAGAGAGAGAGAGAGAGAGGAGGAAAATCGCGGATACAAAGATAGAAAAATCCGGACGTCGATCCGGGGAAACTTGCGGAACTCGGGAATTCGGATATTCGGGAAGTCGCATATTCGTGCGATCGAGAAACCTCACGTAGAAAAGCTTAGCTCGAGAGAAAATTTCGCGGGAGAGATAATTTGGAATTTCTCCAATGAACAGTCTCCAGACGACAAGCGAAAGTAGAAGACGACAACCGACAACAAATGCACAAAATTGATTAATACGATAATTCCTCTTTGACAGCGCGCTTTTTCGAAACGCCGGTTGGAGGGCGGGAGGGAATTTCATAATTTCTCGATCGTGAGCGCTCATGACGCATCAGACTGCAAGGTAGTTAAATGCAAAAAAGGCTAATGCAAGCTTTATCGAGTTAGCGCACGGCTCAATCTTCCAAAGTGAATCCCTGCTCCTTTTGTCGGTGGACAAAGAGAAACGGCGCTACTTAAGATTGAAAAGATTGGTCCGAATTTTTTCTCGAATTGCCCCGCGCCGCGCGCGCCCCTCGCGCTGGACGTGCAAGAGGGTTGGAGAATGAGACTCAAATTAAAAACTATAAATCAGACACGCAGAGATTACTCTCGGCCGTCAGGCTCGCCTGGAACAAAGATGGGACACGCGGATCGAAAGTAAGGAGAAAGAGCGCGAGTGGCCGCGAAGGTTCAATGGAGGAAACGCTCAGCGCTTTAATATTTTATCCGCACCACGACTTAGCTAACGTTGTATTAGTATTACAATCCTCTCAATCCCCCTCTGCCCTCGCTGTTGAAAGCCTTAAAATTAAAGTCTAGAAAAGTCGATAGTCCACAACGCACCGAGCTCTTATCCTCAGCCAGGACAAACGAAGCTTTGCGAACTTCATATCGAATCCTCGCGCGCGAACGATAAGTATAAAAATGCTAAGTTTTCTAGTCGGGAGAAATTGTCTCGAACCGCGCGAAAGGATCTCCAAAGTAACGGATATCAAATGTGTGGAATCAGCGAAAGAAACTTGAAAAAAGAAAAAAAAAGGATATAAGAGCCAACTGCGCGTCAAAGTAGCATTCATTAAAAATATACTGTATACAATATATGGTCGAAATGTACCGACCGAGTAGATCGGCTTCCTGTACCCGCTGGTACATTTTTAATAACTGCAACTTGGATCTGCGATCCTTTGCTTTTGTTTTTTGTATATGGATCACAAAGCCTGATGATGCTCCATCTAAAAGTAACTCGTTTTCTGAAAAGATTTTTCATTTCCGCCGTACAATCGCGTTCTCTCTCCATGCAGATGAAAATGCGGACAGAGATATCAACCTGCATGAGAGAGAGAGAGAGAGAGAGAGAGAGAGAGAGAGAGGGGGGGGAGGGGGAGAGTTGAGATGTATTTAAACGTTATTCGGGCATTTGCGCTGGTGTTTTTCAGCCAGTCCCCGAAGGGTGAAGGAATCCGTCGCGTGACCTCGCGCGGAAAATTGCCTCGCCCAGGACGATCAAATTTCCTACGACTCGAAAGAGATTATAGAGCAGCCGCGTGGCACGTAGCGAGAATTAGGTCAATTTGCGGGGGCAATAAGGAGCCGAGGAGCGAATTGCAGCTCGCGCAAAGCAGCTCGCTCCCGCTTTCTCCCCCTTATTCTCTGGCAGCGGAAAATAAAAACGCGAGGCGACGAGAGAGAGAGAGAGAGAGAGAGAGAGAGAGAGAGACACGAGAGAGAGAGAGAGAGAGAGAGAGAGAGAAAGAGAGACGCCGACGCGGCGCGAAAGGCGCCGAAACGGCGCTCGTAAAACGCCGCGCTCTAAGCCACTTTTGCAATCAACGGCTCAATTATGGCCGGCTGAGCCGCAGTTTTCGATCCCAGCCGGAAAGAGGGTCGGCACTCGTTTCGCGCGCCGCATCTTCCGGTGCCTCAACGTCGTCGTAGATGCACGCGCCGCGCTTTTCGCGAGAGCTCGGAGCGAAATGGGCTGAACAGGACAAACGGCCAACAGAGACACAGAGCCGGGATATTCGAGGGTGATCGACGTGAAACGCTTATTCGCGGATTTACCGATGAAAATGCCTCGACAATTGCGGCTAAGTACGCGCGGATGGTATTTGATTTATTATTGAACGATGGCCGCCCGTTCGTTACTCGCGCCAATCAGCCCGACGGAATCGTCGAGAGCGGTTCGGAATAATAGAAAAAAAGAAAAAAAACTACAAACCTAACAACAGATAAAAATATAATAGGAAACTGATGGCGGATTTTACGCGACGGATCTCCTTCGGAACGAAATAACACGCGATGTAACAATCACAATCACTCACGTCTGCGTCTCGCGGGTGTTGATAAAAAATGTAACGGTTCGACTTTCTTTTCCTCTGGTAGCGGGGTTTCTTTCGAATTCGCGCGATCTAATTCGCAAACCCGTGTCCCATTCGGGACACAAAAGTACGCTTTCTATTTCTCGTCTGTTCCGTAGCGTGCGCGCGCGCGCGTGAATTTGATTTCCACGGTTCGCGACGGAATGAGTGGCCGACGCTGAGGCATCGATCGCGCGATTCGAAAATTGCCTCTATTCTTGCATCGACGTTATTTCAGGGTAAAGCGACGCCGGCGGAGAAACGGCGCCCGGTCTCGGTTGGAAAAATTGCTTCCGCCGGATTTTACGAGCGATCCTCGCGCGCGCTCGCGCAGCCTGCCGCGCGCGGCACTAAACGCGCTCGGATGGATGCACTCTGTCCTCGTTCTCGTCCTCGTCCTCGCGTGATTTCCAAAGGAGATGGGACCCGCAAACGGAAGAGGTGGGAGAGAGCCCGGCCTGCCGAACGGATCGCATCGCGAGCGAATAGTGATTGAAGAGAGCGAGCGAGCGAGCGAGAGAGGGAGGGGGACGTACGCGCGTTCCACCCTCCTCGGGGAAACTTTCGCGGAACAATCGTATACCACGTGTAACGAACGAGCCGAGAAGTAATAACGATACCGCTCGCGCGGAGTCGCGTATGTAAATCCGGAGGGGGTGAAATAAAAGTGAGCGACGACGAGGAGGAAGTTCTCCCGAGCGAGTTGCGCGTGCAGCGCAACTCTCCGGGTCTCGTTTTGCGGCCAAACTCAAATGAATGTCGAAATAACGTAGGGCACGTATCGCCGGCCCTCGCGTGGCCGGCCGCAAATTCAGCAACCTCGCGGTTGCACGCGTCGATTTGAATATCTCGTATTGTCGCGCATCGGCCGCTTCCGAGGGGAGAGAACGTTACGCGTCTCGAGTTCGCCGATTGGAAAATTTAGCCGGACTCTTCGTACGGGCGAAACACCGACCTTTTCCGCAGGAAAAATTGCAAACGAAAAAATGCGGCCGAGTCACAGACGGCGCGGCAGTTTTACACGTGCTGTTAAATGCATTTACAGAGGAGCCGCATTAGCCGCGCGCGTTGACTTGTCACGAGACATCGGACATCGGACATCGGAAGAATCGCGATCAATTAGTCGATCGTCGCGGCCCCAACGTAACAATAAAGGGTATTAACGGCTCTTCGTTGTTCTTCGTCTCCGCCAACCACGATGTTCCCTTAATTTTCCAGCGGGAAGTCGGCTGTTCACAAATTAATGGTACCGCGCGCCTATTTACCGACGTCGCCACACATGACCGCAATAAGCTGTACATAGCCCCCTACACACCCCTTTACACACACACGCACACATACTCAAGCACATGGCTCGACCGGAGGGTCTAGGAGCAGCGGTGCGCGTCGTTGGAAGTAGAACATCCCGTCCATCGAGAGGACGCCGGGCGTCCCCGCGTCTCTCGCCAGGATAACCACCTTTCCCCGACGGCGCATCCCCGACGAGGCTGCAGGGTAATATATCGCGGCGGTCCCGTATTAATCACTTTTATTAGGTTATTATAATACCCGGCCGACTGGCTCTTGGTTAAGGCGCAATTTATCTCCCGAACGATGCATATTTAACGCGAAGCGCCACTCTTCGTTCGCTATCATTCACGTGCGGCAATCTCGCGCGTTCTCGCGCAACGAGAGGATAAGAGGCGGAGAAGGAGAAAAAGAGAGAGAGAGAGAGAGAGAGAGAGTGAGTGAAAGAGAGACATACATCGCGGGAGAAAACAGAAGAGAGAGGAGATGCACCGCTCGAGCTACCACGAAGAGAATCCGTATCGCTCCCGCGATCTACCTTATTGCTAACTACGGCCTCGCCGTTGCTTCTTCTCCCTCCACCTCCATTCCTCTGTCTTCTCACCCTCCGACTGTTCGTTCCTCTGTAGGCGCGTTGCTCCGATCAACTATTAATTACTTAGCCTGATGCACCGGCTCCCGCAAACTCGACCTGCCGGAATGCGCATGCAGGTAAACGGCTTTCTCCCTCTGTCTCTCTTTCTTTCCTTTCTCTCGCCCTTTTCATCTTCTTCTTCTTCTTCTTCTTCTTCTTCTTCTTCTTGTTCTTCTTCTTCTTCTTCTTCTTCTTCTCCTCTTTGCCTCTCTTCCTCCCTTTCCGTCGTGCTCCGTGGATCGCGAGATCTCGAAAGTTTGTCGCAGCGCGAAGCGCGGTTAAAAAAAGAGATAGAAGGGAGAAAGAGGAGAAAAAGGGGAAGAAAGAGAAGAAGACGCGTCGGCCTCGGGGCGAGCAAATATCGCGATCGCGTGTCGCGATCGAGGCGCACGGCTCATTTTTCTTTCGGCTTCGGTTTTTGCTCTACGCAATGACACCGCCGCGCCGCGCCGTGCAGAAAGCACCACCTATCCTCCGCAATTTGCCGACAGTTTATTAAATATCTAACATCTCGCACGTGCATTCAGATTTCTCTAAGAAGAAATGGCTTCCCCGAGCCAGGTGCTTTGCCAGGGGAGAGTCACGGTTGCCGCAACGAATCGCGGCAACGTCTGAGCGACGGCGTCGCGCGAGCGAAGGGACGACGTCCCGCAATTTCGCAGTATTTAATTCCCCACCTTGGCGAGACTTCCGTGTGCGTTGAGCGTCTCTTGGAAAAATGCCCCTCTTCCCACCCAGAATAAATGACGCTTGATTGCGCGATGTGTAATGCGCCGCGCGAGTATCAAAATATCTTAATAGCGAACAACAGCATACTCGCTGCTCATTCGTATCTTTTCGTCGAATCATTCCGCATTCGACACCTCCGCCTCTTCACCGCAAACCCAAGTGTGTTATTTTGACACGTGTAAGCTGAAGCTTTCTTTACGCGTTTCTTTTCGCCTGAAATCACGTCATTTGATGCATTTCGATATCACTTAACGCGTTTAAAACGCGTTAAACGACGTGATTTAAGACGACAAGATTCGCGTAAAGCAAGTTTTAGCTTATTTCAACGTCAAAATAACACACTCGGGTTTGCAGTGTTCTTACTTCATTAAGAGGACTGGAGGGTCAGATTATTGAAAAATCGTGCTTGCTTTTTGATAATATTTTGTGACGAACTGAATAAATGTGCAAGAGTGAAAATTTTTGATATATTTCTATAACATATGAAGAGTAGACAAATTTTGTTTATTAACAAATATTCATACAAATATATGTCCACTTAAATTTTAAACGCGTTTCTCTCGAAATTTCATTGTTCAACTTTTTGCCGTGATTTCTCTGAAACTGAGCTTCGTATCGATTTGAAATTTTAAAGCAATAATATTTGTTCATCTGGCTCTCAGGTGAACCATGGACAACTCCGTCGAAATATTTCATTTCGAGATATTCATTTTTTTATTGTGAAAGAACTGAAACATTTGAATTTTTTCCTAATAGCTGCCATTTTGTTAATTTTGTTCGATTTTTCTTTATAGTGCTTCACTGGATAATGATAAGCCTCCTTAAGATTTCTAGCTAAAATTCGCTCTGATCGGACCACTGAGGGCCGAGATATTACTACAAAAACGACAACTTGAGAAAAAAAGGAGAGTATATTTCAGCTATATATATCGTATATTTATACGAGTATTTATTAATAAGAAAAATTTTTCTATTCTTCATATGTTGTATAAATATACCTAAAATTTTCATTCTTGCACATTTATTTATTCAGTTCATCGCGAAATATTGTCAAAAACAAGCACGATCTTTCAGCGATCTGACCCTCCAGTCCCCTCTTAAGCTACGTCCCGAAAGCCGATTATTTTGCGCCAATTGTGGATATTCTTGCATGCGCGAGCGAGCTCTGTAGTCTTCAACTGAGCCGTAAAAAATGCCAATGATTCGCTAGCGTGTTCCACACTCGATTTGTATAATCGGACTCTCCGCCCCGCTAAATTGAACTCCCAAAATGATTCCTCTTGCTCTTTAGTCCCTCATCCCGACACGTACGGCGCGGCCAAGAATGAGGATCCCGCAAGAAAGGCAAGAGAGTGCGTGCGAGCGGGATCATGAAAAGCACGTCGCCGCGCCTGAAAACTGTCCCGCGACGATACTTGGACAGCAATTTTATTATCGAAGTTGCGGGACTTTGTCAGGGCGGCGAGGCGTTATTAAATTCGCCCGGAACTTCCGAAACGGCCGTTTTTCTTCTCTGCTCGAAGCATTATTTAGCGCGGTGGCTCTCTGCCCTCCCCTCTGCGCTCTTCTATCTCGCTCGCTCGCTCGCTTGAGCGCGGTCGGCAATTAATTACCGCACGTATGCGACTTCGATATCCGAATCGCCGCGCGCACGCGCGCGCGCGCGGTGAGCGTCGCGCGAACAGCGATTCTTCGTCGCACTTAATGCTCGTCGTTAAAACTTCGTCGTCCGGGGATGTATGCGCGAGCGCTTCGCCGTTTAATGAACGACGTGTATGAATCGACCCTTCGCGCTTTTCGAAAGTTACGTAATAAACGGCGGGAGCGTCGACGCCGAAATTACGCTCGCTAGCTGGCGGGACAATTTTGTGATCACCTTGTCTCCCGCTCTCCATTTTTCGCCCGACATTTCTCGTCTCGCTCCGGGCTGTCTCCATCCCTCGACGCGTCGCTCTCGCCCGTCACTTTTATCCTCCGCGTCACCATATTTTCGACCGCGATATCCCCGTTCCACATTCGTCCGCGCGCGCACACTCAAATTTTCCCTCAAGAAGAAGTCGGCTTCGTCACGGGACACGCTGCGCGGAGAGGAGAAGGTCGTTTCAATTGACGTGACCAATGAACGAATGAAACGCGTTTCGCCGAAGCGGAGCGAGTGCGAGGAGAGCGGGGGGGGGGTTGAATTTCTGCAACTCCCGGCTGCGATCAAACCAAGGAGTTCTGTTTCCATCGACCGAAACGCGCTCATGGCTCGTTCGAGCGATCTTTCCTCTTCGTGCGTACTACATCTCATTAAAAAGAATCCCCCTCACCCTGCTAATCCCGCGATGAAGCTACTTTAATAACGGATCGTTCGCGAATTAAATCGGCCGAGGAGAGGAGGAGGAGGAGGAGGAGGAGGAGGAGGAGGAGGAGGAGGAGGAGGAGGAGGAGGAGGAGGAAGAGGAAGACGTCTGTCGCACGTCGTTAAAACTTCGTTGTCGCTTGTCGACTTGCAGCGCGCGCCATGGCGCAGCGAGGCGAGGCGCGAGGACGCGCAAGGATGCGCGACCAGGAGAGAGAGAGATGCAACCGAGGAGGCTTATTTTCCTCGAGCTCGTTGGTATGCGCGAGGCACGCCGCGCGAGAGATCGAGTATCGATTTCGCCGCGCCGCGCCGCGCCGCGTCGCGCGCAATGCGCTTCTCTTCTCTCCACGCTCTGCACGCGAGACTGCGATTTGCGGCGCGCATAATTTCGCGGCGAAGCGCAGCAGGTGCGAGGCAACTGCGAAATTTCAGATTCCGATAGTAAGGCGAGTGGTAGTAGTAACAGCGGCAGCGGTAGCGCGGCAAGTAGTAGTAGTAGTAGTAGTAGTAGTAGTAGTAGTAGTAGTAGTAGTAGTAGTAGTAGTAGTAGTAGTAGTAGTAGTAGTAGTACATTCGACGATAATGGCGCTCGTAATGCGATGCGTTTAGCGCGAGCGCGAGAAGCCGCCGCGTCGCGACGACGCGCGAGGAGCGCATTAACGACTCAATGCGATCGCGAGCTTGTAATGATCTTTGTTGCGACTTCACTCCGTCGTTTCGGCGGCCAGAACGACCGACGGGCCATCGGGGACGCCTCGGCGCCGAGCGAGTCGTTCCTGCGCGCGCCGCGCGTCGTTGAAATTAATAATCCTGGAATGTTAAACGAAGCCCTGCGAAACACGCAACTCGCGTTTATTGATTCGCGGGAAGCATACGTTTCACTCGCGTCGAGACGCGGTGGCGAAGGACTTCTTCCTGTGAGCGAACGCGATGCTCGCAGGTGTATCTTTGGCATTCAATAGTTGACTTTGTCAATTTCGAGAGTGCGTTTTAAAGAGCACCAAGTCGGCCAAACGTTCAAATCGAATATCGATATTCTCGACAATTCGACTCACACAGGTGAACACGACCGACAGGACGGAGATTTCCGCGAATATCGGAAAGAGTTGGCAAAATCGTCTCTCTGACGAGTAAGAGTTCAAAACCGCATCGCACGCGACCACAGTCGATAGAAGTTCTCGCTTTTGTTAAGCATCCCGAGGCGAAAGATCGAAATAAGAATTACACCGGAATCAGCTGCTAATTTTATCCTGCAATCGTGTTTCTCATACTCGCAGCAGTTCAAAGCAGCGATTCAAAAATAAAAAGCAAGCTCACATCGGCAAGCCAGCGGCATCTTCACTGCTCAAAAGGAACTCGGACACGGAAGAAGGAAGACAGAGTGCCGCGAGCAGAGAGCAGCGAGGCTAATTAAAACATAAACACCCGGAGACAACGAAGTCACGAAGTCGCAACCGTCAATCGAAGGTGTTTCCACCTCGGCTCCAGCTGTCTGCACTCCAAGAGGAATATCGACGATTACAGCTAAGGGTAAAAAGCAATTCGATACTCACACGGATTGAGAGCGAAAATCCACCCCGCGTTTGGGTGACGCTGGGGAAAATAACTTGGAGAGCCCACGATAGCTTACCTGAAACAAAAATAAACAAGGTCACGTTAGAAACAGTGTTATGTGCTTGCGCACGCTAGCTGCAGTGCCAGCGGCGACCAAGCGTACATTGGACGCTTCATGCGCGAGATTGCGAAACAAGAAGGTCGCCGAGTTCGCAATCAAGTGAAACGAGAAGGAATGAGGGTCGCGCGCGGATAATGAGACCTGCAAATCCTGAGAACTCGAAAGAGCGACAAAGCGACATATCCGGAAAATCGCGTTAATACTGATATAACAATAACGTTAATATTGACGCGTGTACACTGTAAAACTAAGGCATCGGAACATGTGTGTTAAAATTGAGCGTTAGTGTGTTATTTTGACACATTAGCTGGCGTTAAGGCACTAAGTGCGTCCAAATAATTCGTTTTCTGTGACAAAAGTGTGTTTTAATAATGTTTTAATAAAACACTATGTAACATACTACAGAAACGTGTTACTTTTCCCCGACAATCCCGTGACACACGTAGAGTGTGTTATTTAGACACAGAATGATAATCGAAATACACTGAGAACACACTTGGATGATATATTGGATAACACACCAAGTCACGTAACACACTGGTAATGTGTTCGTGATAACACACTAATTTTGTTAACACACGTTTAAATGAACACACATGTGTGTATTAAAAAAAATACATGTGAGAAAAACACAAATCGACAAAATCGGCGATTACTTGCCTTCAAAAAAGTATTGTATCTATTGAACCGATTAATGTAATAATAACTTGCTTTCATATCATTAGAGACTAAATCATTAATTATATGCTATTCATTGTTATATGTTTAAACGTAATATGTTAAATAACGCGTTACTTAAAATGGAAGAAATGTGTAAAAAAGATTCATTCATTCACACGCTTGTGCATTTCAAAATAATACACACTTGGATTTGCAATGTTGCTCAATTCACCTTCATAACACACTTGAGGTGTGTTATTTTCATATACCTTCATAACACATTTGAGATATGTTATTTTAATACACCTAACCATTAACACACATACAAACGATTATATTTAACAAAATGTTCTTTTAATTTAAATGTTCTTTTAACATATATATATATATATATGTGTTAATTTAATTTGTTGATTTTGTTACGTCTAAAGTGAGACATACTTTAACACGCTTCAAGCATGTCATTGTAACACACTTCAGTTTACAGTGTAATACAGTACAATATGTACGATACAAAATATATGCACTATACATTTAATAAATATAAATGGAATGTACCCTTTCCGAAGCTCGCGCGGACATTATCTTGAAGTCTGCTGTAAAGCATGGATGTAAAGAAAAAAAAAAAAAAAAAAAAAAAAAAAGCATTAATTAGAAATATATCAAATTATTACATCCTTGCTTTTTTGAGAGAGAGAGAGAGATATCGTCAAGGATATTTCGTCGTTTCCGTCGACTCTTTCGACCTAACGAGGTATGCTTCGCGCGACAGGACCGTAATCGAGGTGGTCGAATAATTCTGGACCTGTAAGCTGGGGCATGAGAACGGTCCTTTGCCTATCGGGAGCCGATAGCGTTTCACGGCGGGTGGCGGCGTAATTTATTGCACGGTTCGCCCTTAAATCTTAATGGGATTCGATTAAAGGCGACGTTTTCCCGGCGAAGCGGCGAGGAACCGCCGCGGCGGGCGACGTTCACGACCTCCGCCGCCCGGCCGTCTGCATGCCTCTCTCGATTCCCGATCGTATTTTCGACCGTGACTTCCGCCAAGGGGTAGCGACCTCCCTTTTTCACGACGACGTCTCTGGCCGATGCATTACGCGCATTTGAATTTCGTTTGCCGTCGCCGCATTCGTTCATTCGTTCGTTCGCTCACCCCCCCTGCTCGCTCGTACTTTCACCCACGATGTTTTCCGATGTAACGAGCCGCACGGAGCTCCTTTCGTCGTATGTCGTTTGCGAAACGGAAGCAACGTTCCTCGCGCACGTCGATGCCCCGCGATTTCCGGCCCGGTATTCGCGAGTAGCAGCGACCGAGGCTTCGAGAGACTCGACGAGTTTCTTTCCGGAAAGAGAACGTATCCGTGTGCAGAAGAGGCAGCGGAAACGAGCTGATAATATGCTTTCTGTATACTACAGTTATAATCCAATACCTTCCTGGTATTGGCAGCCTAAGCGTTCCGTTCGCTTTCGCAGGAACGAGGCGAATCGAAGATTCCGATTCCGCGAATTGCCGACCCAGATTATTTTGCGAAATGTCGTCCGCCGTGTGATCAGACTATCCTGTTTATCGCAACGTGTCGCGCACGGTTCTCGCAGCGACAGCGAAACCGCCGCTGGCTGGAAAGAGATCGCGTAGACCGAGCAGCTCGAGCCACGAGCCAGCATAGAAACCGCGCGATTACGTCGGCCGAAGAAATCGCCGGCGCGGAAAGGTCGAATGCCGGTCACGCGTGGGGCCCACCCTCGAATTAGCGCGCTTCGATTTGCGCTCGGCCGCGCTGATTCCGCAGGAAAACGTTTGCCGAGCGTCGCGCTCGGAGCGAGGCTTTCCGCTAATTCGGCGAGTCTCGCGACGCCAACACGTTGCCGGCGTCCCCGAATTAAAACGCCACGGGCGAACGTGGGACGCTGATTCTCTCGATATGGCGACGAGTCAGGGCGCTGTCCGTTGCCGTTTCTGTTTTCTCGCCGTAATATCCCGCGCAGAAATTCAATACGGCAATTTTATATGCCTGTTATGGCATGTCTTTAATCCTTCGATAGCTCAGTTGGTAGAGCGGTGGACTGTAGTTGGTATGTTATGGCATGTCTAGGCGAGCCATAAGAAGGCATTTCGAGTGGTCCTTATCCGGTCGGAATGTGGCAATTGTCTTGCAATATTTTCCGGATTATACCCTGACCAGCGATGACGTCATTATTTGGATGCCCGATTTGCCTCCTGATGGACATTTGATCAGGTTTCTCGATTTCAGGCAATTTTATCAGGGCATTATGCAGCAGTGCGTTTCACTCCTTCTTACGTGCCGGATCCGATAAAGTTATCCGGGCCCTATTTGAAGTTTGGAAACCGGATGAGGGTTTTATACGGCCGTGCGACGATGTTCTGCTCGGGATGGCGCGCCTGATACCAGCCTCTTCTTCCACGGTGTCGGAAACGGAGTACGCCCGACGTAATCGCGCACGGTTTCGCGTCTCGATTTCTTCGCACGTGAGTCTGAGAGAGCAGTTGTATCACGCGTATAAACTCGAGTAGAGACTCGAATCTCCATTTACGGTTTGTCGGGGAAGAAAACGGGGGGAAAATTTGGTCGGTCCGACTGGAGCTCAATTTTGCGCGGTGTTTCCATGACCTCTGTCGAAACCTCTCGCGAGTCCACGGATCTCCGGTGATCGTCCTCCAGCAACGCTGGTGCGCTCGTGATCGGAGCTGGGAGTCGGCCGGCCGGTTGGATTCTCGCCATCCTCGCCATTGTGCGGACGTCCTTTCCAGGACAACGTACCAATTAACGCGCGACCATTTATAGGCGGCTCACCGATTGACATTGGATTTCAGCGTAAAATTAAAAAGTTCGTGAGAAGCAAGCACAACGGGAGATGGCGAGAGGACGAAAAAAGAGAAAGAGAGAGGAGGGCGTGGGGAGGGGGGGGGGACAACGAGCGAGCACAGTGCTGACCGTTGATAAATACGCAGCCAGCCGAGAGCGCGCAAGATGAGAGGCACCAAGGACCAAAGCAGGGCAGGGCGAGAGCGCAGAGGGGAGGGAGGGGGTCGCGATTATTCTTTTAAAAGACAAGCCATTGATTCGCTCGTTCATTGTTCGTTGTCGGGAACACACGCGCGTTTGGACGCGTGTGTATGCCCGCTCGCCGCCGTCACCCACACGTCTCGAAGAAGTGGAGAAGCGAGGTCGGCGCGGGGAAGGCAGGAACGATCGCTGAAGATCGCTAATTAACGATGACTGCGCCCTGTCGCATTATTGTCTCGTCGTCCTGCGACCGACCGACTGACCGACCCACCTGCTTGCGCACGCACACGCACACGCACACGCGCGCGTAAGTCGTTGAAAGAGCCGAGTTGCGAGGATGCGGAGGACGCGTTGAGAAGCATTAGGCGTTGGGACGTTTAGGATGACAGTGGGGAATAAGAAAGGAGACGAAGGTAAGCGTGGACCCGACTAGAAATTTTGATCAGGTTCACCTAACATTGATAAGGAGAACCTGATAGGATGAATGAGAGGTAATCCTAGATAAGTCAGTCCTTATAATGTCCTAACGACAAATGAGTAAGGAAGACCTTTATAAGATTATAATGACTGGGTCCACATTAGGACCTGAATGTATCAACCTAGTGTATGATATAATATGGTTCAGTTAATCAGGTCTTTGTCGGGATCTTATTCATTGTACCTAATATGATTTGCAATATCAAGTTTTGGCAAAACGACTTTTGGGTGTCATTTCCGAATATAAAGATGTTTCCATTGAAAAAACACTTCAGATTCGCTTGAATATATTTGTAAAATGCTATAGAAACTATCATTTTTTTAGCAGTCAATAAATAGTTGTAAAATTAACGTGACATGCAACTTTTCTCCTTAATACTACCTTATGTCTTGTCACCTTGTGATACTTTATGATCTTATGATTTTTATTTTATGTTTCTTTTCCGAAACATTTTACAAGTATGCTCAAGCGGTCTAAGATATTATTTCATGCAAATATCTTTTTATTTGGAAATGATACGAAAGAATTTTCAGCGTGTCGTTTCTTATTTCTAATGTCATCATCCAATATAGCCGTGGCGAGTAATCAGGAGCCATAATTTGAAAAAAAAAGAAAAAAACGTAATAAGGATTCCATAAGGTAACTCAATAAGGACCTGACTATAAAACCTTACTAAGGTTCTGATATCCACGCTACGTTACATGACTTACTAGGATCCGATAGTTTACCTTATCGAGACCTGATGTCCAAATGAGGTTAACCTGATCAGGACCATAGGATAAATTTCTAGTCAGGGAGTTACAATGAGTTTTAGGATAGACCAAATCCGAGGAGGCAGTTCTCGCGACGACGCGACGCGACGCTTCGGCGATTTCGAGTCCGTTCCGTCTTCAGGCTCGAGCGGCTACTTTAGCCGAAGGAAACGCACTTCCTCTTGGCTCTTTCTCTTGCATCACAGATACAGAAGTGCACTTGCTGCGCAAGAATCGGACATTTCGCGTCGACCGACGAAGACGCGCGTTTGGCTCGACTTTTGTCACATGAATTCAGACGGATTCTTTTCTCCCCGCGCGCTCTCTATTTCAGCAACATGCGTCATTCAAGCGCGAGATTCCTACGTGTAGGTATGCGGCGGAATTGCGCGAATTCGAAGGCGTCTAAATCGAGAGACCACGAGTATGGTTGAATGTCATCAGGCCGAAATGCGAAGCCCCAAGGCGCCTGGACACCGCAGGGAGGTCCAAGCGCGTCTAGTCACGCATCGACGTAATTCGCGTTAGAGCAGCGCCAAAAAGAGGGAGAGAGAGAGAGAGAGAGAGAGAGAGAGAGAGAGAGAGAGAGAGAAAGAGGGAGAGGGTGAGCGAAAAGAGGACGAAGGGTAAAGAAGGGGCAAGAAGACGATAGAGAGACATGATAGAGGAGACTCGCTCGGAATTCCGCTCGCGTCGCGGATAAACGCCGGCGATTCGTCAAGCGCTGCGCGCGCTGGCTGACTCCTCGCGCGCCGTCGCTGGAAAACCGACGGAAACGGATGGCTTCCGCTTCGGGCGGACAGGCGGACAACCGTCGAGAGCCTGAGGAGCAGCGGATTCGTTGATTGGCCGCGCGCTATCGTACGGATACCGACGGCAACAGCAGTTTCCTCGCTAGTTGCTGCTGCTGCAACCATCGTCCTTCGCCCCCCTCCCCCCTCTTCCCATGTCCGGGAGCCGCGAAGCACTCCCCGTTCCTGCCTGCGTTGCCCCTCGTCGCTCCGCTGACGGCGATGTACTACGTACAGTTTGTATATACCCCTTCCGCGAGGGTGACTTCCAAATAAGACACGTACAAGACGCTCCAATTTCGGCTGACACCTGCGCTTCGCGCCCGCCCGTCAGCCGCGTTTTCAGACCTTCCTCCTCGAGATACCGCTCTCGACGGGTAGATGGACAGACGGACGGACGGACTGACTAGTCTCCACAGGTGTATCTCGGTGTACGTGTGTGCGATTACCACATATACGGGTATCCCGAATCTACCGGATTTCGCACGGAGTTGTCCTACGGTGAACGATAGTTTTTGCCGTCCACGCTGGTCTCGCGGAAGACGCAGCGCGTCTCTACGTAGCTCTCGGCCGCATGTTTTCACCGCTAAAAATACCGAGCTTCAAAGGGTTCAGACGTTAGAATAAATTACACTCGTGCGATAAATGCGGTTTGGATTAGCGGGCGTATATTTAGAGTGGAAATCGGTGAACTATTTTCAACGGAATATGCCATGAATTATGACTTGATGTGGAATAATTAATACGTTTGAGTAATAAGAAATCTATTCCTTTCCCTGGTTCATCGATTTTGCCGAGTTCGAGACGGTTTCAAGACGGTTTCAAGATTTAAGTCTCGACGAATATAATTAAAAATAGAATTAAATGAATAAAAGTAAAAAGGGAAGAATAAATAAGGATAGAATTAAAAAAAAAAGAAAAAAAGGATACATTAATGATGAATGGTGTTGATCATAACGAAACAACTGCGTGTTGTTGTCGGGCGGCACAGGCTCCAAGTTCCTCGTGAACTTATGGGCGAAGGACACCCGGTAGGTCCAGGGCGCTCTCTGTATAAGTGTATAGCGAGCGACGCGCGGCCTAGCTTAATCGCGCTAGGATTTAACGAACCTGGCCGGCGGAGACCTTTAATTCCGATGATCGCGCCGACACGTCTCTATCTCGCCTCGCCGGGTGAAAGGTGCGCATTCGATGAATATACCTGGGTTCGCGAGAGAGGAGTGCTCCGACAGGTAGACGCTTCGTTATGCGAGGAACACCGTGGCGATCGCCGAGATCGCGTTCGCTCACGTCCCACTGCGACGCGGTTTCTTTTCGACTTCGCAGACGGAGAGAACACCGAAAGAGAGAAGAAGCAGCCTCGACGCCTTAACAGGTTCGAGAAACAGTCGCGAAATGCATCCCATTATTTGCGTCATTCACTGACAATTAGCGTCCTGCGCCTCCTCTCGTGACTCCTCTTTATTCTCAATTCTCGGCGAACTCTCTATAACGCGCGGAAACGCCACTTTCCGATCCGTCGAGAAGGAAAAACGGGTTTCTCGCGCGGGAAACTTTAGCCTCGACATTCTGCACATTCTGACATTAATCTCTGAGTTACTTGCAAATGTAGTTATTAAAGTATTATATAAATTGACTCTTGCAGATTTATGTATTAGAATGGAAGTCGACTCGTCTGATTAATATTAATCCGATTGACCGACGAGCGGTGAATTTTTCACTCGATCGCATGAAAGAAGGAGGGAAAGAGAGCCCGGACGGTTATTATTATTATGTTAAAAGATTTATCTCCACCGCCACGGGCTCTGATTCGGGAAACAGTTTGAGCATTCGGCGAATGTAATTTTAGCGTGGAATCGATTCGCCGCCGCTAATTCGTCGTGCAGGATTAATCGATACGCGACGCGGGCATCGCGCTGGGTCTCGCCCGTCGCTGTCGTTCATAATTCACACAGCGCGGAGTGCCGGTTGCCTTAAATCACGTTAAACAGAAGGCAACTAGCGGAGGATGCACCTATCGTCGGGGCTTTAATCCTCGATAGAGCGCTGTCGATGGAGAGGATACAGCCCGAGTGACTTTCAGCCGATCGATCGAGCGGCCGCGCGCGCACCGCACCGCACCGCGCCGGAAGCCGAAAGATTTACGAATCGTCGATTTATCGACGAACGTGAGAGAGAGAGAGAGAGAGAGAGAGAGCGATGGTCGATCGCTCGCTCTCCGCGGAGACAGGCTCGCGGTATACGCAGATCGACTCGCTCGCTCGCACGTAACGCATTGATAACGAGAGCTAATGGAGCGAGTCGAGGCGACTCGCTGTCGACCTGTCGCGCGTACCCGATCAACGGAATTCGTAAGCAGATAATGTCCTGCCGCGGACTGCCCGGTTTTTAGCGTCGCCGCACTGGATAGCGGAATTTTAATAGAGCCACCAGCGGCAAACGCGCAGACCGCTGCACTAAACGAGAGAGAAAGAGAGAGAGAGACGCTGTGCCACGAGACAAAATATTTTCATCGCGAGACATCGTCGCTGCGGCAACGGCTGCGAACCCTCCGCAGCGCAGCGGGGGGTTCGCAGCCGTCGTTAACGTGGAATTATTAACGTCAGGAGGAATCGAATAACGTAAGCGGATGACGCGCCGGGCCTTGTTTTAAGCGCGCCCGTCTATCGGATACCGACATTCTCTCGTAATGCGCGTTGTTCGAAACGCCGAGTCGTCAAATCGGAAGGAATATTTCGTACAACATGGAATATATAGAATATATTCTCATCGTGAGCTATGCTTCTCTCTCTCTCTCTCTCTGTCTCTCTCCTCTGTTCCTGTCTCTCCTTTAATCCGACGTGAAAATCCCACCAATGTTCTTCGTTAATGGGAAATTAATAACATTAGGACGGGCAGAACGGCGAGATTCGAGGGACGACTCTCCCCCTCGCCCTGTCGACGACGCGTGCGATTATCGCTTCGCGGTATTCCCGATACGGTGCGCCCCGCGAACGGAGACGCGGGGGCAAGAGAGAGAAGGCAGTACCTTCCTAGGTAATCCTATATGCAGGCGTGGTAACGTCAAAGCGACACGCAGCTTCGGCTCGTTTGCGCGTGACGCACTGATAACGACAGCTAATATAGCGAGACCCGCCGGACTTCTCTCGCTACCGTTTCGAATCGTCGAAGGCCGAAGGTACGAGAGGAATCGAATTATTCTCGCTGGCGCAATGAAACGTGTCCGCGCGGGCGGCTATATTTTATGCAAGCCCGCGGCCGGGATAATGCGCCGAGCGAGCGAGAGAGCGCAGCGTGACGTTCCGGAGCGCGCAGGGAGAGTCATTGTACTCTCCTTCTCTCTCTCTCTCTCTCTCTCTCTCTCTCTCTCTCTCTCTCTCGCTCTCCCTCTCCGTGCGGCCACCCGATAACCGTTTCCCCGGCATCGCGTAACCGCTACCTTCGTCTAACCTTCGCTCCAAGGACCTCGACGGCGATCCCGTTCGCGCGGTCAAGTACGTCGAATGCTGCAACGGCCGCGGTGAGGAGGCGCCGTCGGTATGCACCGATTCTTAACGGTGCAGGTGCACCACCACCACATCGGGGCATTCTTTGCCGATCGCGCGCGATCCGCCGCGATGCGCGCTCGAGATTTTTCAAATATCGCCAGCGGTCACGAAGCATCTCGAAGCCGTTTCTCGCCGATCATGCGATCCGCGATGATCGCTCTATCCTTACGGTGGAAGGATCCTGTAGGAGGGGAGAAAGCGGCTTCGCTTCGCGGCTTTCGAAGTGTTTCACGCTTATTTTACAACGCCATGCTGAGCGCAACGCGCTCATAATGTCTAGCTGTCGAGGCAGATTCACTGTTTCGGACGGTTCCACGGCTGTTCTCGGGAGGCACTCCAGCCCTTACAATCGGGGTGGTTTTTTTCGGCGACTTTCGGCCCTTCGACCGAAACTTTTTCATGTCAAAGGGTAGATTGGTAAAAAATGTGAAACACACTCGCCGGGCCGCTGTAGAGGCTCGCCGGATTACAAGGGTTAAATACAATGCAAAAGTGTACAACGCGAAAATGAGCCTGAAAAGCAAAAAGATCTCAACTAGCAATCATCGGGAATCTCTTTCTCATCGTTTAATATCCCGACATTAACGCAGGATTAGCGTGGGAATTTTTTATCTCCTCTTTCCGCAGTTCGGAGTCGACCTCTTCCCTTCAACTGTACCCTGCGGCCTCCCCCCTCCCGTCACCACTCTCCACCGTTCTCACGAAAAACGCTCGCGGTCTCCAGGCGGAATCGCCAAAACGGAATAACGAGCGAGACGAGCTTTCGCTAGAAAGGCAGGAGGTCCTCTCGCCGATGAGAGGGAGAACTGTCTTTTGTTTCGCGCTCCTGCCGCCGTCTCTCCCTTTCGGGATGTCGTTACTGGCACACACATCGTCGTCGTCATCGTCGTCACAGTCCCCCCACCCCTTCTGCCGACTGCACGATAATAACCCTCCTCGAGCCGGTAATAGAAAACGCAGCACGATCCTTTCTATGTTTGCCGGATATTACGACTCCGTCTTGTTGTTCGCGACGAGGAAGCGCGATCCCCCGCCTGCGACTCGATGGCTACGCCGAAACGTTCCGTCGACGTTTCTGCCTTTGATCGATAGGCGAAACTGACAGACAGAGAGCAAAAGACAGAGAGAGAGAGAGAGAGGGGGGACGACTGCCGCTCAAACGCAGGCACTTCCGGGCGCGCATCAAAGGAAGAGAGCGCGCGCCGGAGTGGCTTCCTTTTAATTCACCGTCGGAGGTTGATGCCAGTAATTATTCGCGAAGGTTGCGGCCGATCGCTTGCCGCTACTCGTCCCTCGCGCCGACGCGACGCACCGGCCGGCTAAATCATCGCAGGTCCTTGTATACCGCGCGTGTTCATCGACGTTTGCTTTCCACCGCCTCGGCAACCCAAATTAATCCGAATTCGGTCGCGACGCGATCGCTCCATCTCTCTGCGTCTCCGAGAGAGCGCGCGCGCGCGCGGATGTTTGTTTCCGCCTCTTCCGCTCGGGCGGGACGAGAGCGAGAGAGACCTCGCTTCTCCAGATATATCTGCGCGATGCGTCCCCGGCAACCCCCCCCCCCGGCGTCCCCGGTGTACAAGATCGAAACGAGATTAGAGATTGAACGTTTAGATGTGCCTCTTGCGTGTTTAGGTCGCAATCGCTCCTTCTCATCGCACGACGTCGTATTCGGCATTTTGTTCCGAGAGGGAGAAAAAGAGAGAGAGAGAGAGAGAAGGGGGGGGCAGCGAGAGAAACGTCAAGATAGAACTCGAGATCAAACGGGGATCACATAAATTGAATAACGACAACGGAGCTTACGCGCAGTCAAAATCTCCGCGGATTATGAATACTCGATAGGAGCCGTCGCGTAAGAATGAAGAGCGACACGTCAAAACTACAAAGTACAAAAGCTCCATTACGCCGATGGAGCTTATTTCGTCGGGGCGAACATGTCACTTACTCATTCCTCCGTCCCGTTGTCTTTTTCTTCCCTACGCGTGTCTCCCTGTCGCTCTTCTTCTCTTCGAGTGTCTCTTATTACGAGACTTTTCGTGGTCCTATTGCGGCCATTAGTCTCGCACCGTCTGCGCGTTCGGGGCGCGTACATGCACACGTGAAAGGGGTGGTTCAGCAGGCAGGATTAAAGAGACAGGTGGCCTAGACGTATTTATACGAGCACGCGCGCGCTCGTTCATGGAGCGTGTCGCGCGTGCGTGTCTGCGGAATTCGCGCGAGTGCCAAGCCGCGTCTAGCGCGTTCATTCATTCCGTCGAGCGCGGATCCACCTATGAATAGACGCTATTTAAAGGACGAGTGCAATGGCTCGAGAGAGAGAGAGAGAGAGAGAGAGAGAGAGAGAGAGAGAGAGAGAGAGAAGGGGGGAAGGGATTTGGTCGGACGGTCCACGACGGGGTTTTCACCGACATTCCACGAGGCACCTTTCTTCATGGCGCCTTTGTAATTCAATGGGCCGGCTTAAAACAGTTTGAGTTTCGGATAATTATAGCAAGTGAGTGCTAAATAACTGCACAATATGTTGTTTCGCGTAATCGTAAAATAACAACAATAAGATTACAAAAGTGTCTTCCATCAGACTCGATATTAATGTGGAAAAGTAAATTACCAAAAGAAAAGTGAATGAGGTAAATGTCCCTATTTATGGCCATGGCGCTATTTGCGACCACTCACGAACTTTTATTAAACTAATCATAAATTGAAGTGATTTACCTTCGCAGAAAATATTCTTTATGTTTAGCGATTAATGAGCCACAGTTTGATACACGGTTTCAGTGGTATTTGAGTAACAAATACTCGTGAAAATATGAAATAAGGCGCTTGTGTCATTATCAGTGGCAGATCGAGCGCATGTTTGTCGGCACATTAATAAATGTGGCATTTGTCACGGCACAACAACAGTTTGGTTACGTTATCAGAGACAAAGGTTAAAGAGTAATTTTGCGCAAAATATATCAGTGAAGGATTAACGAGTGTTATACTATATTTATAGGTTGCGAAAAAGGTTAGTGGTTTTAAGTATTTAGGTGAAAGTTACAAATAGGTACAACTAAACACGCATGTCTCTATTTGTGACCGGCTCAAGAAAATTAGTCACAATAGTAAATTTCGCTGCTTTCTTCCAAAGAAACATAATTAATAACCATCTCCATACAATTTTAAATGAGTGTAATTTGCATTTATATGAATAAACAAAAAAATATTTGACACATGCTGAAGAGAAAACTAGCGATTCCGCTATCAGTCAGGTTAGGTCACTAACTGGGTCATCGTGTATTTTGTACCGATGTGACAGTTTCAAATTACTTACTTGTTCAATTATTTATTGAGTGATTTCTTTATCAAATACAATAAAATATTTTATTGTAATAAAGTCATTTGATCAGCGCTAAATAGAAAGCAATAAATATAATAATCCGATTATAGAGAAAAACGAGATCACTAAGTACTCGAAAAATCCGTTTTAAAAATAATTTTTATTATTTTGTGTGGAAATTAAAATAAAAATTATTATTATTATTATTATTATTATTTACTATTATTAATTAAAATTAATCTGCCGGTCACTAAATGGTGGTACATTCAATTTGATGCCCCGGTCACTAATACATACATTTACATAGTTTGCAATTTCTCTTTCAATGTTTATTAAATTATGTTTAAAACTCGAACAAAAAATTGTTTTCAATACAAAAATCTTGAGTTAATCTTGAGTTCGGTATAACTTTCTTGTTTTGAATCACTCTAGAATATTCTTTTTTTCTTATTAACTTATGCGAAAACCTTACATGGTCACAAATAGGGACATTTACCTTATTATACTCGTATTACGTAAAACTTGATGCCTTGAATCCCATGATGTTAGAAAATTGTCAAGAAAAGATATAACCGAAATAATCTGCGGAAAAAATGATCGCAGATATTCGATCTAAAAAAAAACTCGCGCCACACGCGTAGTGACAACGTAGTGACTGTTTCCTCGCGACGCAGTCTCGGTAGAATGCAAGTAAATGGAAAAGTCAAGCTCGTCTACTTGCACTTCTCCGTCTTCTTGTTTTTCGTCGCGGTGAAAGCGCGTCTGTCCGAGACTGCATGACGCTGCCTATGATTATTCACACGTTTCCGAGAGTGTTTCTCTTTTGCTATCCTTAGGCTCGCGCGTTCCGCACTTTCTCATTTGCGTCTCTTTGCGCCGTGGCCAGCTTATTTCAGTCGACGAGGCAGCTTCACGTGTGACATTTCGCGGCGCGTGAACGAACCGAGATGATTCTTCGGCAGTATTTAAAGTGCACGCTAGATTTCGCCCTCGTCCTCTCCAGCGCGACACTCATTGTGCTCCACGCGTTTGAATGAGATCATAAATAAGATGGACTATGCGCGTGTCAGAGTTACAGTTATACATACAGGATGCTCCTACGTAAGGCTGCACGTAATAGCTGGAATACCAGAGAATTCTAAGAATTTTACGAAGTTTGCTCTACTTGCACAATGACTGATTTTTTGACGCAAACAAATTCCCTAAATTATGCAACAGGCATGCTAAAACCCCCATGGAAAATTTCAATGGTTACCCCCGCTCTGAATAAGGGTAAGACTGGACGCAAATTTCAAGGACAAGATCAGGACGATTAGAGCCGATCGCGTCCGCGTCCGTAATTGTTAAATCGTCAAGCCTCATGTGACTCACTTCGGATCATTCGAGAAGTTGCTTTTGATCTCCAATACGTGACGTGAAGAACCACGGGAAGATCGAGGCGAATTCTCCGTCTGAGCCAAATAATTTACAGAGACGTCCAGGGAACTTTGAGAAACACTGGCTCCGCGAGAAACGGAGACGTATCTCTCGTCAAGTCGATTAGTTGGTAAATTTGAGCGGCTCGAAGAAAAGAGCGAAGGCGCACGCGTATCGTTGGCTGTTCCGTTAGGCAAACGGGTAAGGTGCCGTTTGCGCGCGGTTAACTCGCTTTTTCCGGATATCCCGCTGCTAAGCAACCTCGCGTAGTCCAAGTTTCTCTCTCTCTCTCTCTCTCTCTCTCTCTCTCTCTCTCTCTCTCTCTCTCTCTCTCTCTCTCTCTCTCTCTCAATTCGACGTGTACTTGGCTGAACTTCGGCCCGACGTAAACAGTGAATTGTCGATTTTCACGCGCAACGCGTGTCTGCCGTACGTACGTACGTACGTACGTGTGTGTGTGTGCGTGCGCGCGGTCGGACGGTAGATTCGCGAGAGGATATAATTTACCGGGTGAAAGGAGAACGCGCGCGCTCGCGCTCGCGAGGAGGGAAGCGCTCGCTCGCTCGCTCGCGCCGAGCGCGATGTATTATCTCGTTCCCGGCACAATGGGCTTTGTTTGCAAAAGTTTTGAAACGCGGAATCAAGCCGAACGACCACCTACTTCCCGAGCCGGTTGCAGCGGTAGTTTAAAAGGGCCGCTGGGACGTCGCGGGGCGCGGGAGGGCGGCCGAGGGAGGGCTCGAAATTCGCGCCAAGGTGTGTATCCTTCGGACGCGGCGGCGGTACATCGCTCAAAAGCGGGAAGGCAAAAGGAAACGCGCGAAAACGTGCGTGCTGTGGCAAGAGACAGATACAGACACTGAGGGTGGTAGAGGCAGAGGAGAAAGAAGAGAGAAACGGACAGAGAGGGAGAGAGAGAGAGAGAGAGAGAGAGAGAGAGAGATACGGCAAGCGAACGAGCGGGAGATCCTTTCACATAATGCGGCGTGTTCTGCGCGGGTTACACGACGCGGAGGATGCGGGGAAATAAATGCGCGATGAAGCGGAGAATGAGGGGGAGGCTGCGCGAGGATGATGTGACGTACAATTTCGACACGAGCGGTTAAACGTCGTTCCCTCGGAGCGAGTCGCCGAGTTCGGAAAAGCGACAGAGGCGGAAGCGAGGGAAGTTTATTTCGTTTTATCTGGTCGGCGGGGGAGAGTGACTTGGCGCGGGACCGTCGAATCGCGCGGACGGAAGTGCGAGTTTGCCGGGGTGATAAGTCCGAGTCGGAGATAACATCGATGAGAAGCGACGAGGCGCTCAAACGGCTCCGCGACACGCCGGCATGCTCGATCGCGATTCGCCGTGTGTGTGTTATTGCGCGCGTATAATCGCGTGAAATATTTCGCATCGGCTCCTGCGCTCTCGCGAATTTCACACACAGCAGATGCGCGAAGGGAAATCCCGTATCGTAAGGCATCGCTGTTGCAAAATTTCTATCCTGCAAAAATCTCGTTTCGCAAAGGCGCATTAGACCGCGCCGTAAAATTGCCGTATTATCACGCGCGCGCGCGCGCGCGTCAGTCGTGAGAGAATTCCGCCGCCGTCGGGACGTTCGCCGCGAAAATCTGACGTTACAAAAATTTCGCGCGTCGGATCTCTCTGTCTCTCTCTCTCTCTCTCTCTCTCGATTGGGAGCCGTAAGTCTCGCGGTTTCTCGCACGCCGGACTAGTCGAAAGTCGAAAGCTCGCAAACACGCGAGTTAACAATGCCGCGGCGGCGCCCGGCGTTCCTCGATAACGGTAATAGCGCGCGTTCGCTGCCTCGTAAGGAACGGGCTTTATCGGCGAAGCGGGAGACGGGCTTAGAGTTACCGGTAACGTTTGTAACGTAACGTAACATAGCGTAACGTAACGTAACGCTCGGAAGATACCGATCCGCGAATCGTGTAACCGGTCTTTTTGCCTGTTCGTTTCGTCGTCCCTCGCGCCGGGAACTACGACTCGTGCTTCATCCCGGCGAGCTTACACGATGTTCCCTCAGGATAACAAGCGAGACCGGCGAGAGAGGCGAATATCGTCGGGGAAGCGAGCGCGCTCTCCCTCGCGTTTTACCCCGCGGAGTGTCTCGGGGTACATACTCGGGGTACCAGCTGACCCAATTTTGCGACAGCGAGGGGGCGGGGAGAGGGTGGGGGCACGTTGATATACGGTGTAAGGGCTGCGTACACCTGTTAGGGATTCTAACGACTGTAAGAGCGCTCGGAGCGCATCCGATCCGTTTAGATCCGTGTCTCCATGTACTCAGCGCCGGAGAACATTTCTGGTCAAAATCGTCGGAACGCCAGCGAGGACTCGCGAGCGACCGGATAATTTGGTTATGCTAATCTCCACGATTGTGCGCGAGAATCGGTAGAGCTCGTTGGAAATTCCGCCACAGTTAGACCGCCGCGAACGACATGACAGTGTGTTCCCTTCTCTCTTTCTTATTTCATTTCTTTTGCCTTCGCGGACAAGCCGGAGCGCGCCTCGTCTGCTATCGACACTCGTGACGTGCGCTAACGAACGAACAAGGATCTCGATATCTCGATTAAATTTAAGTATCCTCGGACCTAGCCGCCCCCGTTCGCCGGGAGCGCGCGTGCTTAATTAGAGCGTCGACAACGAGTTTGCCGTGCGGCTCCAGGCTGGAGCCGGTGTAGACGGAACTTCCACGGAAAACGGAAGGAAATCCGATGGTCGGACGTTGATGGTGCGCCGGTAGAGCGGCGCGAAATGTATGGGCGTAGCCCTCGGTAATATCGTGCGCGAACTGCACCGATTCTCTCTCTCTCTCTCTCTCTCTCCCTCTCTCCTCTCTTCCTCCCTCACCCCCTTGTCACTCTCTCTCTCTCTCTCTCTCTCTCGCCCTCTCTCTTGCCGGCTATTTGTCATCGGCGTGTATATCATGGACGGCCCTTTCTATCTACGCGATTCCCCCGGTCCATCCCACCCGCGTCTCTTCCCGGATCCCTCCGCGAAGATTTGCATTACAAATATGCACCGACCGGAATGCATGTACGTCAATATGATGTCTCTCTCTCTCTCTCTCTCTCTCTCTCTCTCTTCTCTGTCCTGCTCTGCTGTATTTCGCCTCTCTCCGCCTCACTCGGCCGCGCACACGGCTCTTCGCTTCTCTCCTCGTTACGATAATAATGCCGATATCCCGGAAAAGCGAGTGGGTAAACGCAGTGATGTGCCTGGAACTTTCGGCCCCGCGTGCGAACAGATCGCCGATAGTGGGGCCCGGAAAACGCCCGTCCGCATCAGTTTTTAACCCTTTAACCCCGCCAGCACGGCTGCCAGCGGAGGCCAGCGATCGCGCCGCGACCGTGAAACGGCTCTGGCTTCGAAGCCGACGTACGCTGCATCTGCATTTCAGGTTTGTTGCGTGCGATCGAAAGTATAATGAGAGACGATTCCTTTTTAATTTCATTCTCTTCCGTTCTTCCGTCCCCACGAAGGGTTAATTCTTGCAGAGCTAGATGTGGCAACGGTGCCTCGAATTGGTTTGAATCCACCGCGTGGACCACACGAAATCCCGAAGAACGCGCCGAGAGACAAACCTCTGGCGAAGGTAAACGTTCGAACATTATCGTTCGCTTGTTTCGCGGGACAGAATTTACAGCCTCGCAGGCGAGCGTGGTAGAACGCGAAAATCGTTCGAGACGCAGCAAGTAGCTCGCAAGTTCGTCGACCGTTCCTGCCGCTTCGAGCGGGGCACGTTTTACACGGTTAGCTCGGCTTCAGGACGCTTCATTTCCCCGGCGATGATCGGGCGGCGGGAAGTCATCAGGGCGTCTAAAATCCGGCTGGTAAAAAAGCGCCGCGCGTCGCCTTAGAACTTTATCTTCCAAGTTTCGCCACGCTTGAACGGTCGAGGCTTTGTTCGCCGTGCAGCGGCACAAGAGAGACGCGGTTACCCTCCTCCCAAGAGGGGGATTAATGGCGTTCATACGCGAATTATAAATAATCTCACGGCCGGCCGGCGTTTTCGTCCGCCTGTGCGCGCGAACGAAGCAAGGCAGCCAGGCAGGCAGGCAGGCAGGCAGGCAAGCAGGAAGGAAGGAAGGAGGGCAGAAAAGAAGAGAAGCCTTTCTCACACACGAGCTGTGCTGTCTTCGTCGACGACGTCGCTTCATTTGTCCCCTGATCAGCGCGCCGCGACACACGTCGTTTTAGCGGTGCAGAAAATGAAGCGAGCGCGCCCGCGCGTTCTAAAAACCGACAAAAGGCGGTCGCGGGGGTGGCGCGGCTAAATGCACGCCCGGCGCGTATTGTCAAAGGGGTGAGCATCGCGCGCGCTTACGGCGATCGCTCAAAGCGCCCCGTCGTCCGTCAACCCCTTCGAAAGAAGGAGCGGAAGCAAGGGGCTGCCATACCCTGCCACCGCCGCTGCCGCTGGTGGGACGGCTCGAGTTTCGTAGAACGCGCCGTGCGAAGGATCTTCTTTTATCTTTCACCCCTTTCACCGACCGTCCGAGAAAAGGGGTTGGGCTCTGTCGTCTTCTTTCTCGGCCATCACCTCGAGTCAGCCGAGCAAAGGGCCGTCGTCGTCCGCCGCGCCGGCGAGCCGACAGAGGGATTTATTATCGTCCGCGATAAAACCCTCAAGATGAACATGCGCGAGGTGAAATAAAGCGAGGTCGTGGAAGCGGCTAGTCGCCGTAGCTGGATCACGGCAGCCGGCCGGCGGTAATTTGCGTTCAAGTTATTATATAATGTGAGCGCGCGCGCGCGCACTACTTTTACGCCGGAGAATTCCGTGGCCGACTCGGTGCTGGCCTTCTCTCTCCACGGCAGCGTGGCGACACGGCGAGATCTTCGCTCTGATCTTCGAGGTGCGTTCACCTTTTCACGGAGAAACTAGACACGCTTCGGACGTGAGAGTCGTGGAGACAATCGCCGCGACGGTGCGAGGCGACGATGAGACAGGTGAGGCAATTCGTGCAATTAGATCGAGTGCGAAGATCTCAAACGGATATCATAGAAATCTGTCACTTCTTATTAAAACTTCAGATTCAGAACGCAGGGGTGAGGCTCTCTAAAGGGGGTGAATTAAAAATTCCATAATATTGTGCCTGTCGTTTCCAGGCAAAAATTTAATTACGTATTCTATCCTACAAAGTTAACGTCACCCTTCGCTTAGTCTCTAAAAATTAAATGAAGCTCCGTACCAAAATTTACCGCGTTCCTCTAACTGGGTGGGGGGAAGAGAGAGAGAGAGAGAGAGAGAGAGAGAGAGAGAGAGAGAGAGAGAGAGAGAGAGAGAGAGAGAGAGAGAAGAATAACAGATATATTTAATTAACGGCGCTCTCTGAGCTTTTGCATAGAGGACATAAGCCTATTATTCTCCTGACTGAAAAATTCAGTTTGCCGCCTCAAAGAAAAATACCGCCGTTATTATTCGCGTTTCCTCGTTCAAGTGCAGTCGCTCGTAATTAAAACTCAATCCTCCGATGCACGCGCGAGAGCAGCGGACGAAATTTCTCGGGACGTGACGGATCTGAATAAAATATGCGGCCAACCCGGGGCCGACGCGCAACGCGCTTTGACGAATCTCTTCGGGAGCTTCCCAAATAAACGATCGTCACTTCTCTCTCAGGGGTAAAATTAATATCAAGTTACTCCGAGTTCAAAGCGTGTCTCATCCGTCTTGGTGGCTCTTCGGTGGTCAGGTGGGTGAACGCACTGGAGGAGCAAGAAGAAAGGGATAGAGAGAGAGAGAGAGAGAGAGAGAGAGAAAGAGAGAGACACAGCAAGAAGAAGATAGGGAGAAAGAGCGAGGGCGGGGGGTAAGACGCACGCAGGCAGCACAGAGAAGCCCGTGTTCTCGAAGACGGAGCTGCGGTTATGCACATGCAGTCACGAGCCGTTGTGCACAAAGATGCCGGCTGCCGCTAATATGTCGCGTGCAGCCCGTGTGTGCACCGTGCGCGCGACCCTTTTACCACTCGGCTCTAGGCTATATCGGGGTTACTCACTCTCGTTCGCGTTGCACGACCGTGTGTGTGTGTGTGTGTTCCGAAGCGCACCGCGCCTGCGACGATTCGCCCTAGCCTTCCCTCGCCCTCGCCCTCGCGATACCGCGGCGACGCATTGTTGCACGCGGATAGACTCCCGTCTGTTCGGCGGCATTCGCCGGCCACAGGCCACCGATCCCTTATCTCTTTGACGAATATTACCGAAAGCGTTCGGGGGAGTCTACGGGGAAACGGGCTTCCTCGTAGCGGGTTTACTCGCCGGAGCGCGATCTTCGCCACGGCGCGACGCGGCGCACACGTGCGTCGTGCCTCTCTCGTTGTGTCTTCTTTTCTCTCTTCATCTTCGCGATCGATACGGTCGCGGTGAAAGATTGGAGATTCGTCGACGATCGAGGCCTGGCTCCCGCGCGGCCAGGCGCGGCTTTTGTGAACACGAAGGTCCACCCGAGAGGCGCTTCACCCATTTGTCTTAAATAAAATTTGCGCGCTTTGTATGGAACTCTCCTGATCGTCGTTCTTGGATTATCCGGGAGCGTCTCGCAATGAAACGGACATTTTTTTTTCATTGACAGGAAGATGAGAGAAATACGGGGCGAGCATCACCGCAACCCCCGCTCCGCGCGACTCCCGAAATGAAGTCCCATTCTCAGCTATGCCCGCTCGGCTTTCGCTGCTCGCGCGACTACCGGAAGGTTTACACCGTTGGGACGATAATTGCACAGTGAGAGATTACGTAGAGATTCGCGCTGCACGCGAATCTGTGCGTTCATCACGGGAGGGATGGTGCACGCTATGCAGCGTGAGAAAATATCATAACGTATCCTCGAGCTCGTCAAATTTGTTACTCCGTCGTCTAGCGGCTCTCTCTCTCTCTCTCTCTCTCTCTCTCTCTCTCTCTCTCTCTCTCTCTCTCTCTCTCTCTCTCTCTCCCTCTCTCTCTCCCTCTGTTCCTCGACCTCTCTGTACTACGCGGCGATATGCACGCACATACACAAACACACAAAGACATACATACATACACGCGTAGCCGACGCATTCGCGCTGTCCTTTAATCCGTTACGCGATGCCCGACGTTCCGCAGCTGTTGCCGCAGCACGCGAGTGGTTTTCGCTTCTTGCCGCACGCGCACGCTTATGAGAAAAGCATCAACCCTGACGTAAAAACTTGACGTTGTAAAATAAGAAAAGCAACGGCGGCCGTCGGCCGTGAAACGCCCATTGATTTATTACCCTTCTCCTTCCGTCATTCGTTTAATAAATATATAGATAATATACCGTCTGTGTGTGTGTGTATGCGGGGAGGGGGGAGGCATACGTGTACCGAAGGTAAATTCTTATCATGGTAACGCGAGCCTGTCACTCTCTTCTCTCTTTCCCTCCGTTTTGAGGCAGGAGGGGACTTCTTTCCACAGGCTACGCATCGTATTGCATGCTTCGAGAGGCCGCGACGTTTCGCGGCTGTTTGCAACGTTTACGACGTAGCCGTGTGAATTCTCTCAATCCTCCGCGCACGACGCACAGTTAAAACGCGCCCTCTTCCGCCGCGGGCGGAAACGCAGTTTTAAGTTAATTTACCGCAACGCGTGTCTTAATTTGCGCTCGAATTAGCGTCATCGAGAGCTTATTCCTTCAGCGCGGTTTATTGCGGGAGGGGGAAAAAAAAAAGGAAAGTTTGTCGCTACAATAGCTGTAAACTTTAATCTCGACCGCGAAATGCGCCGGCAACTTTGTATTCGGAAAAGCAGCGAATAATCTGCAGCGGCGCTCGCGCTCGCTCGCGCGTAACTATGGATAACAAGCGGTTTTAATCAACGGAATTACCGGAGCGCTCTCACACTCGCGGTAATAAAAAGTTTCTCAATCTCGCATCATTAGAGCTTTCTGACAAAATGAGACTTGGAATTTCGAGGAAACAATCGACGCACGCGCGCCAGCGAGCGAGCGACCGACCGAAACGAGCGCGCTTCGTCCTGCAATTTCGATCGGATCGCACTAAGATATTTATCACCGCCGATCCGCGATAAACACGCGAAAGCGAAAAGAACTCTGGGGACTCTTCTGAAATCGCGATCGATTCGCAACTGCTTACGTATGTCCCGGCGTTTCACCACGGAGAGATTCGTTCGATTAAATGATCTCGCTTTAATTGAGCACCATATTGTATTTATATCCTGTATTTATATCCTTTGCCAGATTTTTCGTATATTTACTTATCGCGAGAATGCTACGATTTAGCAAAATTCACCGGTAAACGGCCCCGACGTGCAATCGAATTTTCGATTAAACGTTTTAACGTTGTCCGTTAATTAAAACGTTTCTCCCTCCTCGCCCGATCTCTGTTTTTAGCGTTATTTAACGAGCGCGTTTGCTGAAAATAATTTCAGAGTGACGCGCTTCGAAGGAGCAACATTATCGCCGCAAATCGGTTTAGTCACGAGCAGCCGGTCGGTCTGCAGAAGAAAGGCCATACATTCCTTTCGGTGTGCGTGCGAGCGCCGGCTAAGCGCCAATTACCAAAACACATCGCGCAATTCAGCGTATGGCGAAAGAGAAAGAGAAACAAAGCAAGGAACAAAAAAGCGCGTCCGCAAAGTTTGCCAATTACACCGAAATACGCGCGACGATCACGAGCCTCGTTACTTCCGCGACGTCGACGACGACGACGGCGACGGCGTCGACGACGACGACGGCGACGGCGTCGACGACGACGACGGCGACGGCGACGGCGTCGGCGTCGACGGCGGAAACGGCGCCCCGCGTGCGGTCGCATGATTAATTCCGCCAAGTTCTCGCGAGCTGCGGTGTGTTTTCGCGAGCGTAACTCGGCGCTCTCTCGCCGTCTCGCGGTCTGCTCGAAGCGAGAAATCGATGCGGTCGTGCTCCGCCATCTGGAGCACCTTCTGCCGCGCCCGGCGAGTGCATGTGCACCCGAAATAACTCCGCGAGACTGCGGCAAGTTCGTTATCGCGGCTTCGCCGTTGCCGATTGTCGAAGATGACGAGGCCCGAGATAATGCGTTTGCGATACTCGTGAGAATATTTCTCTCTCTCTCTCTCCCTCCCTCTCTCTCTCTCCGTCTCTTTCGACAAGGAATACATTAATTTTTAGACTTTCGTGACCATTGATACAATCAGGGTGTGTTTCTTCCGGACTGATACCGTCCGTTGTAATTCAGCTTTGTGCCGACGTTTCGCAAATATTGCAGCTTGCATCATCAGGGCTAGGAGCTCCGATACTGAGTCTTCCTGGTTTGTGGTTGTACTTATATACTCTTCCCTTCGTTTAAGTGGGGGTTGGGAGAAGTGGGGAACGGGGTGGGGGAAACCTTTCGACCAATCATATTAATTGTCCAGCTAGTCAATTAAAAAGGTATATATTGGTCGTGAGGAAAAAGTTGTCTCTCTCTCTCTCTCTCTCTCTCTTCGAAATAGATCTAAATCTAAAAAAGAGATTTAAATAATATCTAAATAATATCTAAATAAGATGTGAAAAATAGGTTTAAATCTACAAAAAAAAAATATCCCAACGGATGCGTAGCGATTAATTTGCGGCGGATGAAAAATCGAGTCAATCGAGGCTTCATCGTTCCCACTTTGGCCGCGTTAAAAAGAGCCTACGGTAGTTGTGGGACTTTTTACCGGTTTCGAAAGAAGAGCTGCTCTCCGCGCGAAGATCGCCTATTCATTGTCGGTGGCAACGCGACCGGGACGAGAGTAAGTTAGTCACGTTCTCGGCGCTAAATGCGCGCTGAGACACCGATAAATTTATCGACGCCTATTATCCCATCTTGTTCATCTCGATTTAGCCGCGTCACAGCTGTCGCGTCAAGCAACGCGCTAAACACGCTAATTCTCGCTTCTGCGTCTCGCCGTGCAACGATAAAAAAAAAAGGAAGGACATTCAAAGCACCGAGGATCTATCAGCCGCGTTTGACCGTCGGCTGGCCGGCCGGCCATTCCGATTCACGCTCGACCGGCAAAAATGGACAGCCCTGTCAATTGGCCGACACAGTGCGCGACCAACAAGTCGGCTTTCTCGCCGACTGAATGTACCACGAAGAGAGGCGCGACGCATCCCTTGGAAGCGCACGTCGCCGTCGCCGGTCGTTTCTCTCTCGCGTTTTAAGACGACGGACGGCCGCGACGACGGAAATTAACTTTTTATCGCGGCGCATCTTTGTAAAGCGAAGAAGGAAGCTCGCTCGTCCCCTCCCCTCTCCTACCCCCTGCCTCCTCACGTGAGTTAGGTCACTCGTTACACTATGATTCGCCTCACGATCGTGTTCCGCAGCAAAATAAGCGTCCACCGTGCGCGGCAATGCGCGCAGCGTGGCGGCGCGCGGCACTTCCGTGCGAGGGGGAAGTTCATCGGAACGAATACGAGTCGAGCGGAGTGTAATCGTGCGAGACGAGTGCTTTCTCTACGGACACGTATATATGATTACAGTTTAAATAGACGCGTTCTCGCCACCGGCATCCTTGACGCCTGCGAAATTGCCAAAGGTGATCCTTGCTGCTCGTCACGCGAACGTCGACACGGGACTGGTCAAAGATCCGGCACATCGAGGGGGAGAGAGTAATCCTCTGAAACCCTGCACGTGTATGTACGTGTGCATGTAAGGAGCAACAGAGAGGTCCTGTCAAATCGCTCGACGAGGAATCGCGTCGAGAGACGCGGAAACAGATTACGTGACGCGTAGCATTAGTAGATCCGCGTCGGATCACGATCCTCGGCGGTTCCCTTTGTCTCGGAGCTGTATTAGGTGAACAAGCCGGAATCAACGTCCGAAATCGCGAAGCGCGCCGAGGGTTAGTCTGCTAACTTTGCAACAGGATATACAACAAAGCATGCGCACGATGTAACGTCAGCAGATATTACGTCTACCGCGCCTTCAATCAACGCGCGCTAGCGCGTTCTCAAGAACGCGATGTAACAACAATCGCCGGGTTAACGTACGAATTGATCCCGGCTCGTCGTAGTCGTCGTAGCGCAATTTGCGCTCAACGACTTTTTGCGCGGTGCGCAAAAAAGGAGCCACGAGAAGAGAAAGAAAGAATCTTCCGCATGCGATACTACACGTGGAAGCAAGCGAGAGCGCGCGTGTCTTCTAGTCTCGTTCTTTCGCGCGGCACACCGGCGCGGCGTCTCGCAACCGGGCGCCATTAGGCGGCGATTTTTGCCGCGACGTTAATTAGAAAAGAGCCGCACTGCGATGCAGGATGCGACGAGTTAATCGGCCAGTATCGACGTAATCGAGGAGTAATCGGCGAGCATCGCGAGAGACACGTGTGTGTCTCGAGCGTGCGCGCGCTTGAGTTGCGCGTCTCCGTGAATGCATCGCGAATTAACGTCCCCTCACGGCCGCGATTGGCCGCCCGGTCCATCATCATCCCACGTCCCGGCGCGATTTGTCTCTTCCCTCCGCCCCGTCTTCCCTCTTCGTCGCCCAGTTCTAGCTGATCGATCTGCCGCGATCCCTGCGGCCGGATCTCCTCGCCGCGCCGGCACAAGTCAATTACCTCTCACGGACATCGTAGGATATAGAATATTAAGGCGGCGTCGGCAGCAGAAAGGGAGGGCTTGGGAGGGAGGGGGGAGAGAGAGAGAGAGAGAGAGAGAGACAGACTGCGCTCCGCGAGAGAGCTCCAAGTTTTAACTACTTCCGAGATCGGGTCTACAATAATCCCGGGCTCTCGGCTGGTCGAGCCCCCGTCGGCTTAACGACTGCAGAGAGAGAGAGAGAGAGAGAGAGAGAGAGAGAGAGAGAGGTAGACGAGGGAACACGGGCAAGCGCACCCGGCCGTCTTGGGATAAGCGACGGAGTCGGGAGGGAGGAGGGAGGGAGGAGGGAGCGAGAAGACACTGCGACGCGAGAAGTAATGAAGTGCCGCTGCGCGGATAAGAAACGCCCGAAACGAATAAATTCGCGGCTATCTCGCGGCTCGGCGATTCGCGCGCTCGCGATCCAGCGATTTCCGTCGCGATCGTGCGGAACCGTGATTTCCGACGCGCGATTGCTCCCGCGTCGAAAGGCGTTCTCGTGAGGCCGGCCTCCCCTTCCCCTCCCCTCTTTCTCTCTCCCTTGCAATTCAAGTGTGGCGCGTCGCGCAAAAAGTACACATCTCTCGCCACGAGCCATCGCGTACATATCGATGTCGGGTTTCATATCTCGTTTTCATATCGCGCACATGGTACAGCGAAAAAGAAACGACGCAAATTGCCGAAATCCTAAACGTATTCTTTTTCTCGGGGAGGAGAGGGGAGGGGAGGGGGGAGGGAGTGGGGTTTGGAGCAAGGAATAATATACAATAACGTAGAAAATCAAATAAAAGCTCCTCTCTCGCGGAGAAGGAATGATTGTTGTCGGACGTTACCGATCAGTAAAAAGAGACGACGACGATCCCGTTTCTTCGACGAGTAAAAAACTGCCGGCCGACAGCGTTTTTCGTTCGCGAGACGAAAGTGAGCGTCGCGCCAGACCAGACATCCCGACATCTCGAGAGGCGCGCGAATAATTTCACGATTTAAATAATTATCCGCGGGTTAATTAACAACGTAATGCGTTGTCCACGGCACGGGAACGAAAGAATTCCGGCGCGCCTTCCTAATTATCCGTTCCGCGATTAATAAACCGCGACGCGGCGCATTGTTGCCGATCGAGAGCGCAGGCGCGTAATTAACGGGCCGCGGTAATTCGTTTCTCGCTCCACGCATCCGCCGCCGCCGCCGCCGCCGCCGCCGCCGCCGCCGCCGCCGCCGCCGCTGCACGATCGTGATACAAGGGCGCGCACGTATTTCGCGGGTCGAATCCGCCGCGGAGAAATCTGATAATAACCATCGGACCGGACGGACGCGGCGCGGGATGGGGTGAAACCGGGGAGCGCGCGCGCGGCGGAGAGGGCGTATCTATCCGATTTGCTTGCCAAGTAACAATTAGAGTTCCGCGCAGTTTCTGCACGCAGTTATTGCGGTTAACGAGACGGCGAAACAAGGGAGCCGGTCGTGCCCGCACCACCACCACCACCACCACCACCACCACCACCATCACCGCCACCGCCATTGCCGCCGACCCGGACCCCGTTTCCCGCAGGAAGACGCACATCGTCGGGTGGAAGGAGAGCGAAGACCGTAAAGTTCCTCGCCGAGGAGGAGCACCCTCGAGTAAATGGAACAAACACCGCCGCGGTACTCGTGTTGCCGTGAATACCCGTGGCCGCACGGGGATTATTATGATACGGATCCAGCTGAGTAAACAGCGCTGGTCATTATACGCGGCGTGTCCGTCCGGTGACTTGCCGCCCGCAACCCCCCGCGCCGCCGCGGCTTATTCCTGTCGGAGTGATTTCGAGCCGAAGACGGCGCGGCGCGTCCGTCGACACCCTCGTCGCGGCCACTCGTCGCCGCGGGGCCGCGCGCGCTGTACGACGTCTCTCGGCAGCGCGCGCCGAGCGAGGAGCAAACGCTCCAAAAAGGAGGCTCTCCTCGGATTTCACTCACGGGGAGAGTTTCCTTCATTTTCTACGTTAACGTATTCCTACTTATGTACGTATTCGTGTCATGTTAGCTTGTTCGGCTGGGATGTGCTCGTATTATTTCGAGAGAAGCTTTCACGACGTTACGTCGGGAATAATTGTATTATATTCCAATTATAGATAACCGCAAGAAAGTTCGTGCTTATTTAGAAGAGAACTCACGCCGCGGCAGGCTGTACAACACTGTGACGGAAATTAATTATTTATCTCTATTCATTAAAACGGCGCGTACCTTTTTCGCTCGCCTCCTGTTGTTTTCGCGTGCAAATTTATACGTTGGTCCAAATATGTGCCCCGGTTGCACGATACACGGTACGGCGCATCGTTCGATAAAAACTGCCCCCGCTTTTCAACTTATGATACACGACTTCCGATGTCGAAGGATCGTCGAGTGCCGCCGAGGAAAATAATTCCGCGCCTATTTTAGGCGCAGTAGGGTCGATTCGTGCGCGAGATTGTTTGACAAGAGGGAGATTCTCTTTTGCGGAAAGGGATACGTGAAAAACATGTCAACTGCGAAGGGCTGAGAGTGATTACATAGCGATCGGAAAGTTCCGCTCTCCATCCACCACGCGCGACATTAACAGGCGAGCGGCGCGCCGTGTGTCATTAAGACGCGCTGCATAAAAATTCAAGCGTCGTACAATGGCGACACCATCGATCATTTGCCGCTGGTCCAATATATTTAATGCGATGTAAGGTCGATACAGCGGCCCGAAGTTTTCGCCGATAACCTTATTAATGGACTAGTAGCTCGTTCTCGTAAAAGTTTCGCACTCGCTGTATAAATTCTACGTCGCCTCCCTCTGCACCGAGCCAGGCTCTCTCACTCCCTCTCTCTCTCTCTCTCTCTCTCTCTCTCTCTCTCTCTCTCTCTCTCTCTCTCTCTCTCTCTCTCTCTCTTTCTCTCTCTCTCCGTTCGTTCTTCGTCGCTTTTTTGTCTCATCGGTCGCATCGTAAAAGATCATCGGTTGCCGATTAAACGTCGTGTAATCGCGGTGCCGCTGCCGTTATTACTCGGGAATACCGAGTTACCGCGAAAGCGGAACCTCTTCTCTTTCGCCACTCGCGTATACGCCGCGGCAGCAGAAAGAAAGGGACGGGGGGGGGGGGAGAGAGGAGATAGCGTGGAAGATTCCGCGTTCTGGAAACCAGTTCGATTTGGCGGCATCGAACGAGCGGATTACCGATGTCCGGTTTCTTAAGCTACCGCCGCGATTTAAAAGCCCCCGGCGATACGCTTCGCCAAATAAAACTAAGCTCCGGCGAGCGAGCGAACGAACGGACGGGCGACTCGTCGCTCGGCTTTTATTCCGGATCTCGAGTGATCGTAAAATCGGGGATAGCAATACCGAAGTAAATTTTATTGCGCTTTAAAGGATCGGGTTCCATTCGGCGGATGCGACGTATTTTCTGACCCCCGTGTATTCCCTCGTCCCGCTGATGAATCTCCTGCCTCAACTCCGCCTAGATGCCGATCGGACGAGCGAGCGAGCGAGCGAGCGAGAGAGAGAGAGAGAGAGAGAGAGAGGAACATTCAAATACAATTATGCAAATAACAGGGACGTAGTCAAAGGCAAAATTATATCGCGCCATCTTCGAGTAACATTACACTCGCGCCGTCGCGCACAACGGCCTTGCGAATCGACGGAATTTTAATGTTAATAATCAAATAACAGGGGCGCGCCTAATTAAATGTTTACATCCGCGCGCAGAGAAAGAGAAAACAACGCGAGCGCGCGAACGAGCGCGCTCGAGAGAGGCTCGCCTTTATGCGCAATTTTCGCGTGTGTCGCCCCTTTATTATCTCGCGCTATCGCACTGTATTATCTTTAACGATATTCGCTTTGCGCGCGGATCGCGGCGCGCGCGTAATTTATTATTGCGCGTTCGAGGCGACAGCGATATCGAACTAATCGCGATGCCTGCACCTGGCTAAACGCGTCCGCGCGCTCGCATTTTTGCGGGGGAACTCGTTCGCGTAATTGTGAACGGCGACGGCCGGTTAAACGAGAATCTGCGCGACGAGGCGTCGTGGTCTCGCCTCGTAGACGACGTGCTCTCTCTCCTCTTCCTCCTCGTCGTCGTCGTCGTCGTCTTCGCCGTATCGTTTCCCATCGAATTTTCCACGGGGACTAATTTCCTCACGGCGCGGCCGCTGCCGTTACACGCGGAATCTCCTAGATCTCGGCCATTATCATCGGCACGTCTACGTGCGCACTTTCACGTGCGTTAATCGCGCGCGCAAGAAGCGTTAATCTCTTTTTAAATGCATCCCCCGCGCGGGCCGATAAACGCGATCTGATAACGCGCCAACACAGAGAGCGCCTCAGCGCGCGATCAGCATTAATCTACTTTTGATTATCATCGCCGCTCGTCAGTTACAGCAGCTTTCCCGCGACAAAAGGAAATACAGAAGAGGAGAAAACAACACCGTCCCCCGCCGCCCGATAATTTCGGCTCCCTACGTGTAGGAGCTCCCTTCTCTCTTTGCGACCTAGCATAATTCACGCGCGCTCGATACGCCCAAGGGCGCCCATTTATTTACCGGCCAACGATATTTCGCGTTTCAACGAGGCCGAGGGAAAAATCTCTCCGTATGCGAATCAATCTCTCCCGTAGGGTCCTTTGACTCGGCAACAAAGACTCGTCGCGGCGGCCTGACGGGATATTGCGCGGTGAAAAAACATCGCGTCTCGAAAGGGGTGCGCGAACGGAGGGCTCGAACGTACGAGTAAAGGTCGACTGTTTTAAAACAGGAGCTCGCTCGTCCGAGCTCGCTTCGACACGACGATTCATCCCGGGATGATCACCTAGAGAGAAAGACAGAGAGAGAGAGAGAGAGAGAGAGAGAGAGAGAGAGAGGCGGAGAAAGAGAGAACGGGAACCCTTGTAAATTCGCCTCGTGCCGGGCGAGGGGGTAAGGGCGGTCGCCCGAGAATTGAGACGTCGCGACGCGCATTGTGCAACGCGTTTGCCCAAACAGAGAATAGAAATTATTGAGGCCCCGCGATGCGCGAGGGGATACCTGGCGGTGCGGTGCGGTGCGGTACGGTGCAGTGGCGGTGGTGGTGACGGTGGTGGTGGTGGTGGTGGTGGTGGTGGTAGCGGCGACGATGCAGAGGGAAGGGGAGGTTACGCGGCGGGAGATAGGGGGTTGGAAGAGCGTAACGCGTAGCTTTGTCGGGAACGTCGGCCGCCATTGTCCGCGCGCCATAAATTTCCCAACCGTTGGGAAATGCATTTTTCCGCCGTGCACCGGGCCGGTCGGTCGCGGTGCAGGCGCAGGTAGCCGGCGACTAAATCGGTCGGCAGCCAGCAGTCGACGGGAGATGCCTTCACCCCTCCGCCACTTTCTCCACCCAACCCTATATAGTCTTCTTTCTACGGCTTTCTGCACCTTTTATCGCGCGCGCGTCCCGGCTTTTCTCTCTCTCTCTCTCTCTCTCTCTCTCTCTCTCTCTCTCTCTCGTGCCACCTTGTATACGCAGCGCGTTGGCTTAACTTCCTGCTGCGAGATCGTAACGGTTTCCAGGTATTAGTCGCTGCCGGGGATGATGGCTGATCTCTTATGCCGGGATTGCATGTTATTCGCCGGGACATTCACCCGGATATGTGAATGGGGATAAACTGCGGGGCGATTTATCGCCGGCAAAGAGAAATGCGAGAAGAAAGAGAAAAATTCGAGAGAAGCTAATCAACGTCGGTAACTATTTATCGGTATCGACTGTGTATAAATATATTCGAGGAATCTTTTTTTTCTCTCTCTCTCTCTCTCTCTCTCTCTCTCTCTCTCTCTCTCTCTCTAATATGCCTTTAATCTTCTTTTCGTTTCATCCGACAGATGTCGAGATTCACGTCGGTTACGTTTCGATCAACATCGGACTTTTGCCTCGATTTCGAGCTGAGCGAAATACACATACCCGGACGCGATAAATAGCGGAGGAAAGGGAAGTGGAAGGTAGGGGCGATATTTATTTTTTAAAACGAATCTCCAAGGCAAAAATTTACTCGTGCGGATGTACGCGGCGTTAATTTTTGCTACGTTCCCGCGGAGGCGAGAGCGCGGGGGATTAATTGTGAAACGTGTGACGTTTAATTTTAGTGATTCATGGTTCCCCCCGCGTGCATCAACTTAATGATTTAAAGACACGACACGGCGAGAGCTATGGCGGAAGTGATGTATTGTTTTTTGAAATTGCAAGCCGTAGCGAGCTTGAGCGATGGTTATTTTTTCTTTCCAATTTTTTTTATCGCTACGCGGCTCGCGAAAATGAAAGGTTAATATTTGCCGATGAAAAGTAAAACAGATACGCGCGCGCGTAAAATGCGCGTATTAAAAATTATATATTAAGGCTTTTCTTTGTGTTTTTCTCCGATGTCATGGCCGGGAGGCGATTTCACGGGAAGATTTCAGGGAAAATTTCGATCGCTCGATCATCCCTTGCGACGTGTTTTTCGAGACGCGCATTAATTAATTTACGAGTCATTACGCCGGGAATTGCATTCGCAATTTCCCGAAAATCCACAGCAAACGTGTCATTTATCAAAGAGAAAGAGCGGGAAGAGCGTGGGGACAATCCTCGAACGGCGCGGAACGATCGAAATTCTCGGCCGAGAGTGCCCTCATCGATCTTCCTCGATCATTCGGCCGATCACATCGATCTCCTTCGTGGCGGAGCAATTACCGGAAATCAATCACGAAGCTCGCGCTGCGCGTGTCAACGGGACAACCGCAATTTTTATCGATATCGTCACGGAGCGGAAGAGGAGGAACGCGCGGCCGATCGAGCCCGTCAATCTGAGATCTACGCGCGACCGGGCGCCGTTTCCGCGTCGATCGCGCCGCGTAACGCCATCAAACGCCGCCGCCGGATTTCGGAATTTCGCGAAATGTCCGTTCTCTCTCTCTCTCTCTCTCTCTCCCTCTCCCTTTCTCTTTCTCGCGCGCACGCTCGCGTGCGTTCGTTTTTTCGGTGGACATCGAATTGACAGGCGCGCCCCGGAATCGAGCGCGGAACTGCGAAATATTCGCGCGTGCTCGGCGATCGCAATCGCGAGTCGTCGGAGCGATCGATCGCCCCTCTTTCTCTTCTATTTCCCTCTTCCTCTTTTTCCGCTCGTTCTTTCTTCTTTCGCGCAGTTGGCCGACGTTTTATGCCGGACGCAGACAGTCCGCGATCCTCTCGCGCGTAATCGCACCGCCGAATATCCGTCGCGCGATTAATCGCGCCCTGTGCCGACGTTGCGAAATCGTTGCGGCCGGCGAACGTACGAAACTGCCGGTACTCGTCCGGCTCAAACGCCAGCGTTTCCGCCGATATTGAGTTTTCATAAAAATCCCTCGGCTCCGCGGCGAAGCGCGCCTTTCGAACGCACTTGAGAAGAATCGCACGCGAGAGCAATATCTCGGCAAGTGACACACGATGCGCGGACGCCATCGAGAATCCGCCTCTAATTAATTAAACGTCAAGTTTTATACAGGTCTTCCCTTGGGCATTTTCCCGTACCGTCCCACTTTGCCGCAAAGACGATTTCATTCCGCTCGGGCAAAAAGTTCGGATGAAAATTTGCAAGTATCCTACCGTGCTCCGCTGACGTTTTATGCAGCGTCATGGGAATAAAGTGGACCTCGATAACTCACCTGCAACAGAAAGAACAAAAGCGTCAGAGCGCAGAGGTCGCCGCGTGCGGCAAAAGGAAGATTCGAAAATTCGCCGCTGAAAAAGCGGCACGGCCTGAAATCGCGAGCGAGCGAGTGTTTTTCCGGCGCGCGAACTCGCGCACTTCGCGAAGTCATCGGTGGGAAAAGTCATCGGAGCGCGGTTTCAGCCTTGACGTAAAAACGTTCATCACCGCGATCGTGCGATCGAACGACCTGCGGCAATAACGAAGGAGGTGTGGCGCGGTGAGACGAGGAGAGGAGGGACGGCACGGCAGAGAGAGAGAGAGAGAGAGAGAGAGAGAGAGAGACGGCACGAGAGAGAGAGAGAGAGAGAGAGAGAGAGAGAGAGAGAGAGAGAGAGGAACGGCGGGACAAACGCATAAGAATCGCGCAACGATCGAGATTCTGTACGAGAGCGTCCGGGCGCGGTAAATACGCTTGTCGTTGCTTAATGCATCTCACGGTGTCGCCGCAATTCCGTCGAAATTCGGCCATTCAGAGTCACCGTGTCGCACGGTCGGAAGGGCACAAACTAACTTCCGGCTTGGAAATCGTTTCGCCCTGCCGACGTCGCAGTCGCCGTCGCCGTCTTTGCCGTCAGGAATTTATCCGCGTGGTCGTGTAGGTGTGTCTGTGCGCGCGCGCGCGCACGTGTGGGTGTGGGTGTCGCATTCGCCGCTGACGACTTCGCATAATGGCTAATAGTAAACTATGCGAAATTTCCAGACACGTAGCCGAAAGTCCGTTTCAGAGCGAAAAGGAGGAGAGAAGGGGGGACCTATTCTTCCCTGAATTTGAAGATCTGGCCAAAGGATCTGCCGAGTGAATAGCACAGAGCGAAAGAGAGAGAGAGAGAGAGAGAGAGAGAGAGGGAGGGAGAGGTTTCTTTCACGATCTATGGCGATCTGAAATCGTCCGTTTGATTAATTGGAGAGACCTTTGAAAGTCGCCGCTGTCGTCGCCGTGACGGTCTATACTTCCGCTCGGGATAGCGCGGGGAATTGTCTGTCGTTCTTCCATTTAGATAATCGGGTCAAGACGATATGACAGCAAAATACGAAACTCGCATCCCCACTTACAACTGTCTTGTCGTGTAATGTACATCGACCATGAAAGTTGCACGTCGACTGGACGTACGTTGAAGTTTTCCCGACGTTGTTTGGATTCTCCTTTACATGTGGAGTTTCTCACACGTAACGCAGACTCCTCTTCATCCCGCATGACACTCGACGCGTCAACATGTCCATTTGGACGAGTCCAGTCGAGAGTTCCGAGAGCGACGATTTGCCTCGGCCGACCGCGACGACCGAAGTAAAGCCGAGAAACGAGAATTAAGGTCGAGGAAATCGGCGAGGGAAATACTCGAGGCGACGCGCGGCGGGCGGTCGGCCAGCCGGCTGGCCGGTGAAAATTGATACTCAATTTAAGCTCCTTACATAACAGGATGCACGTACTCGAGTACACCCGGTAGGTCACGTACGAGTCACGTAGCAACTCAAGAAGGTGAAAGGAGACGCGCCGCGATAGGCGAGAGAGCGGAAGAGAATACGAAGGAGAAGGAGAGGGGGGAGGAGGAGGAGGAGGAGGAGGAGGAGGAGGAGGAGGAGGAGGAGGAGGAGGAGGAGGAGAAGAAGAGAGCAACAAGACGAACAAGAGGGGAACGACAACCTAGCCAGCGAGAAAGAGAGAGAGAGAGAGAGAGAGAGAGAGAGAGAGAGAGAGAGAGAGAGAGAGAGAGAGAAAGAAGGCCTACGATGACGAGGGGCCGGTTTATAGATGGCGAGGATGAGCGAGCGCGCAATCGATCTCTCATCTATTGTATTAGCCGATCACGTTTTACGCGCGCTGAATCGATCTCTCTCGCCGGCGCTCATTCCGGCCCTTCTCCCTCTCTCGCCTCTCGATTTCCCGAGATTCGCAGTGCGGATAACGCGAAGGGCTCGCCGTTGCCACTGCCAGACGAGAACGCGGCCCTTCGCTCGCGCGACACCGTCATGCGCCGAACCGAATGGACTTTCGCTACGTGACTGGAAATTCTCGCCGAGTTTACGATTACTCGTTACGTGACGTCACTTCGCGCACGTAGCGCGCGCACGGCGACGACGACGACGACGATGCGTTGATGACGAGCGCGAGAGAGGAAGGACGAGAGAGACGAGAGTCGTGAAGGCGCGCACGCAATACTCGCAGGGCGTTTCTCCCCCCCCCCTCTCTCTCTCTCTCGGGAGATACGCGAGAGATAAGGGCGCGAGCACGCGGTTGATGCCAAAAGTTCGATCGTTATATCGGAATCTTCGGATCGATCGGACTCTTTACGAGCGCCGCGAGCGTTATTACTTCCGACACCGCCGAGAGATCCGAGAAGGCCGCCGCGGAACTTAGAGCGGAGGAACGCGCGCGCGCGCGCGCGCGGTATCTTGGCGATTTATTGGCTCACGCGCGCATCTCTGCGCGATATGAACGAGCCAAGTTTACGCATAATCCTCCGGGATAAGTGATTTAGTGTCGCTCGTTGCGCCTAAGCATAATTAATATCGACTTTGATCCGTTTGCTTCGTGTATACGTTTTGTTTCTTCAGACACGCGGCGGGCTGGAATGCGCCGGGAATGTTTCCGCGCTCGGTGTGTAAACGGGCTCGCGCGCGCGCGCCTAACGAGCGCGCACTTCGCCGGTAGTCTTTCATTTTCGCGTTATTAATAGCGCGAAACAACGTACGCTGGCGGGAGAGAGGAAAGGCTACAATGACTGTCGTATCGAGGAATCTCGCTGCTTCTCGTTGTACATAACTCGGTTCCTCGACGGAAAACATCCGCGAGAAAATCATTACCGAAGCCTCAGCTCCCGCGGCGGGAGATGCAAGCGGTAATAATTGATTTTTCAGCCGTAAGTACGAGCCTTATCTGGCGATCTGCGAAACTCGTTCCGCTTATCTCCTCGCGATCATCTTCAACGTACAACAGCTTGCGTATCGGTATCGCGCGAGAGCGAGAGCTTCGCTAGGAGGAAAGCGGCTGATTGCCGCGTAAGCGCTCAGAAGAGAGAGAGAGAGAGAGAGAGAGAGAGAGAGAGAGAGGGGGAGGGAGGACGAAAGGGAGAATGAGGCCAACGTAATAGCATGGTAGCATGGGATGCACGGAAGGAAGGGCGAAATTGTAGAAAATAATCGGTTCTCTGCTGTCATAAACACGGCCTCCGTCTTATCCGAAGGAAGCGGCCGAGTCGCCGCGACGTTATTTCGCGAGAGCGGAAGTCGGACGCGACGCTATTCTCTCTCCGGCACCTTTATCGAAAAAATCTGAATTTACTCGATAATTAGATTCGCGCGCACGCTGTCCCTTCTCCTCTTCCTCCATTCCTTCCTCGTTCTTCCCTCCCTCCCTCCCTCCTTCTCTCCTCGTTGTCACACTCCGCCACCCTTACGGGCTCGGCATAATTAGCATCTCTGTGGCGCGACGTTAACTGCTAACGACAAAATTACCAAGTGGTAGCGCGCGTAAATCCGCTCGCCTCGATGAGGTTTCGATATTAAAGCCGCCGTGAGAACTGGGCTTTGCTCCCGCGGTCAGGTTAACGTTAGTGCACCGTCCGCGGCAAATCATGTTACACGCGTAATGATCGTGCGGGGCCAATTTTCGACGCGTCATTTCGCATCTGGAGACGACAAAGACGCCGGAAAACGTACAATTACACGCGGTCGTCTGGTCACTTTTATCTCACTCAGCAGGAAGCGGACGGTGCGCGATCGCGCGCGCGCGCGCGAAATAAGGAGAAAAGGACAAGAGGGGAAGAGAGGAGAGGAGAGGAGAGGAGAGGAGAGGAGAGAGAATCTCGCACGGACCACGCGCCGAGAGACTCTCTCCCTCGTGTCGAAGAGCGAAGCCTTGATTGTGCGCGCCGCGCGCTCGAGTGCGGCGAGTCGAGTTCCAGCGAGTACCTGCTCACTCGCTCGCTCGCTCGCTCGCTCGGCCGCGCGAAGGAAGGAGAGAAAATTTATGCGGGAAAGGTGCGGCGAGAGAGAGAGAGAGAGAGAGAGGGGGGGGGAGAGAGAGAGAGAGAGAGAGAGAGAGAGAGAGAGAGAGAGAGAGAGAGAGAGAGAGAGAGAGAGAGAGAGAGGTCCGACGGCAGGAGTCCCGGATCGCGAAGAGAAGATCCGAAGCGACGGCGGCACACTGTTCGTGTTTGCCGCTCCGGCTTTTTCTTCCGGCGCGATTCCGCCTGCATGCGCAACGGGACGAATGTTACGTGCACGTAATGACTTGGAGCCGGCCGGCCGGCGCTCAAAAGTGTTGATATCGGCCGGCGATCTCTCTCACTCTTTCTCTCCAAGAGAGCCGCGGCGTGTCAAAGAGTGTCAAAAAGTATGTCACGCGAGTGAAAGAGGTGCGGGGAAGAAGGGCGAGAAACCGCCGTCACGCAGCGAGACGAAAGCGTCGTTGCCGTCGGAATTCGATCCGCGCGTGAAATCCACGCCTCGGCGACTCGCGCGCCCGTGCCGTTTCGATGCGTACGCGCGATTCGACGGTCGCGAGGTGAGAGAACTGAAAGGGGAGCCGGGAGTTTCGCGGTTGCCAAGGTTGTTGCCTCGGCACGTGTGCGTAAGGCGTTCCAAGTGTGGCTGAAGAATCAAGAGAAGTCGTCCGGTGGACCAATCAACTTTCGAACAGAGACAATAATCGGGTGGGAAAGCAGGTTGTCCGCGCAACTTGCCAAGGAGAATGAAGGGAAGGGTAATTAATCGTTGCTGGCAGAGTCTAGCGAAATAGAGATTCGATAGTAGATAAAACAGCGGCCGACAGAGCGTTCAAATATATCTCGCGATGACTCGCGACCGAGACGAAAAGATTATCTGTACGAGGTAGCACGAGGAGGAGAGAATGTCCCCTTTTTGCGAAAATTATGTAGCTGTCATTAATTTTATTAGTACATCGTGATGGGAATGGCAAAGAGAAAGGAAGATAAAGAGAGAACTCACGTTGCTATAACCTTCGGAACATTTCTTCGTCCCCATCAGGAGAGACACACGGAGAGTACCGACCCTTTTGTCCGTTTATTTTTTCTCCCATAACCGTTCCGCGAGAGATATTATAATGCGAGACCTATTTGGTCCAGTAAGTACAAACGTTAATTGGTACAACGATGGCGCCCGCAGGTATAATAAAAAAGGGAAAGAGAGAGAGAGAGAGAGAGAGAGAGAGAGAAAGAACGAACGGAGAAAAGAGAGGGAAAGAGGAGGGCCATGTTAAAGTTTTATCGCGTTTTTCTAATAAAGTACCGTACAAAGAACCGCAGCGCTTTCATGCTAACGCGATGCAACTACAGCCAGTTTCCATTTAAAGGGCTCTTTTTGTGGCAAATTCGAGTCGCTTTCGTTCGTAGCTCTGTTGTAAAAACCTTAATGCTTGTAAAATAAATGTTGCACTCCGGCGGGGACTATTTTCTAAATTGAAAGCCGACCGCGCGGTGTGCGCAAGGACGCTCGATACAACCGGACGCGAGCGGTCTAGCAATAATTAACATTTGAGCTCGCGAAAATCGCGATCGCTTCTCGCGTGTGTGATCAACTATAGCGACGTTGCCTTCGATCGATTCAGGTCTCGGCGCGGCTTTCATGCCGCGCGCTTAAAGAGGATCGCGAAATCGGCTCCGGTGTTAGATCCGCAAATAACCACTTCCGCGATTATCGCAGGCGCGGATTAGCGTCCGCGCGCTTTTTGATTACGTAACCACCAAGTTGCACGTTCATCGTGAGCAGTTACGGCAGTAACGGATCGCGAGGGATATCTCTCCGCTCGTAGCAGCGCCGGCGCGGTCGTAAAATTGCAGCCGGCCAGGGTGCGAGCTCGTCGTCGCGTAATTCCGTCGGCTCGCCCCTCGACTAATTTTTCGCGGAGTGCCCTAAACACAGCCTCGGCTGCCTCGTCGCTCGCTCGGGGCTAAAGACGCGAGCCGTGTGACAGCGGCCTTAATTCCGCTTTCATTAACGGGACCGTTTACACCCGCGGCTCGCCGAGAAATGCTGCCGTGCGCCGTCGTCCTCTCTCTCTCTCTCTCTCTCTCTCTCTCTCTGTCTCTCTCTCTCTCTCTCTGTTGGGACAAATAGCGCGCGGCATTATAATATTTCTCAGGGGTGATTCTGAAAGTGGTATTAGATGACGACGCGCGGGCGCGCGCGGGAAAGGACGAGGACGGTGGCGGAAAAGGGGAGTAGTAGAAGGAGGGCGGGTAGGTCGCCCCCGGGCCTCCCTTAAAACGCGAGCAAGCGAGCGGGACCAACCTCCACCTTCGCTCACGCGCTTTCCTCCTTCCCTCCTTCCTCCTTGCTCCTTTCCCTCCTCGTTTACTCATCGCCGCAGGACAACGACGTGGCGGCAGCTTACCATGTGCATTTTAATTACGACATTAAGTCCAGGGCTCGTTTCGAGGCGCGGCATGCGAATCCGCGCGCGCGCGCGCGCGCACGCAAGAGAGGGAGGAAGACAGAGAGGGAGAGAGCAGAGGCGAAAGGAGCGTTGGAGAGGACGAAATGGCGAACGGACAAACGGACCGGGGTCAAAGGTCACGCGCTTATCGGCCCTTCGAGTCAGCCCGGATAGGGCGTTGCAGATAAAGCGAGACGGGATGTTATGGCCCGGCCCGGAAAACTCTGTTATATCCGCTTACGGGTAGATATGTGAAATTGAGCAACGACGAGACGAGATATATAGCATGCGAACTGATAAGGATCGACGGAAAAGTAATTATAACTGGATTTTAAAACATCGAAAGGGTAATCGAATCGTTATCCGCGGCACGGAGGTTAATTGCCGCAGGGCGTTCTGTCCCGATGCCTGTATGGCACTCCCCCCCCCTCTCTCTCTCTCTCTCTCTCGCTCTTCTTCTTCTCCCTACAAACGTTTCATTAGATTTCTCTAATGGACTTCTATCTTGTCGTGCAATACGCTGCGGCCTCATGACGATTAATTACCCTTCCCCTCATTCTCCTCTTCGCCGCACAAACGCTAGCTTCACTCTACGATCATTTAATCGCGATTAAAAAACGATCTGGAAAAAAGTCGTTCTCCTATTCGGAGATGGACAATTTTTTAATTGCTTTTACTCCGCGCCTCTATGACCTTCTACCGAAGGTAGAAAGTGGGATTGAAAGAAAAGCGCTTGCGCGTGCTTCTGGATCTCCTTATCGCCGAGATTACATACAGCGCGATATCGTCGCGCTGTTTGTTCGCGCGTCCGTCGATTATTGTCCATCGTACGGCTTCAGTGGGGAAGCTGCACTTGTATAAAAATTGAGAAAACGAGCGCGCAATTTCGCGGCGGTTCTCTCTCGGCGGGTCGAGGGTCGCGCGCGCACGCGCGTTTTCCGGTTTTCTCGCCGGCGCGGTATCGGCTCTCCGTCCCGATCGTACGTAATTCATACCGCAAACATAAAAGGGAAGACCGAGGCAGCGAAGTTTTCAAATAACAGCCAAATTGATTTCGCGCGCGTGCGAAGGGAACGTGCGCGCGAGGGTGGTCACGGGGACGGCGGGGGCGGAGAACCAATTACAGGCGATAGCATCTCTCGCGGGTATTTACAGCTAATGTATACGCGAAAGCCGTTAAGCCCTCTACGAAATTATACTTGCAAATAGTAAACAAGAGCATCCGAGTGGCAGCCAATAAAAAGCTCCCGGGCGAAAGACGCGCCGCGGGAAAATAAAAACGGCGGCAGCCGGAGAATCGGAGGTTCGTAAGAGACGACGACGATCACGACGAGGCCGAGGACGAGGACGACGAGGACGACGATGACGACGACGACGACGCTGCTGCCTGGAAAACGAGTCCATTTCCGGCGGCCGAGCGAAAACTTTCGAGGTAGGGAACGGTCGGATTTTCAACTTTCCACCGACTTTCTCAGCACGGTAAGTTAAAGCGCGCGCGTTGCCACGCGGCGAATCGGAAAGTCTTTCTTCTCTTCCGCCGTTGCCGCCGGAAATTGCGGCACTTTATGAGGCCGCCAGTGTGCAGATTCGTTCGATTTTCCCGCTGGACCGCGGCCCCCCAAAACGGAAACAGACGGCAAAATTCCAAACGAAAATTCTGTCGTTCGTAATTAAGAACGTACTAGAGAAAGCAAGAATAAGGGACGCTCGAAATTCCACGTGAAACAAGCTGAAAAATTCCCTGATTCTGAGGGGAAAGGTGAATCCCGATTAGGCCGCTAATAACGAAGGTAGAAACAGAAACGGAGAGGAACACAGGAAGGGGGAGGGGAGGGAACGGGCCGCCGGAGCGCGCAAAGTACACATGCCCCGTAAATCAATTCACGGCGCGCGCGATCTATTTAGATCCCCGCGCAATCCCCCCCTTTGCTTGGCATCAGCGCCGCGAAAGTTCAAGTGGCGCATCGCACGGGCGTGGCCTGCGGGCTCTCACCAATTTTTCGCGAGAGCAGCCCGCGCGCGTACATGCAGATCCTCTCGCTTCGCGCGAAGCGTATTATGCCGGCGATATTATCTTAACCTCCGCGGCTAATACGGCCGCGGCATAACGGCACGTATGAATTTTTCATACGCCCGTTTTTTCTCCCCCTTCTTCCTCTCGTCTTTTTGCGCGAGCACCCTCCTCCGCCCGTCCTCCTCGACGCGCGAACCCGCGCGAAACTTTAATATCGCGCTGAACGACGTCACGCGCGCGCGCGCAGAAATACGAGCGGAATTTCGCCGCCGGACGTTTCGGGGGACTGTTCGGCCCCGCGGAAGCGTGTCGTTCGACATCGTGTCTCCGTGTGTGTGTGTGTGTGTGAGAGCTTCTTTCCACGCGAAACACTCTTCTCTCCTCTGTTTCTTCCTCGCCCCCTCTCTATTAGGCCCGGCAGTTTCAACAAAGCGGTATCGCGCGCGTCTTTCTGCCGTTGCCATCTCTCTTCGACCGTCTTCGTCACGTTCGTCCCGGGAATCGTTCCGCCGCGACAAGAATCGCACGACCCACATATCTCCGCAAACACCGAAAAGTCCGGAAACGGCGCAAAACTACGGAGCCCTGTACATCCTGTACCGCCGCTAATCCAATTTTCTACAAACGGAATCGAGATATTTTGTTTCTTCAGGGCAAAAAGCGCCGCTCAGATCGAGAGACAAATAAATTTTGCTGAACAATTTATACTCGCAGATGCACGATAACGCGGCGCAAAGTATGTTAGCCTAGATAATCCCCGGAAAACATCGCAAATCCGCCGTCCTCGCGAGCAGCGACTTTTTTCCTTTCTTCTCGCCTGCCTTTCTCTCTCTCTCTCTCTATCTTGTCGTCTGTGTGAGTGTCGAGCAGAAAACCGATGAACGGGCCGATTCTTCGCACTGAAGCTGAATTACCTTGTTCCTCGTAGCCGCGTTTGCCCCGCCATTGATTTACCCTCGAAAAAGAATCCCCCAAGCTCTACGGTTCACCGTTGTCGCGCGCGTCGAGTGTCGCGTGAGCGGCCTAATGCGCGAAATCCCGCAGCCGACGCCAGCGGCCCGAGGAAGCGGGAGCGCGGGCGGAAAAGGCCGAGGGGGAAGGAAAAGCGGGGAAAAACGGGGTGGGACGGAACCGCTCGCTATGTATGGAAAAGCGGGGAACGATTTCGACAGCCATTGAGAGTCCGCGTCGCGCGGGCTTTAGCTTCCTTGTAATTTCGTTTACGTCGGGAAACAACTGTCTCGCGTTCGCGTGTCTCCCCTTTTTTATCCCTCCCCTTCCCCGCTCCCCCGGCAGCCCGCTTGTTCCTTCTTCGTACATTGCCGTTCGCTTTTTGACTCTATCTCCATCCTCTTGTCTCTTCCGTCGTCTCTCTCTCCTCTCACTCTCTCTCTCTCTCTCTCTCTCTCTCTCTCTCTCTCTCTCTCTCTCTCTCTCTCTCTCTCTCTCTCTCTCTCTCTCTCTGTCTCTCTCATCGCGCCGCGTACCGCCGCAATTACAAATTATCTGCAATTTCGTCTATCCCCGGGCGTTCGTGCCGCAGCTCGAGAGCGCCTTTGAAAAAGGAAAAGAAAGAAGAGAGGGAAAATTCCCTTCAACTCTCAGCACGAGCCGACGAGCCAGCCAGCCAGTCGCCGCGCTGCGACAAAACGCGCGGCACGTGTGTTGTCTTTCGAGACCTACCTCGCGAGTCCTTGTCACGCTCGTCATGGGTCGACAAGTGCGCGGTAATGCCCGTTTCTGTCAATGCCGATTGATGCGTTTCACCTGAGTGTGTAAACTCTGTTCACAGACTGTTCAAAGACTTGTACTCGGGTTCGGCTTTAATCGACGCTGGTCGAGAACAACATCAACTTGTTAGCACCTGCATGAGGAAAGATTACAGATTGCACTCTGCGGCATCCGAGAACACGATGACAAGAGTATATACTTTTGCGAAAGTTCCACGCAGTGAAGAGTTTGATAAAAAAGATTTTTTTCTCGCGACAGAGTGGAGATCGCGCGTTTCGGAGGATATGTAGTAGAATTAATAAAAAAGAAATATAAAAAAGAGACCGCGAGCGAGAGCGGCGTCGCGCGGCGGCTTCAAAACGCGAAGCAGCGTTTGTAGCGAGACCGAAAGCTCGCACCTTTTCCCTTTGTTTTCCTTTTGTTCGATACCGACTTTCGGCGCATAGCGCGCTATATAAGCATATGAGTTTGTCCGAGCAGAGTCAGTCTCAGCCTAGCCGTAGAAGAGAGCGAGTGTAAACCTAACAAATATACTACTCCACCATTTACAGTCGTGTCATTTTCATATACACGAATCCCACTTCTGACACCACAGATATCGTTCCGGGGCGAGTCGTTTCTTTCTTTTCCGTGCAAAGCTCCCTCGCGTAATGAGCTTCTTGTAAGCCAAACCGCGTTAACTGTTAAACGAACGCCGAGTATTTGTGTGTATCGCGCTGTGTTATTGCCGTTGCTTTTTACGTAGCACCACCGCGAGAGTAATAAAATCGCCTCATGTGGGAAAAGCGCACGGTCGTCGGTTCAGACAACGTTCTAACGAAAGCACCGCGCGCGGCCCTCCGTTTCTCCCTCTTCTTGTTCCTCCCTTTTTCATTCTCTCCCTCTCCCTCTCTCTCCTTTTCTCTCTTTCTCTCTATCCCCTTCTCTCTTGCGCTCGCGCGTGAGTCGACCGAAAAAACGACGAGCAAGCTCGAAGATGGATAACCGGACATAATGAAGAATAAAGCTCGCGCGCGCGTGGCGCGCGCGCGCGCGCGCGCGCTGCACTGAAAACTCTTTTAAAAAATGATCTCCCGTGTACGCGGCCGGACCACCTAGGTAGCAAAAGGAACGCGTAGGTACGCATACTCGGCAGGTGAGTCGAGCGGCGTCCATCCTCGGGATCGCCGCGCTGACTTAGACGAGAATCGGCCGGTCGGCACCGACGCGATCCGCGTCGCGTTCGCCGCCCGAGATGGAGAAATTGTTCTGAAAATACGACGACGGCACCAAGTTTCTGCCGTCTTTGCTCTTATCGACGACGTTCTTTCCCTGTAGACGCTGTATGAATGATGGAATATCCGCTTCGGTATTAAGTGACGCTTATGATTCACTGATACGTCAGACGAAAGTTTTTATAGAAGAGTAGATTAATTTCAAGTACGATATTTGACAATTTTTAGTGTCTTTCTTCTTCGTCGCGACAATGTAAATTTAAGAGAGCGTGGTGAATAGATGGAGAGAGAATATCGACCGCCAATTTTTTTCTTGTTAGTCGGACGAGTAGGAGAGAGAGAGAGAGAGAAAGAGATCCCTGTATTATTCTCCGAATAAGTCGAGAATAGCAAACTCTCTATCATTGTCCTCGCTGAGAATCCGAGTCCTCGTTTGCGAGCTCGCGCGGCGTTCGCTTCGAATAATTATGAAAAGACATCGCGTAAAGTGAACAGCTCTCGCCGGTGCATTCGCGGGGCTCCGTTTCGTCCGAGCTGAAAATGATAATCCTTAATCCGGCTGTGAAATGGCGATTCGTGCACGCGTAATTACCGCCGAGCACTTCCAAAATCCCGGGAAACGTCAAAGTGGCGGCCGCGACGGAGATTAAAATACTCGTTTGAGGAACGTCCGGCCGATCGCGGCACGAGAGCCGCGTGTAAATAAAGTCGACGGTCCAGTTGGAGAGACCGCTTCTCTGACAGCGATAACGCGTAAATTACGAGTCGATAAAAGAGCGGGCGCACACGGAGAGCGAGCGGGAGGCAAACAAGAACTAAGTAGGGATTAAGAAGCAATAAAGCCGAGGAGCGGAGTAGTCGCGCCGGGGCTCGCTCGCCCCGTTAGATTACCTATTATCCGAATTTAAGTCAAAGATGAACGATAAAGATAAGAGGGCGGGCGGCCCGGCATCCGCACTTTTTTTACGATCGCGAGAACGAGCGCGCGGCGATCGTTACGCCTTCTTTCGCGAGGACATTGTGACGCATTTACATGCGCGCGCGTTTCCTCCGGGTCGTCGGTGCCCCCCACCCCCCTCCTCGCCCTTCCGCTCCTCGCTGTCTTCGTGTATTGATGCTGATCGAAATTTCTCGTGGCAAAACTAATCACGCGAATCCCTCGATGAGCGCGAAATATTTCCCTCTCGGCAGCGGATAAGGCAGCGACGAATGTTAATTATTTTTTTTTCCATTTCGGCGCTCTTTGATGTTCGCTAAGCCCAGAAGTCGAGAATTTTTTCTCTTGACATTGATCCTGCAAATATTTTCGGACACGAAATCCCGAATTAAGATGTTCAAATCTCAAAATGTGGCATTGTATAGGCCGTTGTCCTACTTTGACGCTGCGAGAATGCTTACGCACCGCCATTTTGGCGGTGTGTTAAAGAAATACTTTGATGTTCGATTTATTCAGTGTTCGATTTATCGTTTAATCGTTACTCTTAATTTCCATAATTGATTATGTAAAATACCAAACTGTAGGTAGAATATACGAAATTAGCAAATATTGAATAATTAAAATGGGTAAATAATAGGACGGATGGATAAACAAAATAATAAACTTTCGTTATTCACGATGTTTCTCTTATTGCTTTTCGTTGGCGCTTGGAAATTTCAATGTGCCTTGAATATCTGAAAGGAGCGCGGGTTAGTTGGTCCATAGTTACTTTTTCATCCCAAGAAGTATTGTTAAAGAAACAAATTTCGCGAGACTCACACAGGTGACCGATATTCGTAATTATAGATTGTTTACGATCCTTAATGTAATGGAGAGCGTAGCTAATATTGTCGCGTTGATTCCAATTGTTTGCACAAAAGTGGGAACTTGACCGGTAACTGAATTATCAAAGACAAAATTAATAAAAATAATTTAAGATATATATATATATCTTTTCTCGTCTTATTTTGCTTCCATTGGCTATACAATCGATTTTGCAAATGCAATAAATTTTATTTCAAACGCAATCAAAGGACAGTGGCTCGATTGATTAAAAAATAATTACAAAATCCACGTCGATCTTTTCTTATATCCCCCCCCTGCCTTCTCTCTTCTTAACTATACAGAATTATACAAGTTAAAAAAGATGCCAGATTTATCAAAGTACTCGCGATGGAGGGAAAATTTAGCACGAGACGCAGAGGGAGAGGCAGGCTGAGAGCGCGGAGGGACGGAAAATTTCGTAGCCTCTTCTCTCTGCCTTTACACCCACCCCCGTCCCCGCCGTCGCGGTAACTGTTTAATTATGTAATCGCGAATTTACATAATTGGGCTGGGCGCCCACTCGCTCGGCCCCGAGGGGGAAGGCCGGAAGGAGGAGGGAAGGAAGCGGGTGAAGTGTCTAACCGGGTACAAAAGAAATATTAAAGTTGAATTTCCATCCGCGTTGGCGTCAGGCTTCCAACAAGCGCTCTATTGTTGTATAATTTCGGCCCCACCTTCCCGCGCGCGCACGCGCGCGTGCTGTAAAATTTTCGCTCTAGAGTCTTTTATTTGTCGTCCATATTTACCGACATTTGTCGGATTAAACAAACTAGACTCTCAAGCTCTCCTCCTCCTCTCCTGTCCAGCCCTCCCCCGGCTTTAGCAAATTCGCGTCCCGCGTCTCGCTGTGCTTTTTTTTACATTGCTCGTATTTCATTCGAGAGAGTTTAACGTTTCATTAAACGCAATATAAATGTTATTCGCGCGCGGAGTAAGTTAGGCTAGGTCGATGGAGCGAGGTAGAATTTTACAGATGTATCAAACACAGTTTCGCATGGAATTGCGTATGAAGTAGGAAACTTTTTTTTTTTCCAGAAATTGCGACTAACGTTCAACTCAACGTTATTTAGCGCTTGTTTTCGCTTGTTACCGCTCGAAACGTTCGAACGCCGAACGTTGTTAATTAACAATTACCGTGGAATCATCACCGATCTGAATCCCGCCGACGCGTCAACGACGCACCTTTCCGCGTCTTGCGATTGACGATTAATTTCGACCGCTCGATTCGATTACAGCCGATGGATTGTCATCGTTGCATTTCCCAAGGCCGATCGATATCCGATCGGATCGGACCGGGCTGACGTGGACGCAGAAAGAAGATCACGCTGTTTCGATTTCTCACGGCGGTGATGACGACACGTCGTCATATCAGGCGGCTCACGACAGAATCGCCGGCGGGATCTCCGCAAACGGTTTTTTCACGCACGGTGCGGCTTTAATTTATGTCGCCGTTAACAATGCAAAACGCGTCGATCCGTCTCCGAGTCCGAGTGCGCGTGTACGCGCAACGACGACGGAGAGCACATTTAGGATGAAGTTTCTTCGGCCACTTCTCAGTGGCAGACTTTCTCTCTCTCTCTCTCTCTCTCTCTCTCTCTCTCTCTCTCTCTGAGAACAGCGGTTGGTTGCGGTTAATTAATTAATTGGAAGACTTCTCTACGGGAGCGCATCGTTCGCGCGTCTTTCGCCGCTCATCGTCGACGTTCATCTCGCCCGTCGGAATGCGCACGCCGTTGCCGTCGCCGCCGTTGGTGTTCCGGGGGTTTTTCGCGAGTTTTTGTTCATCTCACGCATTCTCTTTACCTTCTCGTTTCGGTGCAGCAGACGCATGCATCGCGATGCACTCAAAACGTGCGTAATAGAGCGCTATTATATCTGTTTGTGAGGAGCGTCCCCGAAAGCGGGCGGTTTAGCCGTCCTATTGGCGGTGCGGGCCGCATGCCAAGAGAAGATGGGCACCGCGGATGGTCCGACGCTATTTATTTAGTCGCGGTCTCGGGTCGTGAAGCCGGGTTAATATACCCAGGAATCGCGTCCCCTGACTGCGCGCCCATTTTTACCCAGAATAAAAAGCGGAAGAAGCCGGCAGAAGGGAGAGAGTGGGCAAAATACGTAGCGGAAACAAAACCGTCGGGGCGATCCGCGCGAAACGAAAGAAAGAAGGACAGATCGAGAGAGAGAGAGAGAGAGAGCTGTGCGGAGGCGGAACAGAAATCACCGCCGAATTTCTCTCTCCGTTCTCGCGCTCGCTTCGGCCGCGGTCGATCCCGGCGCTTCGATTTCGAACCGGACTCAGGAAGCGGGAAAGAGAGAGAGAGAGAGAGAGAGAGAGAGAGAGAGAGAGAGAGAGAGAGAAAGAGAGAGGCTCCCCGAGGCGAACGGTAGCACTCTCCGAGGAAATGGACAGATGGTCCGCGGGCTGCCCCGATTCCACCTCGAGCGGAATCAGGATATAGCCGCAGGTTCGCTCCCGGCACGCTCGAAAGAAAAGCCAGCCGGCCGCGCTGCCCTTCGTCCCGCCCCCTTTGCCCCTTGCTCCCCCCTCCTTCGCTGGGAAATGCACAGAGGGAAAATCTAGCCGACCGTGGCGTGCGCCATCCATCCCACGACTGAACGTGAAGTGCGCTCGCAAAGAGAGAGGGAGAGAGAGTTTTCGAAACGAAGTCACTCCGGCGGGCGAAATCGTAATTAAGTTCCTCCTAAGGGGTGGAAATTTCGAGAGGCAGTGAGATCGTTTGTGTCTGAGCAGATAAGCGTGAACCGACGTGGGTTCCAGCCGGGGGTCGAGGTGTGATTTCGGGAATAGCTTATCTTTCCATTTGAACTCGAACGACACACGCACACACACACAGAGGGAGAGAGAGAGAGAGAGAGAGAGAGAGAGAGAGAGAGAGAGAGAGAGGGGGGGAAGAAAAGAGAAGGAGTGTTCTCTTCGCCATGTTCCCGCGGCGCGACGAGAGAGAATCGCGTCGGGAAACTGCCGCTGTCTGCGAGTCGCGTGTTACAGTTATGAATTCCGGCCGTTTCGAAATCGAACGCGAACGCGGAAACCGAACCGACCCGAGTCATAATTTCGCGACGGAAGGGGTAGTATTCTTCTCGCGCGGTACACGCGCGTCTCCGTCGAGACCGAGAATCGGCCTCCCGAGGACGGTCGACGGGCGAGCGGCGGTGGGCGCCGTTTCCTGAATTAATAACGCGGCTTTTACCGCTGAGAGGGGGTGAACCGACGGAGCAGGGACGGAACGGGCCGGGACGGAGGAGGGTGATCGAGGAGGTCCGTTTCTTTTGGCACGAGGTTAGAGTTCCGGCTCGGGGGTCGGCCGGTGGGGGACAGATACAAATGGAATACACGGAATTCCGGTGCCATTAATGCGGCCAATGATAAATCGCCGGCGATACTTTAAACGATGGCTGCCGGGGCCGCGTTCGTTCTTGTTCGTATTTTTGCCGGTTGCGCCTCTCGCTCAGTCAGTCAAGAAGACGTCCCCCCCCTCTCTGCCTTCTTCGGCACGGGCTGTTACTCCACCCCGGTGAGGATTCCTCGGCGATCTTCCGAGTGAGAGAGCGAGGAGGAGGAGAGAGATAGAGAGAGAGAGAGAGAGAGAGAGAGAGAGAGAGAGGAGGGAGAGAGAGTGCGTGCTACGCTAATTCCCCACCTCATGTTCACTCGCACACGCTCTCTCGCGTGCACGCGAGCGCGAAAGCGGCGACTCGTTTTGATTTATCGTCTTACAATGACGGTTAAACGCTCCTTTGACTTTCGGCTCGGCTCGGAGAACGGAGACGGCTCCATCTCCGACACGGCGGTACTCTCGAGACTTGTAAATCGCGCGCTCGCGATAAGCGTGGAGAGCGCGAGCGCGAGCCAACCTCCACGTGTTTGGGGAAAGCCGAAACGGAAAAGGACGAAGCGGAGGTTCGCACACGCTGCGCCTCACGTGAGGGGCCTCGATCGAGTGAATCTCGCGTTCGGCCGTCGCGTTTGCATTATCGGCGGCGGAAATGCTCGAATCACTCTTCTACGTACGCGACCGCGACGCAAATGAATTTATCGCAAATTTCGATCGATTCGTTCTTCCCGTCGCTTTCGGCCTGATATTGTAATTACGATTTCGAGAAATCCCCGCCTGCCTCTGCTCTCCCCTCCCCCCTGCCCACTCGCTCCGATACAAACGTCGAATTTGCATTCCGACAGATAAGGCGCTGGCGAGGGGGTGTAGCAGGCTTGCAGTGTGATAAAGCCCGACAGTTTCATTGCATCCCGTCGCGCGCCAAGGTATCATTTGCATAGCGCGCTAAATCATCGGCGTTTGAATCTGGGTTATTGCGGTGTCCACCGGCGTGATCTACAGCTCCTATTAACATAAGTAACGTCACATTTCAGATTGTCGCCGCTCACGCGCGCGTGCGCGCGATTCTTCCCACTGATGATTATTCGTCATTGAATGCAGAGCGTTGTGTTCTCGGTCGCGCCGACATGCAAATGGATGTGCAACTCGCGCGTATCGCGATAGACGATAGAAGAGCCAGGACTGGGTTGGCTGAGAAAAAGGAGGCGGGTGAGACAAGAGCGAGGAGCGCCGCTGGAGGAACGGTAACGCGTGAAATTGCGGCAAGGTGGAAAATTGGCGGGTCGGAAAAAAAATACAGCCGAAAAAAGCGCGGATGATTTATAGAGGGGAAAAGAGCGGCGGCGGCGGCGGCGGCTCAAAACCCATCCAATTATTTTCGCGAGTGCGTCGACGCATCTTCAATATGATATATCGCGACCGTTTCGAGAGGCATTGGATTTTTGGCGACGCGCCAAACGAAGTCAGCATGTTCCGCGCCCGCCTCGCGATGTTCTCCAAAGCGAAGACGCGCTCGAAATAAATAGCGTTCCCAACGGAAGAAACGAATTATCCCGTAGCGCTTGCATTAAAAGAGTTCCCCGAGTGAGGAAACCGGTGTTCCTGAGCGCGGCCGTACAGACGACATTTTTAGGACACGACAAAGACGTAACGATCGCGATGGCATTCCTCGCGAATAAAATCGCTCGTTTGTCTTCAGGATCTGCTTGCCTCCAGAAGATGCCGTGACCAAAAAACCCTAACAATCTCCATAAGAACAAAGCGGATTGCACACATAACAAAAATAGTTACTTTTTTTTTCGAAAGAAGAAATTACTTCGCAAAAAAAAACTTGAGTATTTTTTATAGAAAATTTCTCAAACACTTTATCGCGTCGATAAAAGAAGAACAGTCGTGTGTGTGTGTGTATGTGTGTGTGTGAGACATACAATTCAACAAGTAGTTGGAATGACTACTCGAAATTCTCACCCCTTTTTCGTTTACGCCAAAGGTTATTAACGATTCAACCCCATACCTGCTAGGCTGAGGGTGGTCAGGTGCGTATCGACCTCGTCGCCCCGTAACCGGCGAGATTCCTAAGGGCGTCGTCCGCCGAGACGACCCGACACAGAGACTCGAGACGACCTGGCGAAAGAGATTACGACCCTCTCTCACCCCATGTTTGCCCGCCCTCGCGAGCCACGAGAGCCGAAATAACGTCTTCCGCGCGACGACGCGCGGCTACGGAGCTGTTAACGTCGCACTAAATCTTGTCAAGGGCGCGGAAGGGGAATTACGTTTTCGTTCGGGCACTTCGCCCGATGGATTGTAAATCGGAGCGGAGGAGCTTTCTTATGGAGTCCCGGGGATCCCTTTTCTCTCTCGCGCGCGCGCGCGCGCGCAATCCGCTTCCTGTCGCCGCGCGCTTTATGCACCCCTCGCCGCGCGTTACCCGATTATATTTCACGCGCTTCCGTTTGCGCGTTATGAATTAAAGTTCTACAGGCTCTTTCACGAGCACTACTACGTTGTGCGTACAATAAAGCTATTTACGAGTGAAGCTTTCGACTTGGAGATTGCCCTGCAATGTCCACTCGCGATTATCAGCAATGAGTATTTGCGGAGTTGACGCGCAACCAAGGCGTTTCGTATCGGGACGTTTGACATGAACACGAGTCGCCGCGATCCCGCGGCGCGAGCTAATCGACGCGAAAATTGATCCACGTGCAAATCGAGCACAAAGTAGTGCCACCCGAGTAGAAATGAGACAAACCCGGAGACGCGAAGAGGGTCTTGCCAACTCCAGGAGTCAATACAAGCGGATATTGCAGCCATTTGAAGCCCCTCTCTCCGTCCGAGCGAAAAGGACGACCACGGGGCGAGGACGAAGGATCGAGGGTCTTGCAGGGTGGGAAGAGCGTCGGTGTCACATCCAATAAAATCGTCCGGGCGCCCCTCGAGGCGGCCCACCTTCGAGGAATAAAATGCAGTATCGGCCTGCACCGGCTACCGATTGTAAAATCAGGGCGACGAGGGTAAGACGAGAGAGGGTGCCGAATGCAATATAGAGACGAGACAGTTCGGTTTTTCGTTCTCTCTCATTCTCTCGCCCCTTCCCTCGCTCTCGCAATACGCTCAGTCTCCGAAGATCTGCGACGTTCTCATAACACCGGGGACACCCGGTATATATTTATGACTGCGAGAGGGTGAAACCCTCTTCGGCCGTGCGACGAAGGAAGCATTGCGAATAAACGCGGTGCTTTCGGATGTGAAGCTCCGAAATCACAAGAACAAGAAGAGTCAGTCGCCCTGTTCCAGCGCGTGACTTCTTTTCTCGCTTCTCGCTATGCGGGAATGATCGGAAAACACGAGTGCGTAAAATGTAAACGTCACGGAAGACTGAGCGAGAAAAAATCTATGGGATTATTTTGAACATTTTCGTCAGCTACCTTTCACCCAGATTTTCGCCTAGACGTGGACAAATTCTGTCTCATATTAACCATATTTCATAATTATGTTCAATATGAATACCGCTACAAACACGTATCGTCTCGCATTAGTTGGACACCGCAACATAATCAGCCGAATCAGGCAAAATTTGGCTATTGGAATATCAAGATAAAAAAATGTCCGCTACGCCGCGGCTGTCGCGGAGAGATTGAATTTTCACGGATCGACTGGAGAGACAAACGTCGTAGATAACTCGGATAGTCGCAGATCGGTTAAGCGTTTTCGCGTCAATCAGCGTTCTCTCGTCAGACGTGGCTCTCACGCAAGATCGCAAGGCGGGTCGGGGCCATCGCGACCATCGATTTCGCGACGTGTCGTGCAACCTGTCGGCGAATGGAAAGGAACCGGCGCCACAAATCATCTCTCATGTCTCTCTCTCTCTCTCTCTCTCTTTCTCTCTTTCTTTCTCCTTCTCCGCGCCGTGGCGTAAAAGGCACACAAAAAGACCGCGACGCGCCGTCTTATTTTCCCCGGCGTTCTTCTCTCAAGGATGTCGGCGGAGCCGAAGAAAAAGTGGCTTCGGTCCGCGAAATGTTTTGCTCGTGAATCATAATTCCGCGTCACAACGGCATCGGATATAATATAACGGATGATATAACACGACCCGGCGATAGCTCGGCAGCCGAGAATCAGTTTCTCCAATGCGCCTTCTCCGCTCCACTCTCTCCTCCCTGTCGATACCTCTGCAGAATTATCGGAGGGGTTGAGCGAGTCGAAAACTTGGCTCGATTGCGAAATCACGCGCGGCGGAGTCGTTCTCTTTCGTTCGGAGTATCCGTCGCGAAAAGGCGCGCGCGAAAGTCTCCGTCGTCGGAAAGACGAGTCAGCATTTTATCGTCGCGAAACAGAAGGAAATCATAAATAACCTTGTTAGTCGGAATACCGCAGGCTAATGTAATTATGACACACCAGCGGATTAATCTCGCTCGCGCCGTGAAAGGAAGGAAGAGATCTTGTCTATTTAATATCCGACATTGTAATTTATCAGCCGAGCAGCCACAACTGAAAGAGCCGGCCAACGGAGGAAGAATAAACGTTATTTTTCAACGAGCGGAATTAATATTCGTATTTGCGCCCCGGCGGATCTCTCGCGGAACGCATTTAGCGGACGAGCCGTAGGAAGGACCCGCGGTTGCGCGAATCGATCTGCCGGCGTCGCACATCTTGCCGCTGTAGGAAAGGATGCCCCGTTAAAGGATATTGACCCGGCGCCGCGGACGAGTCCCGCGGGAGATTCATTAACGCTTCGGCCGTGTCCTACTTAAGTACTCCAATCGCGAAGCCACTCAGGAACGAGTCCTCGTACGCAGCGGGATGAGAGGGAGAGAGAGAGAGAGAGAGAGAGAGAGAGAGCGAAAGAGGAACTGCCGAGGCACTTCCAGGTCGACGAATAGAGTGGCCGAAGTCTGTCCTGAAAGTCCTTCCCTCGGGACGAGACCGCCGATGAACTATCGCGATGAAGAGGACGGCCGGCCAGGGCTATAGAACGCCACCGTCGAGAGTCCCATAATTGTCGCATTCGCGCGATTGTTCGCGTCTTATTAGCGCGGCGAATTCGACGGAGCACGCTTGAAATAACAACGTTTCATTCCCGACGAGCCTTCCCCGATATCGAGCGAGTTCCAGCAACGCGGGATCTCGTCCTCGTCGTTCTGCATCCAGCGGGAAGGCGCGCCGGGAAATCTACCGCGATGACAGCAACAACGCGGAATTTTCTATCGAATTTCCCGACTTTACAACGTCGTCGGCGAATAACGTTCTCGCCGATTACCGTCGATCAATAACACGTCGCACTTTGTCTCTCTCTCTCCCCCTTCCCCTCTTTCATCCCCTTCTTCGGAGCACGCTCCGGTAGCTACTCGCGAAATTACATTAATATTACTCGATAACCATTCCACATGAACTTTTTGCAGAGAATAAAAAAGCCGAACACCGACATAACGAGAGACAGAAAGAGGCAGGGGGCGGGGGCGCGGACAGAGGGACAGAGAAAGGGAGAGAACTGCGCCGCTACGTATGCCTCTCATAAATTATCAACTGTGACTCGCTCGTTTTTCAGCGCGAGTTAACGAATCTCCCGTCGGTCGCATGCTAACTCGTTGTTAATTCCAACTGAAAATCGGACCTCGCGCGCGCGGACCAAATCCCCGCCGCGCGCCGCGCGCCGCGCCGTGTATACTCCTTGAAATATACTCGAATCATCGGCCACGATTAATAAGTGCGAGTCGAGGTATTGAAAGGCACGGAGAGATCAAATCGGAGAGTATCGCGGTACCTACCTACCTACCGACCGGAGGATTAATCGCGCGCGGGGAGGATACGAAAAGCGCGGAGGGGGAGGGACGGATGGGCCGCCGCCGTCGCCTCCGCCCCCCTTCCCTCTCGCACCTTCGTGACCGTTCCTCCGTAACCGCACACTCGTCCGCGCTACACTCACTGGACGAGCGAGCGACCGCGGGGGCAGAAAAGGGCAGAGGATAGAGGAAGAGAACGAGGGGGAGGAGGAGGTGGAGGTGGACGTACGTTGGCAGCAGCCCTGTTTTACATGGTCGATTGCATCTCCTCTCCGTGCACAGCGCCGCGGCGCGACACGCGTACCGCGCCGTTGTAGCGGACGATACAATTTTCTAACGGAGGCCGGTCCTCGTGTCTAAGGGCTCCAAGGGCTCTCGCTGCCTTTCCCCGACGTAGCCCCGTGGCCGGGCTGATCGGCCATCTCGGCCAGATCTCGGTTGTCGCAATTAGGATGCCCTTAAGGGGATCGGGATGTCGTGTCTACGAGACGCGCGCGCTATCCGGGCGTGATTAATGATATTTCTATGGTCAACAACCGAACACTACTCTATCGGGCGAGTCCGAAAGGGAGACGTTCTCGTGTTATCTCGCATACCACCAGAGTCCATGTGCTACGTATACTAGTCCTTAATGAGAAAATCGGTTTTGTCGAACGGGCGGAACGGAGATACACTCGCGAGAGACGACGAGAGACAGAGAGCTGACGTTTCCTGCGGCTTCCACGTGATTTTCGCGGATCGGATGGAAAAGTGGCTCGAGATGGGAATCTGATTCACAGATCGCGAGGATCCGATAGATCGATAAATGACGAAATTCGTCTTACCGTGTGTGCGTCGAGACGAGAACGCTTTTGTCTGGACGAAGAGAAGGTAAAGTGGACTTACCTGGAACAGAAAGAAATATGCGGTTGTATTACGTTAAACGCTTGTATATACTTTGCGTAAGGTCCAAGTCATTATGTAAAATGTCGCAGTGTGTATAAATACGAAATATATCGGAGACGAATTTATCCATTCTGTCACTGTACCGTCGCGCTCCTCAGTTTCATCTCCGGGCATAGTAATACTATTTCCGGACACACATACACACAGACACACACACACATACAGCCGATCGCAACATATCGGATTGCTCCGCTTGGCGCAATTTAGTACAGCTGAGCACCGGCGAGAGAGATCGCCCTCGATCGGAATGTTCCCGAGCGGACAAACTCGTAACACACAAATGACGCTGTCGATTCCAAACTGACGATGATCCTTCGCGACGATTCCCTGTGTCCCCCTTTATTCCACGGACACGAGCCGTTTTATCCCGCCCGTGGACTCTGATTTCAATCTGACCGTTCGTGTCCCGGGGTTTGCGGTAACACCGGCGGCAAGGCTCGAAACGGGGATGAAGGGGTGGCGCGCGAGCGCCTCGCTCGCACGAAACACGACTGCATTAGGTGGCGTGCATTAGGCGTGCCAGACGACGGGCAGCCCTGTGCACACGATTGGCCGGTAATGCGACGGGAATTTCCGACCCTTAGCTGCACACTTACAGATGTAACCTCTCGCGATTTAACCCGCCGCGTCGTTGGCGCGTGTCGCTGGCAACGGCACATTTCCGCAACGGCACTCCCTTCCTTATCCGCAAACACGCCGTGTGGATTTGCCGCGCCGGGTGTTCGCGGGCAATACTTTCCGCCTTCGGCCCCGGCCCGACCCTGGCGATCGTCGATATTTCCGCGCGTGGCTTACATTTTAATCGCGCCCGACGCGTTTTAACGTGACGCGCGCGCGCAAGACAAACGGCACGACCTGAGAAACCACAAACGCTGGAAACGACGAGGCCGCAACAACGCTCTCGGTCGGAAAATCCCGAAAAGCACGGCGGCAAGAAGACGGGAATAAGTAACGAGAGAGAGAGAGGGAGAGAGAGAGAGAGAGAGAGAGAGAGAGAGAGAGAGAGAGAGAGAGAGAGAGAGAGAGAGAGAGAGAGAGAGAGAGAAGAGAGAGAGAGAGAGAGAGAGAGAGGAGAGAGAGAGAGAGAGAGAGAGAGAGAGAGATGGTACATAAACGACGGCGTGTACGCACGTTGGATGCTGCGTTACTTACGGCGGTAATCCCTTTGTAAGCGCGGAGATTCCTCTCGCCCTTCCCTCCCGCCCGGCGTTTCACGCGCGGCGCCGTGCCGCGCTACTCGCGCCGGCGTCTCTCTCCTTTCCTCTCCTCTTCACCCCCTTCCCTCTCTCTCTCACGGTGCATTGTTGATGTTTCAAGATAAATACCAGATACAGACTACAATGCAGCTCTCTCCGTACTTTGTAGGTAATTAATTACCAAGCATTGTCCGTCACCCGCAGTAACGTATACGTTATATCAGCTGGCCGTCAACGGTCGTCGTCGCCGACGCCGCCGCCGCCGCCGCCGCCACTAGCAGCGCCGACGCCAACACCGGCGCCGCGCTATCGCTACGCACGGGATTCTATTGTCCTTGACTATTATGGGTCTTGACGTGGGCCAGGACGATAATACCGCGGCTGAGTCCAAATCACCATAGAGAGGGTTCCGCCGCGGCGCTCCGTTCTTTCGGCTCGTCGAGCTCTCGAGCTCGCGTACGCCAAGCCGCGCCGGAAGTTTCTCTCCCGGCGAGAGATACCCCGGCCCGCGCGCGGCGTTTTAATTCACCGATTAAGTTCGTCTCATTGTCTCGGGCTGTCGCACGCGATAAGAGACTCGGCGACGCAGTAGCCGAGACGCTCTCGACATTTTTTCGCAACAGCCGAAACAGCGGCGAAACTCGGTGCGTTAATGACGAGAGAGCGGGGAGCAGCGCGGGCGAAGCCGCGGGGGACTCGTGGTCCAGCGTTATATTTATATGCGTCCGGAGAAATTTCAGCATCATCGTGCTTAAGGGTCCCGCACAAAAATGCCCGACTCATCGCGCCCGGCAGAGAAACGCACGCGTCTAAACATCGCTTTACATAGAGCGCGTAATTAGTCGAGGCGCTCGCGCTCCGGCAATTAAGAGGGCAGCGTCATCGCGTGTTGTCGACTTTGTTGATTCGGTCGTCGACATCCGTGACAGCGCGTATTATTAATGCCATGTCAATGAACCGCCCAGGCGTTTAAAACACCCGGGCCCGGGATGCTCCAGATGGAGCTTACAAAGGGGCGGCGCAGCGGCGTTCTTCATCGAGTTCCTTAGTTCCCGCGGAGTCTTCACTCGTTTGGACGAACTTCAGCATCCCGTGCTTCACGGTTGCGCTTAAGCGAAAATACGCTTGAAAAATAAGCCGAAGGCCAATCAACGTGCTCGCGTTGGGAGAACTCTCCTTTGAATCTGGCTTCTCTTCCCTCTTGTCTCCTGCGGTTTTCAGTCTTACCTCCCATCCCCCATTTTTCGGCAGATGCAATCGTTACGCGTGAGTAAAGCGTGGAATTTATGTAAAATCGTAATTTGTAATTGCACGGAATCAACGGTGTGTCGAGGGATGTTGAACGCGGTGAGTTCAATGGCTCGTGTGTCGTAAGAGGATCGTTCGTTGAATATCAACGTCTATTTCGCGGCGACGCGTAAATAAGCCTGCTCCGTGATAATAAAGTGGCAATTAAATTCCGTGGAATCATTTAGTGGCTCATAAATCTCTCTTCCGGTACACAAGTGAGAAAAGCGGCGGTCGTAAGAGAAACCGAGAGCCGTCTTAAGTCCGTTAATGGATTTACAAACGTGTGAAGCCGCGCGCGAGCGCGCCTCAGGGTCGGATTATTCGACGCTTGTGACAAGCGACGAGAGTGAGACTTTACAAGTAATAAAAGAATGAATAGAAAAGAAGAAATTGCAGTTGAGAGTAGAAATTTTCACTGAAAGTACCGTCTCGTAATTATGGATTTCCGTCGAGTTCCGGAGAAGTGAAAATGATCGTAAATTGCACGCTGAAAGTTTCCGATTCAAAAAGTTGACAGAGATCTTCGCGAGAAAGTGAGGCAAAGGAAGGAAGCATTTTCGATCAAAATAATTAATATTTTCTCCGATTTAATATCCCGTTTTCCAATACTTGGGTTTAACCTATTTTTTGAAAATATTGACAAGAACAGAGACAGAGATGTATGTAATTTAACACTCAGCGGCCATTCGTTGATGCGAAATAAAAACAAATTCAATTGCTACATCACTTCTCTCAGCCCGTCGCGCTAAGAAAGAGTTAAGAGCGTCGTTTATACGGCGACTCTGACAGATTCATAAACGGTTTCCGGAGGCCGCGGGCGCGCGCTAATGCGGGCCCGGCCGCGTCGGGGAAGCATATTTTCCCGGCTGCCGAATGATTTGTGGCGGTGAAAATAGGCGGCCAATGGAAAAAGCAACGCGCGTCGGCCGATACACACACACACACATGTGCCTCCTCTTTCTTCATTCGCCCGTGCTCCGACCCGCTCGTTCCTGCCTAGTACCGGCGATTTGTCGGCTAACGGAGTCTCACGGAATCCGAAATCAAAGAGATGCGCTCGCGCCACGGGAGTAATTTAGATACCGTCGGCGAATATAAATCCAGCGATTCGCCGACCAACGGAATCAGCCGATGTCTGCTTCACGGACTGTGAAACGGACGCTTTTTCGCGGATCGCCCGAGTCGTGTGTATCCGAGCCGGTGCCATCGATCGGCAAGTCGGGAATTGCTTTACACGATCGACGAAAGTCGCGACGTATAAATAAATAACGCGCGCGCGCGCGCGCGCGCGGAGTGTCGCGCGTTGAAAGCAAAGTTACATTGTGATACACGTGCTGATATCGCATCGCGGCGCGTGCCTCGAGAACTTCTGATACGATCGTATCGTATTTGGAGAAATGAAATATCATGTAATATTTATTTAAAACATGCGCTCGCCCACCTCATCCGTGCGATTGAAGCACGATCGGAATAAATACCGCCAGTCACATCTCGGCCGTGCAGCTCTCGCGCGAGACACACGATTGCAAAAAAATTCACCAAGTCGCTCTCAGCCGTTTTTATCGAACGCGGCTTCCCATCTATCCCCCCCCTCTCTCTCTCTCTCTTCTTCTCTCTTTCTCTTTCCTCCGATATTTCTTCGTCGAAACATTTTCCACACGACGGCGCACCGACATACTTTACAGGCGCTCTATGGACTTAAATTTTCTTTCGAGCCCGCTCTTTGCAGGAGAGAAAAATCCTTCGCGTAGTCTCGCGCGCTGTAAGAGAATGCGGAGACAGTCCCGGCAAGAGGAGGGCGAAGGAGCAGCTTCCTCCTCCGCGGCGCGGAGGATGAGCGGAGACGGGCTGGGGGTGAAGAGGGAGGAGTTGAGCGATCGAGTGGATAAATCAGTCGGAAAGCGCTTCGTTTAGCCGCGATATCGCGGTATCCTGGAGGATCCTGTTGGCGGAAGGGATTCTATTGCGTTCCAGCGGCATCCAGCCGAGTAGCGTCAGCAAAGGCGCGCCTCGAATCACGATCTACTTATTCCCGACCGGGGGTTGGTGCAGGGGGCGGCGGCGGAGGGTGGTTGCCGGAGACCACCCTATGCCGCGCGCGTCCCCGCGTGCGGCGGAATTTAGAGGCAAATTTCTTTTCCGTCTCCCGCAAGTCGTGCTCGCTCACTCGCTTTTTATTGCATCGCCGCCTCCCTCACGATCATCGATATCCGACGCAAACAGCTGTAAACTTCCATCAAGCCTCCTCCTTGCCCCCCCCCCTTCACTTTCGTGCCTGCTTCCGCGGCGCCGCATCGCTCCTTGCCACCTTCCGCCACCCATCTCCTCCTCCACCCTTCCCGCGCCACCCACGCGTTCCACCGCGAGCTAGAGATCGCGCATATTTGATTCGTGGCGTTCCTCCCGCGCAATCTTCACTCGATCCCTCCGGGATAAACCAGCCGTCGTCGATCGCGAAATTATTTCGAGAGCCCGGCAGAAATTTCGCGGGATTATCCCGCGCATATTTGATTCGTGGCGTTTCTGCGATGCGACCCGAGCGCGAAGCGAGACGGTCGCGAGACTACGACGACGACGACGACGTATCGTTGCGATGTATCGGAGATGCACGAGCTCGATTTATAATACGTGAGGAATACGCGATTTCGCCGTTGGCGAAATTGGGGTTGATCGAATTCTCCGGCCACCTCGATTTTCGCGCGCGTCGAAATTTATTCTCACGCTGCCGTCGGAGTTATGGGCGCAGTTAAACGCGCGTTAAATTCTTACCGATAAATTTGCCGGACGCGGGCGAGAAATCTCGGCGCGGATTGTGCGAATTTTCGCGTAATTACGGATTCGGATACATCTAACCGGACACCGGTCGAAAATTGACGCCACAGCAAAATCGCGACCGCTTGACGAAATTATCCGTTAATTCCCGGGGCGCACGGCATTCGCGGCAGCCGCCGCCGCCGCCACCGCCGCTCGTAATAGTGTTTCTCTCACCCTGAAACATCGGGATTAATTTAATTCGCGGTGCATTAATCCCCCGAGCTGCATTTAATTTCGAGAAATGACGTGCGAGCGAAAGAATCAGGCCCGGCCGGCCGGCCGTTGATCCCTGAAAACTTTGTAGGCGCGATAAAACCCCGCGGACGAAATAGGAAGCGACGGAGCGCTAATTTATCGCTCCTTCTAATTTTTAAGGGCCACAGGAAGGGTGGAAAGGGTACGGCCGTTTATCGCATACGAGAAAGATTTTCCGTGACGATCGTAAAACCGTTCAGCATTCTCGACGGGCAGGACGATAAAAAAAAGAAAGAAGGGGGAAGAAAGAAAGGAAGAAAGAAGGGACGACTCACTCTTTTTACGGCCTCGGATGGAATCCTTCGCTTCACCGAGCAGTAATTGAGCTTTACGTTCGAGACAAAAGCAAATTCAAATAAGACACTTCCACCATGGAGAATCTCTGAATGACGGCAGACTTTTGATTGAGACGCGTTCTGCCAGAACATTTTCCGTCTACCGGTAAATGAGACATATTCTCGACAAGGCATTAGCGAGCTCGAGGAGAATCGATAAAAACGCTGGGCTATCCTGCGCGCGAAGTGCGTGCGTGATTTACAGAAGCGATAAAATGCATCGGTCAAGAATTGCTCCGTGAAAAGACGTGCAATTACAACACTCAAGTCGCAGTATGGAGCGGGTGAACCGAAATGACAGAATGGAAGACAAATAGTTGAATGAGTCGAGTGTAAAATCACTGTTCATCATCGTCGCGTGCCTTTTCGTCACCGAACCAAACATTATCCAACTGCCGTAAGTGTGAAAAATTCACACCACCATGCGAAAATTATTCTTTCAAAAAGTTCATGTCAAGAAAAACAAAAAGAAAAAAAAAGGAAAGATTTGGAAAGCAGTGTCACCGCTCGAAATAGAATAATTTTCAAAACGTGACTCCCCAACGAAGCGTGCAACGCGACGCGACTCATCGTCGGGATATTAATTTTCATCCCTCGCGTTATACCCCTGATATTCATTTACGTCCCTCGATGTCGTTCGAGCGAGTAACAAGCCGTCGTCGCGAGTTGCGAAAGTAATCAGCGGTCTGCGTCGTTATTACACACGTCGGTGGCGTTACGACAGTCCCTCTCTCCAAGAATCCACCCTGCCAACTCTGGTTGGCTGGCTATCGAACGTGCTTTGTCTTTCTCTCTCTTTCGCGTAAGGATGAACGCCGTGAAAAACAAAGCCTTTGGACGTCAAGCCTTACTCTCGTACACACGCGATCCTTCGTCCTCGCAGGAACAAAATCTCCACACTACGTGGAGATCTCTCGGGTGCGAGGAAACGCGTCGACGTGCAAGCATCCCTTCCCGACGAATTGATCGACCAACCTCCGCGCGCTGCGATTGCACGCATCTGGCTGCGTCTGGAGCGCATTGAGCATGTACGAGCGCACGAGACATCTCGTCTCGTTAATTATTACCTGTCACATTCTGTCAATAATTATCGAGCCGTAAAATTCCGCATTTCTAAGTACACCCAAAGGATTCTACATCGAATTCCAAATAAATACATATTCTCTTATGAATTGTAGAGCGCGAATATCTCGCTTGCCTCTCGTTTAGTCTCACGCGCGATTTTCCCTGGCGGAATATAAATTTTTAATTCTATGTTATTTCTCGACTTTATTTCGATAAAAACATAAACGAGAGGATTAATATTTTATTTATCGTTTATCTGTCTTTTTCGCTCGCGGAATAGCGTGGTTTAACCATTGCGGACGTAATCATCGACAAATTTAGACGCAAATAGCGGAGAGAATAAGACCGAAAAAGAGAGAGAGAGAGAGAGAGAGAGAGAGAGAGAGAGAGAGGGAAAGAGGGAGGATTATTCCGTTATTATTTTTTAAAATATCGGTACATATTATTGTTTCACTTTTTCTGCCGTGTAATTCGAACATTGGCACGGTAACAGAACGCGAATTTCCCCACGCACGTTGTTTTGCACAATTTTGGGAATCTATATAATTACGTATTATTATCATGCAATTTTTATTCCCGACCTAGTGCGCGAGCGAGCTGCGCTTTATTCGCTTTATTCGCCGCGTCTGCATGAAACAAAGTACGAGTCCCTCGCATGTTTCAGTTTCAAATTAATTTCGACCTGATTTTTCTCTCTGTTTTTTATATATCGAACGTGTTGCATGTTTATATCGCAAACATTGCGTTGATTGGACAGTGAGGTTACAGGACGCAGCTTTCATTATTAACAACTACGCCACGTCGATTGTTCCTGCATCGATACGATGCTGCATAATGCACACATGCACACGTCCGCTCGACATTTACATAGAACGCTATATTTTTTTTAACGTTCATTAGCAAATAAAGCTCTCTCTCTCTCTCTCTCTCTCTCTCTCTCTCTCTCTCTCTCTCTCTCTCTCTTACTGGAGGCGCAGTGCAACGTTACATACACGACCAATCCCCAATTTTTTAAACGGACGTTAATCAGACTTTGATCATTTTAAGCAGTTTGGTTCGACGTCGCATGATTATGCATCTAATAATCTGCTCACAAACTTATATTATTCATACGATCCCCGCTTTCTCCCTGAGTGGCTCTCGCGCATTTTCCACAATTCCGCTTTCTGCTGCTCGTCATTAAAACAATTCGAGCAAATCGAATTCGTGAGCACGAAAATCAGACTTGACGTTCATGCTTGATGAATTACGTAGCTTGAATCGAAATGTTCTCGCAGCTTGTCAACGTCCGAGCGGTGTTGCTCAATGAGCGAATCTTGAAGCAAAAGGAATCTTCCCAAAACCGAGAGAGAGAGAGAGAGAGAGAGAGAGAGAGAGAGAGGAAGGGAGGGAGGAAAGGCGAAACAGAAACGACGCATAATAATATTGCATCGAGATGTGGGTTTACACGTCGCGACAGTTTTCAATGAGCCTCGTCTACCTCGCTCGCGGGGCACGGCGCGCACAAAAAGCACGTAATTGTTATTATTCCTCCGTTCGCGCGCGCGGCGCCGTCGTCCAGCCGGTGATAAACGTAACGCGTTTTGAATGCCCGTTTCTTGCTGGCAAACTCGAGCGTCGCGCATAAACGCGCCCCCGTCTAACGCGCATAAACATAATGCGAGCGGTTCTGTAATGCATCCGCGCGCGCGCGTGCGGACGCCTATATAATATTAACCAACAAGCAAAGCATAGCTTATCGATGTAATACGCATCTCGCGCGCGTATACACACGCGCCGCGCACTCGAATGCGCCCGGCAACCAACATTCCTTTGTTCATATACACATTATACCGTTGAAATACGCGCGCGGACCGTGCGCTCGTGTATATATATATATATATGTGTGTGTGTGTGTGTGTGTGTGTGCACAAGTCGTGTATTACGGCACGCATTCGTAGACATTGCGACACACGCGCACAAAGGGCGGCGGCGACGCCAAAGCGAGGTGAGCGAATGCGTGCGGACGATGCACGGTCGCCACACGCAGAGCGCGAACGCGTGAACTCACGGATGGTGCATTTCGCGGCACGTACGCGACTCTCACGCTGCACGCGTGCGTGCGTGCGTGCGTGCGTGCGTGCGTACGTGCGTGCGTGCGCACAGCGCGCACATACATGAGAGCGCGCTTAGGCAAAGGTGGCGGGCGACTAAGTGTGGGTAACGCTCGTGAAACACGAACTCGCGATCCCGTATCGCGTGTAACGTCGTAATAAGGGATGTTATTACTTCTATTGCGTTCCCCGCTTCCCAGAGAGATAAGTTCGCGCCGACCTCGGTTGCGCTCCGCCGTGCGTAAGCCGGGGACGCACGCGTGCGTCGAATACGCAAACGCACTCCAGCCAGCCAGCCAGCCAGCCAGCCGGCGAAATTCGACTCCGAGATTCGACGGTGAGAGCTGTGTGTTTCTTAGGTGCGCGAGGCACACCTAAGGCGCCTGTGTAATTATGTAATTGTATAACTGCCGCGCGACTGTGTAACGGGATTAGTCGCGATACCGGCAGACGAGCGCGCGCCGGATGTTTAACGATCGAATCGTGACTACGAGTTCTCCCGGAACGTTCGAGGCATGCAACGAGCCTCTGTAAACTCGGACTTTAATCGTCGCGCTTGTGTTTCTTTTCCTTACCCTTCGCACCCTGTCGGGGGGGGGAGGGGGAGGGGAAGGGGGGTATTGGTTTTCCAAACGGACAGAGAATTCGTCGATTTGTCCGGTGAAATAAATTGAAATTAAAATCAGTCCTCGCTACTCTGTGTATGCGATACGAGTAAAAAAATATTCAATGTCGAGCCTTCACAGTGCCGCGATCGGAACACGCGAGGTCTCGCGAGATGCAGCAGCATGAGGGAACATGAGGGAAAAAGAGGGAGAGAGAGAGAAAGAGAGAGAAAAAGGAAAAGTGTTAAACGACGCGAGGCGAAATCGCGGAGGCGCGTGTGTGCCGCCGAGCATTCCGCGAGAGAAACGCTCGCGTGTATTTGGACGGTTGTTATGAAGCGCGCGAGGGCGCGAAAGGGCTCGACACGATGGGGCCGGCCATCATTCTCCGCGATGAAGGGGGATGCGTCTTATCCCGGCGGTGGATCGCATTGTCTGCGGACGAGATGTATGTACGACGGGTGTTGCGGAAACGCGATACGCGCGACGGGTTAAGCTCGTAAAAGCTCGATCTCCGGGTGGCCGTGTATCCTCCCCTTCGGATTCGTCCTTCATCCCCTGCCGTCCTCGCGATTCGTCCCTAATCTCCCCGATTGCGATGTAATCTTTGTTGCTCTCGCCACCGCACTCGTTTCCGCCCCGTAATTAGCGAGGGCGGAACACTGCCGCTGCGGATTCGACCGACGCGATATATACATCTCTGTTTTTCTGCATTTTTTTTTTACCGCGCGACGTAATTAGTTTCGCGCTGTCGCGCGGTCGTACACGCAGCTTCGTAGGTTTAATGGCGTGGGTTATAACGGGGTGATAAAACCGAACCGTCGTTACCGACATCGACGGGAAATTGTTCAGAGAAATATTCTGTCGCCGGGGCCGCGCGGAGAGAATATAATGAACATTTGGGCACGTCAATTTGGCACGATATTCCAGCGAAAAATATCAATCTTTTTATCGTCGGAAGGTCCTTGCGAAGCGACTCAAACGGCGATCGCGCGGAGTAATAGTGATAACAATTTTTCTCCCCTTCGCAGCACTTGTGTCTTTTCTATATTCGTATATATATTACAGAAATAAATAAAAAAATATTATATTCCCTCTCTCTCTCTTTCGCGCGCGCGCGCGCGCGCGCGAGAGAGAGAGAGAGAGAGAGAGAGATTGCAAACCGAGCACTTTCACCGTAGAGAAAAATCCGGGCTTCCTTTTCCTCCTTCTCGAGGATCAGCGAGTCGGAGACTGCGTTGTCGCGCGATTGAACAAGCAGAATGAAGCGAACGCGGGCGCGCATCGTTTGTCCTGCCGTGAAACGTTCGTGGGGACTTGGAGGATGCTACAATTTTCAGGGGTGCTTCCGTCGGGGCACTCGACAACGCGGGCCGACCCATTTACGTGAGCGCCGCGAGAGACCGGTGTGTCTCTCCCTCTCGGTTCTCTCCTATTCTCTTTCCCTCTCACTCGTAGAGAGACTTCGGTAAGTCTTTTGTACTTGACGAGGGGGAAAAACCGCCACGTTCGACCATCGCATCGGCCATTGGCGTGCTCGAGAAGAACGGGAGCGATTTCGGATCGGCGGAAAGGATGAGCGGGCGCGAAAGTGCGCTCTCCTCCTTTGGAACTTTCCTCCCCGCAATAGCGAAACCGCGCGCGCGAGTCTCTCCCCCTGCCTACCCCCCTCATTCTATCTTGCTCTCGCTCGTCCACGCAATTTGGAGCTAAGGACGGAGAATCCTCGAGACTTTTTGCCTCTTTTCTCAGAAGGGGGTTTTGCAGAAAGGGAACGTGACAGGGTTAGACGTCGTTTGTGCGTGTACGAGGTGTCTCCGAAGGACGTTCTTAATTCTAGTTCTCCGTCTTAACTCCGGGGAGAAATTCCTTTACAAGTTTACCGTTCTTCGTCACGGAAAGTTCTGAGGTAAGCTACGCTTTACTGTATCGCTCTCTCTCTCTCTCTCTCTCTCTCTCTCTCTCTCTCTCTCTCTCTCTCTCTCTCTCTCTCTCTCTCTCTCTCTCTCTCTCTCTTGGTATGCAACAAATAAAACTCGAACTGAAAGAAGTACGAGAGGGAGAGGGGAGAGAGAAGCGGGACGGTAAGATCTCTCGTTGAAAACCCAAATGGACGATAAAATAAATTTAATAAACGACATCGCGCTACGCGACAGGTAACGGACAGCAGGTAGTTAACACTGATTAAATATTCTCCCCAATAGCGCGCAATCCCTTCCTTTATCTTACTAGGTACGAGGGCAATCTGAAAAGTTCTCGGCCTAACAACGAACGAAAATTTTTTTTGCCGTGAAATATGTTTTATTTTTCCATATAATCTCTTGAAACTTCAATACATTTATTCCAACGTCTTTCTAATAAATCAATACCATTATTAAAGTATGATTTCGGAAGGTTCTTTTCGCTCTGGTGTATAGTGGTGGATTCAAGTTTCATCAACAGTTATGAAACGACGCTTGAAATCCATTTTATTTTGCTTAAGACGATTAAAATGTGCCAAACACGCATTCGAATGCGTTTTGGGTCAATTGTTAGCAAATGCGGCACCCATCTTGCACAAAGCGTTTTCAGCTGGTGCTACTACTCGAATGACTCGACAGATCGAATAAAATTTTACATGGGTTTATTTTACAGGGATGCCACTTTCCAATACAATTATAGTTTGACAGTTTCTAATGCCATGTATGTGTGTCAGGTCGAGAACTTTCCAGACTGCCTACGTACATAAGAGATACTCGAAGGACAAGGATGAGAAGCCTCTTTTTAGCAGACCAATACTACGTAAGCGGCGGCGTTAAACTGAGAAGAAACAAAAGAAGGAAGCATGACCTCAGACGCCGAGGTATCAATGTCCCTCGCAAGTTATCGTTTCCACTCCTGGTGGGCTGAACTCGCGCCGGCGAGCGCGCCGTTCGTTTCGAACGACCTCCGAGCGGGAAAATTTCGGCGGCAAGGCTGGGGCGGCGGCGGCGACGGCGGCGGAACAGCCCTCTCTATAAACGTCCCAATCTCCTTTCGACTTTTCCGTTCGTTTGCTCGCGGTGGCGCGTCCCGGGGGTAACATCGTCTAGATTACCGAGTGGAGTCAGCTAACCTCCGAGAGCGAATCTCCCCCCGAGCAGGCGGGCACGAGGACATTGTAATTATGTATTCCCGTTGCTCGCATCTGGGACTCTCGGCGGACCGCGCGCGTCCCTTCCCCTACCCCTGTGCGTTTATTACGCTATTCGCCGTGTGTGTATGTGCGTGTGCGTGTGTGTGCGTGTGTGTGTGTGCGACGTAGCCAGACGTAGGTACATACTTCCGCCCGGTGGTGCACAGCCGCGTCAGCCCGGCAATATCCCTTTTCGCAGCATCAGTGCCGCTCTTCTCACCCTCACCCTGTGTGACACCCCTTCGTGTCATTCGCCTCGGTCGAGGTTTATCCACTTCTTACGAAGAGAGCGCAATCATCCGTACCCCGCGAGTGTATGCGAATTCCGTTCTCTTGATCCTCCTCCTTTTCGCGCGCGCGACGCTTTCGACGGTCTTGCCGCTTTGACCATTGTCACCGACGACCAGCCAGACGACAGGCCGCGTCTCGACGAGCGTCCCATCGACTCGCGAACACCGTCGGCGAATCGATCTCGCTGAAACCGAGCGGAAGTACGCGAGCGAAAAAACGCGCATGTGCATGCGCCGGGGAGGATCGACGAGCCGCCGAAGTAGGCCAGCGAGCGAAGAGGATATCGCGGGCGTTATATCATCTCGCGCGAGTGTACACGAGGGGTGTCTTGACCCGGCCTACCACCCCCCTTCGCGGCACCCTCACCGCTGCGGGCTCGCCGGCTTCGATCCGTGGGCCGCGCGACTGCAAGTAAGGTATTGCGCAATCTGTACGCTTATCGCGCGCCGCGTACATCAAGGGCAAAAAGCGCCACCGCTTTTTTCCTCGCTTTTGCCCGATCCTTTCCCCTACCCCCCGGGCCCCGGCGCGGCGTCACGCTGTCTCGCACCCCGTTCTCGTCCACTTTCGTTTCTCCCCGTTCGCTTAAACGGCAGCACGCCGCGCCGGCCGGCGATCGAGTACTTCGCCGCGGTTTCGCGCAACTTGAACGCAGCTCTCGGTAAATTTTATACGTGGAAAGCTTTCAACGGTACATGTTCACGTCGATGTTCGTAAGATGCAACATGTCTCCGAAACCGAAATTTTCTCCCGAGGACGGGAAAAGAGGCAGACGCGATCGTTCGACGTCGTTCGACGCGCGAGCGCGATTTTGGAAGCTTGTTTGAGCTTCTCTCGACGTCACGAAAGGACGTGGCTTCACCAGTGATATTCCGTCCAATCGCGTCGCTCACTTGCTTCCTGCTCGATTCGTTTACCGAGTGAAAGCTTCTCCGACGAAGTCGGTGGAAATTCGAGCGAGGCGCCGCGCCGGCGAATTCGAGGCCGGAATGGCGCGGGCGCGCCATAATAGGCCAAGACGGATACGCTCGCGCGAGTAACAAGGCGTGAACGAACGCGGCGCGAATGCGCTCTATAAAACTATCGGCCGCGATTCCAGCCAGTGAACTGAAATATAATAATACGCTGATAGGCGGAACGTGCCGTCGTACGCCGCCGTCGTCGTGTGCCGAGAAGTAAGATGAAGAAGAAGAGGAAGCAGAGGAGATGGAAGAAGAGGAGGAGGAGGAGACTGGAACGAAGGTGGTTGTTCGATCGATCCATTCGCGTCATCTTCGAGGAAACAAGTATCGCCTCGTAAAACGGGGCTTATCCGCAAAATTCTAATATTTATTCATATTCGACGCGGCGGCGGCGGCGGCGGCGGCAGTGGTGGTGGTGAGGGCGGCGGTCGACCCCGGGCGGAAAAGCGTTCTCGAAATCCCCTAAGGGACGAAAAGTGGATGGCGGGATTACTCTTTTCTATAAGGCGAAACCGGTAGGCTGCGTGCACGTGTATCTCTATGTACGGAGAGGTGCTTTCCCCTCAAAGCGCACGTTCAGAATTTTATTACCGCGGCTCGGAGGGCGAGATGACTGTTATTTCAACGGGTGAATTAATTTCGTTATTAACGAGCAACGCGTCAAGAGTATACGTTGCATCATCGAACGATAAGTTTGCTGACGAATATAAAAGGAGAGTCTTCATTATGCAGCTTCGAGTAATTAATGATCGAACGTGAGGAAATATAGTTTTCTATCAGGGCCAGATATAACAAGAAGACGGCGACAAATATATACAATAACGACGCCATCTAGTCATCTAATTCCGTCGTCTTATTCAATAAGACGACGGTCGCCCACCGAAAAGAGCTGTCGCGAGAAACCCGAAACGCTCTCTGACACGTTCATGTCGCCCACGTTTCCGACGGACGCCTCGACGGGATTCGATTTTCTTCGCAGTACTAGGAAACACGATGAAAAAGGAGAAGAGTGAGAGAGAGAGAGAGAGAGAGAGAGAGGGCGAGGGAGGGAACGATAAAGAATAAAAAGCGAGCCAGCTAAATCTCGCACCTTGGCGCTTTCATTAATAAGCGAGATAATCGGCGCGTACGCGGCAACCCTGTTATATATAGACACATATATATATATATATGTATATACATAGCGAAACGAAGGGGGCGAGTTTTCCAGGCGGAGAAAGAAGAATAAGAAGGAGTGGACCGGAAAAAAGGTCCGAGCGCGACGAGGCGAGCCTGCTAAGTGGCTCCACTGGAGTCTATCGGAAACACCGATGGCTCGAGACCTCTTTCCACCCCTTGTCTCTCGTGCTATCTAGTCGTTCTCACCCCAACCCTCCATCAGCAACCCCGACCGCCTTATTCATCTCCACGAGTCAGCAGTATTCGCGCGCGCGCGCGCGCGCGCACGCGAGAAGAACGAGCGAGCGAGCGAGCGGGATGGGACGAGAAAGAAGGAGCGCGGCTCTGTATCCCCCGTAATAAACTTCCGGCCGTCCACCGAGGAGCGTCGGCGACGACACCATCCGGGACACATCGACCGCCGTCTCTTTTGTCACCCTCTATCGAGAATATGAAGCGGGGGTGCGAGGAGACACGATACGCGCAGGCCTCGCGAGACCGTTTTCAACGGGGAGAACTACCAAATTGCTCGACTCCCGGGCTTTCTATTTTCATGAATTCCGACGAACGTCTGCACGGAATCACAATCAGCTTCCCCTCTTCCCCTCTCCTCTCTCTCTCTCTCTCTCTCTCTCGCCGTCTCAAGCCCGGCCTACCCACCCACCCCTCGGTCGCTTATTATGGATTGTTAGTCGTGAAAGTAACGATCGCGCGACGAGGCTGATGAAATGGAGCGCGGCCTTTGCGTTCAACTACCCAAGAGCCGTCCCGTTTCTCCCCGAAAAGCGGCGTCCTCGTCCTCACCGTCGTGGAAATATTGGCCGATGTTCATTCGCGAGACGCGATAGCGTCAAATGTTGCCCAAGTAACGGAGATAATAAGCCATTGTGCTCCGCGCGGCCCCGTCGCCTTTGTCGTTCTCTCGACACACACGTGGTGGAAAGGCGAATACTTGACGCGCTAGTTGCGGGATCTGTGTCTCGCTAAGGACTCGAGCAGTCTCGTGCCTCGAATAAGCGCGAGTCGTGTGCGGAGATAAATCTGAAGGACTGCCTCCACACTTCTTCTCTCACAATCCATTGCTAGCGTAACGCTATTATGACCGACGTCATGTTCGTCCGCTGATTGAGAAACATCTTTGTCTCCTACATGATATCGACAAAGTTGCTAGAAGAACGCGACTGGAAACAGCCGATACGCTAATTGGAGCTCCTTTTCCGTCCCGTCCGTCGACTGATGGAACCTCTCGCTCCCGATCTGGAGAATAATTGACTCGGGCGCAAATCGACGCGTAAATGACGATACGTTTCCCCGGGGAAGCTTAGCTTCCCACGAAGATACGCGGCCGAGAAACGGCGAGGAAGGAGGCCCTGAGCGGAGGAAGTAACGAGCTCGCTCGAACGTTTCGAGGGAAGCCGAAGATGCATCGACCCCGCGTCGAGAGATCAGGCCACAAAAGCGTAGGGAAGAGAAGCCGTCAAAGCCCGGCCGTCCAACGCGCAGAATGCGCGTGATATGGGAAGATGCCGGCGGGCTGCGCGCGGTATGAAATAACACACCGCGCGCCAGCGCATCACGGGTGCAACGGCAGACGAAGAAGGAAACCTCCTCGTGCCGCTGCCCTCCCTTTCTCTCTCTCTCTCTCTCTCTCTCTCTCTCTCTCTCTCTCTCTTTCTAGACATCCGTGGACGAATCCGTCGCGATCCGTCCGTCCGCTCGAGACATCCTCGTTAGATTCGCGAGGGGATCTAATTTATCGGCGAAAGGGGCGGAAGGAGGAGGTCCTTGGTACCTCGGATAAGGACGCGACGAACGTTCTCCGGACTTAATGACGTCCGAGACACCCCGTCAGGCACGACGGGGGTGATTTCCGAGCGATTGCGCGCGATCGCGTCCCGGGGAAGGGGCACCTCGTTTTTAATTGAGCGGAAAGGGCCGATAAGGGAGGGTCCTGTCTCATTATGAGACTCCTCTCTTGTCCGAGGAAATATCTCGTCTCGAGGACGTCCGAGCTGGATGAAAAGTGACGCGGACTGGCACACGCCTACGTCCAACCCTCTCTCTCTCTCTCTCTCTCTCTCTCTCCCCCCCTCCCCCTTCCACTGGCTTTCGTTTCTCTCGCATTTCTTCTCCGGAAGTGACGAAGATTGGTCTCTCTATTCTTTGTCTCTTTCGAGTGGTAGTAGAATGAGAAGTAGTAATTAGACAGTTTTATACAAGATGGAACTAAGTGACATTTATGTACTTATAAACTCGGAGTACGTTTTCAAAGTTTCAACAATGAGACACAGGATATTTTTCGCCGACTCGAAATCAGACCGACTCGATTTTCTGCTGAATGGCTCAATTTAGTTTCGCGAATAATTAAACTTTCGTACTGCGGCAACGTGGTTTGTCGACTCGTGGAAAGTCCTCGGCACTTACGTTTTAATCATGTCTTGATAATCACGTGTTATCATCACATCTTCACTCTCCGTTGGTACTTTGTGCTTCCCGTGTCACATTAAATTAACATCATTCATCTGTGTAACGTTATACGACATAAATTGCTTAAATTTATAGCATTAATTATCATACACAATGTCCCACCTTATTATTTGACTTTCTTCTCATTCTACATTAATTTATTTCCAATTTCTCAAGATATGCATTTTTACCTCTGAGAAGTAAAAAACATAACCATTTATTTTCTAAAATTGCCCACTTTATAGAGCTGTTCACTTCCCCCTAATAATCTTGTATTCTTCGTTCAGGGTTATCACGTAAACATTTCATACGATAAAATCGCCATTTTCTTTTCTTTCGCCACTCTCGTTATCGAGCAATACACCCTCGTCATGATATCTCTTTCGCGCACGTTGTGGCCGACTTTTAATTAAACGTCGATAGGAATAAAAAATATCCACGCGGTCGCCCGGTTGTATTTCACCCACTCCTTTCACCCGTTCGGCGGGTTTCGGGGTGATAAATGCTCTTTCGGCCAGGGGGTGGGAAGTCGATAGAGGTCCGTTACGGCTGGCTTCGTTATCGCGGCAAAATTTGGCAGCGCGTCATACCACGGCAATTAAGCATTATCCTCATTTCGCTCGTCAATGCTTGAATGACTTTGGAAAATATTAATGAGGGACGTATATCCGTACCTTTTTATTTTTTATTAAACTCGAAAAACGCCGAAACTTCGTCTGGTTTGATTCGACTCTTAAACATAACACGTATAAATGTATAAATAAAGCTGGATTAAAAAATCCATCGTTAACTCTCGGATTAAATTTACTCGGATTATTGCTTTGCCTGACAAATTTTATAATTTTCCAACTCTGCAAATCTTATTCGTATCAACAAAATACAATCCGTCGGATTAGTTTGGAGAAGAAAAAAAAGAAAAAAAGAAAGTACTCGTATGACATACACGAATATTCTCTCGTCATTTTTTGTGCAAAAACGCGATGCAGAAATATCCGCGTCTTCCGCGGAATATGACAACAACGGTGACTTTCGGTGCTCGATTTTCGAGTTAACCGCATAAATCTCCAACCACACGCGAGACGAGGTGCGGCGAGGCGATGCGAGGCGAGGCGAAACGGGACAAGACGAGACGACTCGAGAGGCGAGACGTTTTATCGCCGCAAAACTTCGGTCACGCCGAAGCCGGCAATTATCATTAAAGCCGACGGACGTGCCATCCCGGTGGCGATGGTGTCCCGAGGAGAGGAGCCCGTGCGAGGAATGCCGTTCTCAGAGGACCTCCGTGATGAATTAGGAATCGATCGAGGCTGCCGGTCAATTAAGCAAGCGGATAATCGCCTGGAATCTTTCATAAATCATCGTCCAAGGCATGGAAGGGCTCGCCGGCGTTTAATTCGACCGACCGCGGAATTTTTCGAAAATTTATAAGGAACGTCCGCGGCCCGCCAGCGGGGCGCGGGGGGACGATTGCAATGTAAAAGAGGGTGGGCAACGGAAACGAGGGGAGGGGGGACGTGACGACGAGGGAGTTTCGCGGATTAAGCTCTTCGTCTCGAGTTAATTGCATCCTACGCGCTCTTCGTGCCTCCCTTTATTCGCCATCCACGCGAGACGCCGCCATTTCGGAGTACAATGCGACGTGTTTCGAGAGAGAAAGAGGGAGGGGGTGAGAGAGAGAGGGGGGAGGGAGGGAGGGAGATAGAGAGGAGAAACGAGGAAACAGAGGAGGTGAGGGAAGAACCGAGAGGGGAAGAAAGGGAATAGAAAAGGAGCGAGCGAGAGAAAGAAAGAGAGAGAGAGAGAGAGAGTTTGGGGCGAAATAAAGCGGTGTACCATGCGAAGAGCCTTTTTTACAGGCAACCACTTCGGTTTGACCCGTACACAGCCCTTCTGCCTCCTCCCTCTCCCGCCCCGAGTCCTTCTTCGCGAAGGTTCTAGCGTCCCTTTGTCGCGCAATAAAGCGCCCTTAATCGAGGTCAATTGTTCGGAAAGTAACTGGGACCTAAGGTACGGCGTATTCGCGCGGCCGCTCGTCACACTCGAGGCTCACGTGCAGATTGCAACGACCACGTCGGGGCCAGGCGATTGATTATTTTTGCACGGACTGTATTCGGGATGATTAATTACACTCGCTCGAACGAGGCGAACGTGCGCGCGGAGCCGGAGAGCTGTCGCTCGTCCGGCGTGTCGCTGCCATTAATGTCGGAAACGTCGTTTCCAATCGACACGCGTGTGCGTTGCTTACTTCTCCTTCAACTTCGTCATAATCGCGGAAATTTCCATCTCGACGGAGGAGCACGACACGGCACACGCGCGGCCTCTTTCCTCTCAAAAGGCGCGCCGAAAATCCCGGTCTATTTTACTGCATACGAATTTAACATCCACCGGCAGGCACACGGCTGAGCGGCCCGCGAAATTTTATCGAGCGATCGAACCCCGCAGCCCGCGCTCGTACTACACGACGCACGTCCAAATCACGAGGAGGATCGATCTCGGGCGAGGACCTCGCCGACGATGCACCGACGCGATCGACGCAATTTGCACGACGACGACGACGACGACGACGCACACGCGAAACAGCTGCTAATTCCGCGCTCGTGTGCGCGGAAGCGGGAGCGACTGTGCATCGCTTGAAGCCTACTCCGTGCGTGTTCCGCCGTCGAATTATTAATCTCGCCATGCACTCTCGGGAGCGCCGACAAATAGTAAACAATGCGCTCGCACAATTAATTTTCTACTGGATTCCCGCGTTTTTTAATTAAAACGCCCGCTCTCTCTCTCCTTCACCCCTCGCCGTGTCCTCCGCCTGCCCTTTTCCGCTCGGCGCGCGCGCCGAGTAGCGAAAGACGCGACGAACGCAGGGGAACGGCGTACTAATTATAAAGAAAAGAAAAAGCGAATTCATCCTTATTATTAGTATTGTTACTACGCAACAGCTGGCTCCTTCTTCCTGCTTTCAGCGCTAAGAATCGCGCGGGGAAACCCCGCCGAGGGGAGCGATCTTCTCGCCTTCGCTCCTACACGCACCTGCGTGAATAGAGATGCCGCCCGCCGCTGCCACCCCCCTCTTTTCACCCTCCCGTTTCGACCCTTTTTTCTCGTGAGTGCGGCTTTTATTCGGCTGGTTACGCCAAATTCGGCACGGATCGCGCGCTTTGCTTACCCACCGTTCTCTTTCTGTCTATCTAATCTCTCGTTCTCTCTTTCTCGCCCTCTCTCCCTCGAGGTCTCTCTTTCTCCCTCGCGATATGATCCATGATATAATTTCGGAGCTCGATTTATGGATCATTAATACCTGCGAGCTCGCGAGTGGTCACGTTGTGAAACACGCGATACTTGGAATTTGTGATAGATATATTTGCCTCATCGCATGCGAGATTTTACTATTTTGTTCAGCTTAACGCAATCCTTTTCTCTTCGCTGAGCTTCCGGTGCGCGATTGAAAAGAGAAATGCTCGGATTGGATTCCGTTTGAAAGTATTGACTTGGAAATGCGTTTAATTATTAAACAATTATGGGAACGAGAGCGGTAAACTCTACAGAAAGGTGGTACAGAAAGAGAGAGAGAGAGAGAGAGAGAGAGAGAGAGAGAGAGAGAGAGAGAGAGAGAGAGAGAGAGAGAGAGAGAGAGAGAATGCACCGGGGACGAAATATTTTATAAATATCATGGCACTGATAATAACACATGATCGATATTATGTCGGCGAATGGATGAAATTTCTAGCGACTGCAAGAAACGAATATATTTTCAGACAGGAAAGAGCGATTTAGACCGATATATTAATTCAGCAAAAACCCACTTTTACTTTGTCCATTCTGAGAGAACGACCAAACATCGTTTGTTTTTCCTGTCGATTATTAATGCTGCTTGCTTTACTGGTTTATACGGTTTATTCTAACAATGTTCTTTTTTTAGAGTTTGCCGTGCGCGATTTCTTGAAGAACGCAAAATTATAGAAGAATAGAATTTTTATCTTTAGGACGATACTGTTTTTCACATTAAGGTCAAATATCGTCTGTATAATTTAATACTAACTTTGTCGTATCCACAAATTATCTGACATAACCTGCGATCGCTGCTTCGCGCTGTGCGATATTTTCGGTGGTTGCGGCATCCGTTGAAAAGGATGCATTGCAAGGAAACTGGCGTAAAGAGAAAGAGAGAGAGAGAGAGAGAGAGAGAAAAGGGAAAGAAAGGGTTGATCCCGGCGCACCAATCTACTCGGGAATAATTTGATCGCGGAATAAATATTGATCCGGCAGAAATTGGTGGCGCATTACTTTCTGGCGTCGCGCATCCATCCGATTCGGTCGGCCGATTGTTTCCCGTTCTTTTCTCCCTTTTTCCACACACGCGAGGCGAACAAATAACCAGAGCGAGCACACGCCCGGGAGAGAGAGAGAGAGAGAGAGAGAGAGAGAGAGAGAGAGAGAGAGAGAGAGAGAGAGAGAGCGAGAGCGAGGAGAGGAGGCACCTCTCTCGCGAGCCAAATGGCGTTCGTTAGTAAAAGCCACGTCGTTTCCGAGGCTCGCCCTCTTTCTCGTTCAATTATCCACGGACGTTCGGCATTCGGTTGTCCACCGCCGTTCCCGATCGCAATGGTCTTTTCCGGTGCGACAAATTTACTTCTAACCAGCGTCGTCTTTATGGCTATTCACGTGGTCGAGGCATAGAAATTTTATCGGGAGTAACGAATGTGCAGAGAGAAAGAGAGGTCGACGAATCTAGGAAAGCGTAAGGGTAATCTCGAGAATAAAAGGCACGCTCGTTCTCCGTAAGCAGCAACCTTGCTTAACGAGACGACACGATTTCTTGGACAGAGCTACGACTTGGTATCTGAATAATAGGCATTACTGAACAATAGGCATTACGATCGAAGAATATATTGCCGTTTCCGGTAAAAATGGAAACGTCAGGTGTAGAGGCACAAACTGACTTATTCCGCTGCTACGAAACTGGCTACATGAGAAGTACATAAAAATGCACGCACACACACTGCATGCCATTACCGAGAGGAAAGCGCGAGTACGCGGCGGAAAAAATATCGCTAAAAATTGAAAGCCGCACAAAGCGATGAAATAAACCGTGCGGAAGAATCGCGGCGGGAAGAGAAGATTTTTGCCGGGAAATGCGCTTGCATTTTTGACCACTACAGGCGCCATTGCCGGCGCATGAACGTCATTACGCGACGTTCGGCTTCGGCACGCAACTTTGAACGCAGCACTTTTCACAGTCGAATCACGCCGCCTCCCTCCCTCTTATACACACACACACACACCTGTCTCGCTCCTTTTTCTCTCTCTCTCTCTCTCTCTTTCTCTTTGGACCTCTCTTTGTTTCTCCTTTGTTCGCCGACTGCATTGGGACTGCCTCTCCTCTCCCACCGCCTCGTTTAGCGACGCAAACGAGAATGTAGCGCGCGCGAGCGCCGGTGTGTGGGCCGTTCGGCCGGCCAGCGCATTCACGCAGCCACACGCAACTTCCGGGCACGAGACGCAAAAAAGTTGCTGAAAAATCGAGGTGCCCTCACCCGCGTTGTTTGCGATTCTTTCGCATGTAGCCAATCTCACGGAACAAGCGTGCGATATTTTTCGACGGGGGCGCAAAAAAAAAAAAGGAAAAAAAAAAGAAAAAGAAAAATGAGAAAAGAGAAGGAAAGAAAATGAAACCCAAACGGGGCGCATTTCTCTGCGCGAACAATGGCGTTTCGAAGCGAAGCGCGCGAGCGCGATAACCGCAACTGCGGTGTGTATCGGAAGAAACGCAAAATGAAGCTGACGAAAAGGCGCGCGCACAAGAGCACACTTGAGCGCGTCTGCTGATCGAGCATCGTCGTGCACGTCGGGCACGTGTCCGCGAGCCAATAAGGCGGCTACATTAATTAGACGATCAATTAGCGTGCCGAATCCGCGGCGTGGATTCTCTCTCGCGCACTCTCCGAGGAACTCTGAAGTCTATTTTTCGTTCTTCGCTTTCTTCTCATCCCCTCCCGCTGCTCGCCCTCGGCAAATACTGGACCGTGGTTGCAATTAAATTTCAAGTGAAATTTGTCGGTTAACATGTAAAATTCGTTAATTGTGCTCGGTGGTTCATTACCGGGCGTTGGTGACGGTGGCGTTGGCAGCGGGGTTAATGACAAACCGTGGACGATTTGTTCGGCCGACTGAAGCGACCGAGCGCGACGTCGCGGGTCCGCGTACACGGCTCGAGCTCGTGAGGGGAGAAAAAAAGGAGAGAAGAGTCGGTGGTGCAAGGTGTCGGCCTCGTTTACAGCCCCGCGCAGCGGCGCGCGAAAGCAAAAAGGAGAACTCCGACGAGCCACGACGACAGTCCCCTCTTTCTCGCTTTCTCTCTTCCTCCCTGCCCCCCCCCTCTCTCTCTCTCTTTCTCTCGTCGGTCGTCGAGAGGCGGTTTCTCGCCGAACCACGGGCCGAAACACGGAAGCCGACTTCACAAACGAGTGTCATTTAACAATCCGGTCGGCCGGCTAAACCGAAGGCCCGATTTTTCCGGATCTCATTAGCCGCGCGACTGCACGCGCACCGCCATTATAATCCTCCCCGTCGGCTGAGCAACCAACGTCGACTGCACTAATTGCGTTTGAAGTGCAAAAAAAGAAAAAGAAAAAAAGAGAGCAGCGCACGAAAGCAGAATCGTGGGTGGAGGGAGATGGCGGGGGTGACGGGGCTGAGAACGAACAAATAAATCGGGGGCGGAAAAAGGACGTCGCGCGTTTTAAAGCGCGACCGACGATGATGACGACGACGGCGACAGCGACGACGCTCAAAGCTGATTGGCGAAAATTCGCACTCCATTATCACGCTCGTAAATTAGTTGTTATTACGAATGCCCGGCGGCGCGTCATCTCTCGTTTGCGAGGAGATTGAATTTGTAATCCTTTATGCCGCGCGCCGGCTTCATTAAAATTGTTTCGTGCGTAATTTGCGCGATCTGACGCGTTCGCGCGCGCGCATTTTTCAAGCTTTTTCCCCCTGGTTGCCTCCCTTTTTTCGGCGTCATTATCGCTGATTTTGCGCGAACGCGTGCTACCAGCGGGAATCGGATGAATCGATCGTGTATGGCCATCCTATGACTGTTACTGTTGTACCGTTTGTGTATATGTGTGAGGGAGGGCGAGGGGTGGGGGGGGGGAGGGAAGTGTACGCGACCGAGAGCACACTCACGTGCGCGCGAATATAATGTAATGAGTTGCCGCGATATCTCGCTTCGGTTCCGGTAGTTCATTCGCGAAATACGCGAAAGGAATACGTATTATTGAAAACGAGCGCAAATTAACCGTATTTAGCGCCGGACACGACAGTCATTGGATTGATACGCTTTTCCTCTTTTTCCCTTTGCTGCCTTTCCCTCAATCATCATTTGTGTTCTTCGCGCGCTTCAACGACACAAAGCGAGCCGAGAGGGGACAGATGCGACAGTCGAGACTTGAGAATTGAGCGAGTAGCGTCGAAAGTTGACAATTGCGAGTTAAGAGTCGACGTATAATTGGCTGTCGAGAGTTGGGTGTCGAAAGTTCAAAAGTATGAGAGTTCCTACGCCTATGCACGAGCTTGCGTTCGCGTATGTACGACGAATTGTTACATAAAGAGGTTACATAAAGAGATCCTTCTCACGCCCGAATTATCCCCGACCCCCTCTTTTCCCTCGTCGGTCACTCTCTTTCTCTCGAGCAAAGAGAAGATTCAGCTAACGGCCGCCGGAATATCGGAGATTGCAAATTTTGCGGGCGAACGACTGCTGCCATGTATTTGTTCCACGTCCGATATACGTAAATTCCGGTACGCGCGCGTGCGCGAGTTACCGCAATACGCACGCGTTGTGTAATAAATCACGCGGCATAATGCCCGAATGTTTGCTTATGCGCGAGTTCGGCATAATAGGCGGGTTAATAATTTCGCGGATCGAAGTTGGCCCAGGCTCGCGCGGCAATTAATTGTACGTTCTAGCTAGACACACACACACACACACGCAGATATACATATACGCAACACAGCGATCGTCGACTTTCGTCTCGGATCCGACGAAAAACTGCCGCTTTACCTCGACGCTCCCGAACTACTCCAGCGGCATTGTCGGGCTTGCTCACGTATAGTTGAAGTTCTTGCTTGAAGAGGATTCGCGGGGGAATAATCCAACTACGGCACAAAGCGGGTCTCTACACGCATTTCCGTAATTCCTGCTCGGGAATGTCTGTATTTTCATTTTTTCCTCTCTCTCTCTCTCTCTCTGTATCTCTTTTTCTTCCCTCCCGCTTCGTACCGCACACGCAAGAGCAATGAGATAAGCGCGTACGTGCAGAAAATTAAATACATGTAACGGCGCGAAAGTCGAATTCGTCGATTCGTCAAGCAGCGGGGCGCGCTTCGGCAGGCGCGCGAGGGCGAGGATGAGGACAGGGATAATGAAGATAGAGAAGCGAAGATAATAGGCCAGCGTATAAAGAGAAGAGTGAGACAACGACACCCACGGCGGCCGGTCGAAGAGCAGAGGATCGCTATTAGGGAAAGAGCGGAGAAAGAGGGACGGGGAAGAGAGAGAGAGAGAGAGAGAGGGGGGGCAGGGAAAGAGGAGAAGCGAGAAAGAGGAGGGGCAGCGGGAGGGCGAGCGCGCGGAATACCGAGGAAAGTTGGTGCATCGCGTGTGATGTTTTGCGCTTTTGAAGCGAGGCGTTGCGCCAACCTGTTTCTCTCACCCACCCCGCGCGCGCTCGCGCTCCTCCACCTCCACCTCCACCTCCGCCGTCGTTCCTCATCTTGCCCCTCCGTGTGCGCCTCCTCCTTTTCCTCCCTCCCCCCTCACCGCTCCTCGTCCATCCGTACGAGCACGTAGCTTGGATCGGAAAAGGAAAGTAACAACAACTCTTCGGTTGCTATAATTGTTTCGGAGAAGTAATACTTCCGACGCGCGAGACCGACTCGCTCGTTACGGGAAGGGCCTGACTCGAGCTTTTTTGCGGATAAATCAGAAAAATTAATTAAAATTCTTTTCTTTCGTTCTCATAAAAAGTGTCGTATCTCTCAAGTTACGAGAACGCGCCGGCTCGGTCGGACAGGTCGCGTTTTGCTTGCGAAAGGTCGCCTATGTTCGTCGTCGCGATGGAGGTCGCTTCGACGTGTGAGTAATGAATTCTATTTCGCAGCGTTCGATCAAGCCATTCCCAACACGCCAAGTGATTATTGAGTCAAGAAAGGAGCAAGCTGTTAAACAACATTCTATTTAAAAATCTGTGTAAAGTGTATAAGCGCCTACATCTCCCGCCTATTACATACACACACACACACACACACACACACACACACACATATTCACAAGCACACATACACGGACGGCCATGATCAGAGCCCAATCATCAATCTAAAACCGCAAAATCGAGCAACGAGCGCAAGAGATGCTGCATCATCGAAAGAAACGATTCCACAAATATCATTTCCGGAGATATTCCAATATCGAAGAATTGCGGTCCAACGAATCCGTTATCCGCATCATCGCAATAATCGCTTGTATCGCTCCTTGTCCTCCTTATAATAACGGAATACGATAAAATTCCTCCCGAATGAAAACAAGCAGCTAAGGTGGTAAGGGAGCGAGAGGTTCAGACAACAGAATAAGAGTGCAAAAATGTAAACGATCCATGCTTTGTATATGCTCTGCACACAGATATGCGTGTAAGAGAAGTTTGTTCTAAAATCTACACAGAGACGATTTTCCCGCGGGGTGTCAATATCCGTGTATCTCGAAAAATGCGAATCGCATGCGGAAAATTATTTTACGTATCATATAAATTGTCACACTGTAGAATTAAAAGGATATCCGAGCAAACTGCGGATTAATTATCGCGGCATACAGATGTGAATTATTTTAATATACAGATCCGAATTACTCGGTGAAAAAATGTTCTCCGTGCACGAATACCTTCGCGCGCCATTTTGCTGCGCCAACGTGCGCGCTCGCGCTCTACTCACGTTACCGTTCCGCAGGATCAAAGTCGACGATGCAAAGTCACCGAAGGTAACGATTTCGAGAATATCGCTTCCGGAAGTACCGTGTCCCGCGATCGGAATCTTGCGGTCCGGCCGGTCCGTTATCCGCGTCATCGGCCATAATCGGTCGTTGCCCGATAAATATACAACGCTCGTCCGCCTCGCAATAAAGATAACATTCTTGCACTCGCTATCGGCGGCGGCGGCGGCGGCGGCGGCGGCGGCGGCGGCGGCGGCAGCGCTTCGCTCCGTTTCGGAGCAAGTCGGCTCCTTAAGATTTTTATAGCGGCAGCTCCCCTTGCGGGTCCGAGTCGTTAACCTGCCCGCGAATATTCGCCGCTTTTCTCTCTTTTCTTTTTTTATCGTCGCTTATTATACGCCGAGTGAGCGAGCGAGCGAGCGAATGCGAGCGGAGCGACGCGATAACTTCCGCGCGCGCGACGTTTATTGCGCGGCCGCGGCCGCGACCGCGTACCGCCTGAAGGCCGTATTATACAACATGTCGCATCTCGGGAATTCGGCCAACCGCGTGTCGCCCTGTGCGAACAATTAAATCGCGCATAATTAAATCACTCTTACATTTGCACGAAGTATCCTGCCGACTAACGAGGATCTCCTCGACGACGCATTCTGCCGCGGAGAACGCAAAGAGAAGGGAAACGGGACTTCTCGACTTTGGCCGAAATTTCTAAGTGGACAAACTTTGTCAGATAGAAGTATTTTTCTACGAGCGAATCCAGGCACATGTACTCCCTCTCTCGTCTTCTCCGTGAAACTTTCGGAAAGAAAGCGACGAGCTAAGACGAAACGCTTGAAAAACCCACCGCTGTCTCCCGCACTGCAATTTGCATCCGCGACGTGTAGTGACGCGATCTTAACGAGCCTTGCGCGGGTCTTTTAGAGCGACTTAATTGCACGGAAATATCGGCTGAGAGTAATAAAAAAGCCCGACGTCGCAAGGACGAGTACAAGGGGACGAAGGGAGTCGCGGCTAATTTGGCCGACAGCGGTCGCATTACAATCGGCTGTTTAGAGCGCGAATCGGCGCACGTCATTATTTCGGGGACAATGTGGACCGCCTTTAATTGGCGCGATGAAGACGTTCCCGCATGCGTGCGTGCTAACGCGGAAGACCGCGAATTCGCGCCGTGCATGAATAAAGAACGAACGCGGCTGCGATATTCGCATTACGCCTCGCAGGGAACAATGCGCCGGCTCCTAATTAAGGATTCAGCGGCTCGCGTCGGCCATGTCAGCCGCTCTTAAAAATTCGGTTAAAACGAGCCCGCTGTTATCTCTCTGGCTGGGTCGTTTTAATCGGCCCCAACGACGCGCCGTTCCCCCGGCCGAAATTGCAGCCGACTGCAACCAGCGTGCCTGCGAGGCAGATCGAACGCGCGAATCTGAAAGAGCTCCTTGCGCGTGTAGCCGCAGGTAAGCGATTTCTTCTCGCGGACTTGCCCGCTCCCTTCCACCCGCACGACGGAAAATTACATCGAATACAGGGTGAATCATTTTAATATAATTAAATATAATTAAAGTGACTTGCGAAAGTCAAATTTCAGATAATTCAGATATTTCACTTGTTTATATATTGAAATTTCTTTTTAATACACGATTTCTCTCCGAGATGATTTCGATTGTATTCGAATCATCTGCAAAGCAATTTCGCGAAGCGTTCACAGCGCCAAATGATTCTGTCGAGAGTTTTGGACAGCAGAATTAAGAAGCAAAATTGCTCGTGTCGAGAGTACTCGTAAAGTATATCTCTTTAACAGAGACACTTATGTATTAAAAACGTATTTAAGGGTTCTCCGAAACTTGAGTATCCTCGGGTCTCGAGCGCGCTTTTTTCGCGCTGCATCCTTCCAGTGAAAGGTGCAAGCGCCGACCCGGGCCTCCAGGTGGAAGAAACGCGCGACCTTCGCGCTACGGGAGTACCGCGAGCGAGCCTAACCGCGCGCGCCGTGTCGGCCGGTTATTCTTCTCGGGAACAATATATCCGGCTTTAATTGCGCTCTCGCAGGCTCTCGCTCGCTCCCGGCAGCCGGGAATCCGCGCGATGCACCGGCCGTTGTGTTCCGGCATGCCGCGAACTCTCGTCCGCCCTCCTCGACATTCGCCCGAGCAGCTCTCGCGATGATGCGCGGCCGTGATAAAAAAGCGAGAATAATACTTGGAGGTAAACGCAATCTAACTCGGGCCAAACATTAGCCGAATCCAGATAATGGAGTAATCGACTCCGTAAACTGATAATAACGCTGCCGGGATAATGATGTAATACAGCCACGCGCGCGGTGAGAGATTTTCGAGCCCCGTCGCTTAAGGTTAAGAAAGCAATTTGCTCTTTTGTGAGCGGTCTGGGACACGATTCCATACGCGCGATCTTACGAAGACATGTAATTACGTAAACGAGATTGAATTTCTTGTAATTACACTTCGAAAGTGAAGCCCTTTCCTCGTCTCTACATTATTTTTCGCCGAGATCGTTTCGTAGGAAAGGAAGATCCTCGAGTTTTTAATTAGAGCCAACTTTTGGCCCCGTCTAATTACGTGAGAACATGATTTGAATGTCGAGACGCTTTTTCAGCTATTATCTTCATATTTACGGTTTACTCTCGAAAGAAAATGTAACACGAGGCAAATTGTACGTATATTCGTATATCGTATCGCAGAGCTCGGCAAACTTTACAACTTTCGGCCGATTTTCGGAAGCTACGCCCTCTATCTCCCCTTACCGCGCGGCGGATCCAGCAACTGACGGTCGCGGCTCGCGACTTCAGGACCGTTGAGATCATAAGGCGCATATCGATGTGGTGCCTACTAAAGATGCGTTCGGGGTGCGCGTCGATCAGCGCTAACGCGTCATTCAATCTTTGTACATGTAATGAGCGATAAAGATAGAATAACGTGTTAACGTTGACAATGCGCTCCTCAAACGCACCTCAAAGGCTGAAAAATAAATGTATCGATACAACTATATGTATAATATTTCGTACAAATATGTACAAATATATACTTGTATAAGTATATATATATATTTTTTTTTCTTATATTTTTATAATCAGAAGGTAACATAATAGGTTTCCTCGTCACCCTTGAGGTATTATTGCCGACGCGTTTTTTTTTTAAACCACACGCCTTATGAATTCAACGGTCCTGAGGTCGCGAGCCGCGACCGTCAGTTGCTGGATCTGCCGCGCGGTAAGGGGGAGATAGAAGGTGTAACTTCCGAAAATCGGCCGAAAGTTGTAAAGTTTGCCGAGCTCTGTTGTATCGTATCGTATAATTATATATATCGTGTTTGTGTTTTGCATCTCTCTGTTGGGGAATAAATAAATTAATAAATATGAACGACACGTATATATGTATTTACGAGCGCAGCACATGCGCGCTTGCTCGCGCGAGAATGCGCGTTTTCATCCTCGGCGTAGTGTCTCGAGTTGTTATTACCGCGAACGTGCTGCGATCCTCTTTTTGCGGAAAACTTTTAATGAAACGCTGCCGCTTGTGTTTTGATAACGAGCGCGATAGCGAGCTTCGTTAATGTATTTTGATAACGGGCGTAATAGCGTGTGGGGCCGTCTCTCTCGTGTACGGACGCACAGAGGGAAGGACGCATCGCGACTGCGGCTGTGACGATTGCGAATGCGAGAGGATAATCTCGGTCGACGGCTACGATCGTCTAACAAAGAGCTACGGTCAGAATGAATGGACTTTTGCGTGAGCCGCGTCGAAAGACTTTCCGAACGAATAGATTCGCTTCCGCAAAGCGCTCGGCCGAGAACGCCTCCGATTTGGCATTTGTATCTCCCGACTCTGCGTCTAATATCGCACACATGCACGTCCCCTCTTGAGTATTGTGGAAATTACTCACACCGTTACAAGTGAACAATATATTTTTATGCGACAGAAATCGGAATCTGGATCTCTTAAAATATCAACCGGAAGCTGCGATCATTTTTCGCCCGCGTAATCGTCGAATCTCATTAACATTAAGAGAGATTTCGATCGGGCTTTGTTTTCTCCTCTCCCTCCCTCACTCTCTCTCTCTCTCTCTCTCTCATCAACGCATAATCTCCGTGTAGATTCGCGCGTGCAGGTCGAAAAACAATTACCCACACATCGCGCATTTAACGTTTCACCCTGACGTAGCATAGCACGTAGGCTTTAATAAACTTCATAAATCAAACAGCAACGCGGTAGTTTCTTTAGCGGCCCTCCCCTCCTCCCGCAACAATGTGCACGCCGTTCGGATACCACGCGCGATGGTAATTACCAGAAAAGAAAAAAAAAAAAAAAAGAAGGAAAGGGAGAAAGAAAGAAGGAAAAAAGCAGTAACCAACTCCGACAACGCGGAGAAAGCGGAGTTTCGCGTGAAACTCTGCAGGATAATCTTTCACGTTGCGCCCGTTGCGGAAGTGCATAATTCGGCCTGTTCGCGGATTATGCAAACGAGCTACCGAAATGCAAGGCCACCGAGAACGGATGAGACGTTGAAAACAAACGCAAGCGCGAGTTAGCGATTATCGCGATCGCGCCATCTTTTTTCCCGCCCGCGCATATTTTCTCCCCTCGGTCTATCCATCATCGAGCATCCCCTCAATGCACGTTTCAAAAGACGTGTCGTCCTAAAAAAATCGCTTAGCCGGAATCGCTAATACACGTAGGTACCCAAAGGGTTAACGATCACGTAGCTGGTCGACAAAATTCAAGTCTGACTTGGCCGTTTATCGAATTCTCAGACGCGATTACTTTTTAACGGATATTATTACTCGCTGCGTGACGGAGCAGCGGACTAAAGTCCCCCAGGCGCTTCAAGTTTAAAATGTTTTGGGCGCTAAACCAGCGCATCGGACGCCAGCGGCGATCCGAGCGGATGCCGTTCGCTCGCGCGAATCAATTTCATAGCGCGAGAAGTCAAACCGTCTCGCCGATGAGTATTACTCGATAACGACCGCCTTGCACCTTCGATGCGAGCGCGCACACGCGCACACACCACGACGACCGCAATAAAACCACAATCGTTATTACGCGATCGTTATTACGGCGCACTTACCGGAAGAATCTCGTCGTCTCGGTATTATCGTCGGTGGCGTAAATGAGACGCCGGCCAATTCCGCCCGTAAAGTTTCGCGATCGGGCGATATTGCCGAGCGCGGTGTGATAGCGACCCGATGAAACTCGGCGGGAATAACTTTCGCGGATTTATCCGCCGTTATTCCGACGACGGTGCGGGCGTGATCGTGAGAACCGTCGGACGCGTTCCGACGGTCTAGACGGAAAGACGCGTCCTGGATTTATCCTCCTCGTGATGTCGCTTATGATATTAAATTTTCCTGAGACGTCGCGTAACGTTTAAGAGCATCTGTCGCTATAAGTCTGTCTCGCGAGACATCGTCCGCTGGAAACGTCACTGCAGCCTGCTTCTCGCTACCAGCTCGGATTATTTATCAGGGAGACGGTCCGGGAAACCAAGCGAGATCGTTTCAGACGAGAACGTTATTAAAACGCTCATCAGCGTCTTTTGTGTTATTATTTCTTTCGATCCGTTTGGCTCACTCGAGAAATTATATCGCGATTATATTCGGAGAGGCGATTCAGACACGTCGAGAGGAATCGTCGAGTGCCGTGAACGCGTGAGTCGGGTTTCACCGAAAAATCCAACGGGGAATTCTTCGACCGTCCCAGTCCATCTTCCAGCCGAACCGTTCCCGTGTCTCTCGATCTCTCGATTCCGCAGTCGCAGCCAAGAACACCGCGAGTGACTGTGAATAATTGAAAGCGGGACACATCCACCAGCCGCGCGAAGTAGGTTAATAGTGCCGGGTGACTGAAATTATATGTTTGCATATCGCAATTGCGAAGGAAAAAGTACTCTCACGATCGAGCAGGTCGGGGGCAAAGGGGTTAACGTAACCCGCGCGCCGCGACTACGGCTTAATCTGATTCCGAGTTGCAGTTGTAGCGCGCGCGTAGCTGCCGCGCGATCCCGCATTTTACACATTTTGAAGTCAGATACGGCCGGGCTGATAAGCGTTATTCATTGGGTCATGCTCTCTCTCTCTCTCTTTCTCTCTCTCTCTGCAACGCATGCGTTCGCACTAACTCCGACTGCCAACTCCGAGAGCGCCTACCAGCTAACGTGGCTCGCCGCCTCGTCGAACATTCGCTCCGATCTACGGCCGGGCTTCAATAGCGCGCCGCATTTAATGTACCGTAAAGCGAGGTTACTTTGTGGTCGGGCGGCGTTACCGCGAGACGATTTTGCCGCGAAAGAGTAGAGCGAATGGCCCGGTGCGCCGGTATTAAATGCAATACTCGGCTAGTAATTAATGGCAGATTTAGCTAACGCCAAACACGGCAAAACGCTGAGCTAGGTTAATACCGAATTTAGCTAATGCCGCTACAGCTTGTTCGGCTAATGCCAAATATAGACGGCGACTAATTTAGTTAATATCCAATTACGATTGCATGTGCACGCGTCGCGAAAGTACGGCGTTTAACTGTGAGACCGTTGCGCCGATACGCGAATCGCCGCGCGTCGCCGAGTGTCCTTCGCGGAGAAATCGCCATATGCCGCAAATCGTGTGTACGCAGACTGCGTCTCTTTACACGAAAGACTCGAAGATTAGAGGCTTTGCAGTTTCTCGTGGGACGCTCGGCCAATGTATAAGTCCGTGATCGCAAAGTGTCTCCGTCGAATGCGCTCCTCGCGTTAACCGCCTTTCACTCGACACCGATCGTCTTCATCGCGCGAGGATTCTTCAATTCGGACGCGGGGAGAGGAGGGCGGGGGCGGGGATTACGCGGCGAAGAACAATGAAAAAATAATTCCAATTTCAGTGCGCAGGTATGGGTCGATGAAAGATGCAAACGCGCGTAGAGAGGCCGGTATAATTAACACCGGCGCAACTCGATGCCGCGATGAATGATAGATAAAAATCCGCGCGCCCTTCTCGCCGTCAAGGAACCTGGCGTCGCGGCGGTCATGGACACACACGTACGCACACCCGTGTGCGCACGTACACACACACACACACACACCACGTGTAGGGCGGATAGAAAAGTTAGGCGGGCCTCGTTGCATATTCAACGGGCGATTTTCCGCCGTGGGCAACGCGCGCGGCGGTGGCCGCGCGGCGAATACTTTCCGCGCGTTAGAGATTTTCCCGGGCGTTTCTCTCCTGTTTGACGGGCGGCGTAACCTTCGCTTTGTCCGTCGCGAAGTTCCCAGCCTTCGGCGGGATCGGGATGTTCCGATACATCGAGGCCGCGGGCCGTATCGTGTAATTCGCCGTTTTACTTTAGCGGCGCCGCTTTACACTCGCGCGAGCAAGCGGGCGGCCGGGCGTAGTTTACAAAAGCGGTTTAAAGTTCCGCAACGGCGAAGAAACTCCGGTTTAATTTGGCGCGCATTAATGCGCCCGCAGGAACTTTGCCGGAAAGTTCCGTTCGCGGCCGTAGCAACGCTTTTTCTTCACGCTTCTTTCCATCGATTGAACGGGGCGAAGAGCGGGCGGGCGGGCGGGCGGCTGGCTGACTCTGGCTGGCTGACTGACTGGTTGGCTGGTTGGTTGGATGGACGGATGAACGGACGGATGGATGGATACAGAAAAGAGGAGGCAAAGTCCTCGAGAGCGAGCACTCGACGTGAAACTCGAAACGTTGCGCGGGAGAATTGACTCTTTGACCGCGCGAGAAATCGCGTGTCATCGGCGAGCTGTGAAATGTCGCGTGGGCAATTGGAAACCGCTACCGGACCGATTGTTCAAGCGCGATCTCTCTTCCACAGCGTGCAGATGTTACCGAGATATTACTAATGTGTACGTTTATGAACATTAATCTGGCCCTTTTTCTTCGTATTATGTCAACGACGCGATAGAAACGTGACAGTACGCTGTTTGCAACGTCGCTTGCTTCGGTTAAGCAATAATCTCCCGCTCGGATGTGTGCTCGCTGCGGCTCGAAGTAACATTTATTCCGTGTTCAACCTCCGACGGGTTAATATCTGGTATCGCGTGGTATCGAGCCTCGCGTCGGGGAATCGATCCGGCCGGAGACAATTCGAATTCACCGTCGCCGTCGTCGGCGGCGGTGAATCACGGGGGCGGGCGGGCGGCTCTCGGATTTCAATCGGGTCCGCGTCGTGGACGAACGCGCAGCAGCAGCAGCAGCAACCGAACGTCGAGGGAGCGTCCGGGAGCGAGCACGTACATGGCGCGCGTGGCGCTTACACGCGGATTTAGCCTCCGAAAAGCTTCCAGGCGAACCGTACACGAATATGAACAAACCGACGAGCGCGCTCCGCCGCCAGGGGAAAACCGGGGTTGGCGGTTACCCCCAGAGACCAAAGAGGGGGCGGGAAAGAGACAGAGAGAGAGACAGAGAGAGAGACACACACAGAGAGAGAGAGAGAGAGAGAGAGAGAGAGAGAGAGAGAGAGAGAAGGAGGGAGGGAGGGAGAGAGAGAGAGAGAGAGAGGGGGGGAGTAGGAGGTGGCAGTAGCGGGCGGGGTTTTAGCTTCTCTTTCGCCCCGCGCCTCGAAGGGTGAGTTGACTTAGCAAAAAGGTCTCGAGCAGCGCTCGTATGAATGTTAACGAGGACGCGATCGGAAAAAAGGGACGGGCAGGGAGTGGGGGTGACGGGAGGAGACGGTGGAGGGAGAGGAAAGAGGAACGAAATGGATGGAAGGCGATTTCAGGTGCGGATACGCGGACAAATCGGGTCAAGAGCGCGAAGACGAGGCGAGGCGCAGAGAGCGCGCTTAAGGGCACAGAGAGAAAAGAGAGTGACGAGGAGGGCTGGCGCTCGGAAAAGGACAGAGACTGAGGAAAACTCGTGGAAAGAGGGTTAACGGACAGAGAGCGCGCGTGCACCCAAGAGAGAGAGAGAGAGAGAGAGAGAGAGAGAAGAGGGGGAATTCAGAGGAAGAGAGAACATTACCGAGAAACAATAGAACGATCGGCCGGGGTTGCGCGAGAGATCGTTTTATTATCGCGACTCGCTCCCGCGCTCCTCGCGTCTTAATAAAGCCGAGACCATCTCGGTTTCTTTTTCTCTCGCTTTTTAGCAAAAAGCCGCCCGCAACCTCTCTCTCTCTCTCTCTCTCTTTCTTTCCTCTTTCTCGACTTCTCTAAACCCTCCATTATCCTCCTTTTATCGTGCCTGCGTACCGCGACCGTCGTGGAAGCGACTAACACAAGCCTCTCAATAGCGGTGTAGAATCGAACGTAATCTATTAAATAGATAACGCCACCACCTCCGTTCCCCGTCAGATCTCTCAGACTCCCCTCATCCCTCGCTCCTCGGCGATTTCCGCGCGACGCGCTCGGCAGAATGCGATAAATGCGGCTCGCGCGGAAAAGAAGAAGATAAGATGTTGCTGGAAATACAGCGTGAAATTCTCCATATGCCCCGGAGAATGTTGCTCGAACATCGAAATATATATATATATATATTCAAACGCGAAATGCCTTCGGATTATCGCCCCGTTCGTTCGACTCGCGGATATACATCCGTCGCAACTCTTTTTTCGCGCGGGGGTTCAAACGAAATTCTTCCAATTGTTCGCATACATGGCATCGTGCGAACGCGAGAAATAACGTGCGAAGAAATAACGCGATTACACGCGGATGCAAAATCGTTTGGATAGCTTTGCAGCTAGTTACTTAACGTGCTCTCGAAGAGATAAGGGTGTCGCCAAGTGTAGGGGTGAGGCAGGGGATGAGAAGGGGAGAGGCCTGAGCGCCGCGGCGTCGCCGGCTTATTCCGGAGTTATTTTTCACGGGGCGTTGAAAAATTGCCGTCACTCGAAAATCGGAAATCGATTACGCCGGGCGATTCGAGACGCGCGGGAGAGCGAAACTGATGGCGCCTCCAGCCAGCACGCCGCACCGCCGGCGAAACGCCATCGGCTTCTCTCCTCGGCGGGACGAGTGTGAGAGATGGATTCTCCCTTCTTGACAAGAGATCGACGATGGATAGAGAGTCGTACATAAATCGCAGTCCACGCGCCGGGACGACGCGTCGGAACGAATTAATCCGCGCGAATCAGGATTTCTTTTTTATCCTCTCTTCCACCTCCCCCCCTCTCTCTCTCTCTCTCTCTCTCTCGCGAGGTCGACCGAGGCGGCTCCGGTATTCGCGATAGCGGACCGAGATAGCGCACCGTCGCGTTTGATCGCGAATTCTCCACACTGTTTGGCGAACAATTTAATATGCGCCGCTAACTCGTTCCAACCGCGCAAAGTGCATGTGGAATAAGCGCGAGGTATCGCCCGCTAGGAGAGATATGGAAAGGAAACCGCACGAGTGCACGCGCATTGTGTATTCTCCTCGTGTTCTATTCTCGTTGCGTTTAATCTCTGCGTATCAGAAGCGGCGTAGAAGAATAACACGCGATTTTATTCGAGGAGGAAATTTATAAGAAAGAGAGAGAGAGAGAGAGAGAGAGAGAGAGAGAGAGAGAGAGAGAGAGAGAGAGAGAGAGAGAGAGGGAGAGAGACATAGTAAGCGGGGTGAGAAACGGCGAGGGAGGGAGAGAGATAAATTGCGCGCGGGTAAGATCATCGTCGAGATCGCGTTGAATTCCTGTTGAAAAATACCTTCGCACACGCGTCGACCGCGTGTAAAAATTGTTATTATTAGCGTCTCGTCGTTCTCTCGTAAAGCCGCTGTCGAGAGCATTAGCACGTCACGCGGCGGACATACGATTCGAGCTCTTACGACTGTTTACGAGCGATTACTCCGATCGTTAACGAGAGTTAACAAAACTCGGCCAAGTTTCAAATGCGATAATCGTATTTGCAAACTTCACAGATATTCGGCCTATACAGTCCACCTACTAAATACTCCGAGCCGAGTGACGTCACACACACCGCGTGCATACCGAGCACATGTCGAGCTTTCCACGAGCCTTATGATCCAATGCCGCATTATCTTATACCCGATATGTCAATTGACGATTGTAGAGCCGCGGAAGCAAGGAATTGATTGGAAGTATCTGGAGTATACCGGCATGTGTGCGAGAAAATTGCGGCGATCTTCTTTAATCCACTTATTTATAGAAGCAGTAATAGGCGCGCGCAAGCACACATTTTTTATCAGGTGAGCGCAAGAGAGTGTCTCACTCACTCGCACACACACACACACACACACACATCAACGCGAGCGATATCACGTGCCGGCGAGTTTCCCGATATAGTTCTCGATATCCGTGTCGTTTTCTCGATCTTCGAGCCGCGGCGAACCGCGGCGATCGACTAGTTATCGAGTCAAGCAGCCGCAGACAGATGAAGAGATCGATGGTGTCGTATCTGCGCTACTCGTATCGCGAGGCGAAAACGATCATTACAATTCCGATGGGACGTAAACATCGGTTCACGCTCCCGGATTACGTCCCGGGAAGTGGCGTCCTACACATGCACTCTCGCGAAAAACATCCGCGCCTCGTCGTTCGATTCGCAGCCACCCCTCTCGGAAAAAACATCCATACTTCGTTCGGTTCGCTTGAAAATTGAAAGCGGGATTGGCCCGAGAGCCATCGCCACCGGCAGCGGAGGCGGGGATGGCGGAGTCGCGGAGAGAAGATCACGGCAATCTCTTATTTTCCGCGCGACCGATCCATTCGGCGCGAATTGGAAAACGCGAGCGGCAAGAGAACGAAGTTCTCTCGCCCGAGGGAGGACGCGGGCTTTCGCGTTTGGCCGCGTTCCATCGTTTGGTCTGAGAGACACTTTCCATACGGGGTGATGAGGGAGAAACCGGGGCGCGCGCGCGTGTCGCATCGCTGCGGTACATGTCGGTGCTCTGGATTCAACACGGAGCGCACGCTAGCTCCCCCCGACTGATAAGAAATCCCCCCGAGCGAACGAAATTAACCCTTGAACACTAGATTTTGGTTGCTTCCTATTACCAGGACGGGTGAATGTTCGTTCATAATCCTTTTATCATCTTCTTTTTTTACATGAATTGTAAATATTTGATAAAAATCTGTAGCAATGTGTAAACATTTCAGATCACATACAATTTTTTAAAGAAAAAATAATAACTTTCCATTGTAGAAAAACTTTTTTTATTTGAGCGTAAATGATCTAAGATATCTATGAACACACTATAAAGCCTTCCTTTAAAAATACAAAAAAATATATTAACTTTGGTTCAGTGTGAAAATGAAAATCTTTCGTAAAAAGGTTTCGAGCGCCATAATCAAATTTACTGACATTTAAAAAATACCATCGGATAAATTTTCAACCATCCTAATGTTTGAGGATTGACGGACGGATAAAGATACGCGCATAGACATCGCGATGTAACAAATAATGCACCATCCATTTATTTGAAAGAATTTGTTAAGAATAATCGAGCGAGATATAGAATCGAGAAAGACCAATTCATAATTTGGGCGAATTAATCTCAATTATAATTTTGCGGGACTATCTCTCTCTTCGTTTCGCGAGTCAGCGGGACGAGGTCGAGAAATCTATCGATCGTTACCGTCGTGAATTATTTAGCAGCGGCCATGTCGACGACCGAATCATCGCGGCGCTCGGGGGATGAGCGCGATCACCTTTCCGCCTGTCTAAATTTAGACAGGTGGAGTCGCGCCGATCCGCGCGCGCCTGATCGCGTGAAACTCATTGAACACGGCGGCGGGGACGCAGCGCGCGCGCGCGCGCGCGAGAGAGGGTTGCGGGAAAGGTAGAGAGGACGAGGATGCGACGAAAGGAGGGAAGAGGAGGATGAAAGGGGGACGCGCTTGCACGTGGTTGGGAATCAGATTAGTCACGTAGCGGCGGCTACGAACAAGGAATAACGCGAAAGGGCGATCGCCGTTTGTACACGTTGCTTTCGGCGGGGACGCGCACTGCAATCCTGTGAAACGACGAGGAGTGATGAACAAACTTTGGTTCAAGTGCGAGCAAGAGGAGAACCACGTGTTGCGGATGGACGCGAAAGATGCGGAAAATCCGGCTGGAAATAAAAGGATGAGGATGGACAAATATAAAGAGGGGACGAAGAGACCGAGGAGGAAGCGAAAAGGGAGCGAAGGGCACGCGCACGGCTGAGCAAGCTGTACGGAGAGGAAAGAGCAGAGAGAAGAGCGCGGTGAAAGGTGGAACGAACACACGCCGGAAGTAGGACGAATCGAAAACAGACAAATGGGAAACGGAAAGTTCGAGAGAGCAAAGGCTGAAAGAAATAAATCTGCCGGACGGAGGAAAGAAGGAAAAAAGGAAGGAAGGAAGGAAGGAAGGAAGGAAGTGAAAACAGAGAACAAAACAGAACTAAATAGCACCACGTTGTAACACGATAGGGGAGGAAAATGCGGGATGGCGAGAGAAGATACTGAAGATATACGAGAGAACAGACGTAGAGCGAGGAGACGCGCGGGGAAAATCGCAAAATTGAGATTCAAATAGGCAGACGGCGGCGGCAGCGGTGGAGGAGGAGAGAACGAAAAAAGGGGTGGAAAGAGGCGGAGGAAATCGCGCTACCCACGAGATACGCGCGCGGCTGGAAGAAGGTAGCGGGGAGGGGAGGGGCGGAGGTAGGAGGGAGAAAACGGTGGCAGAACGCGAGAGGAGAAGACGACGGCGGATAACGCGCACGCGGAGGAAAATGCGAGGAGGCGAGCGAGCGGACGAGGTAATGCGCAGTAAATTGGGGCCGCCGCGTGTTGCCGATGTGCCACAAATCTTCGACACAGAGGTCCGCCACGAGAGAGCTACGGTCCTCTCTCTTTTTCTCGTCCAGCCGCGCCGGACGACGGCGAGTTAGGTGGCAAGAGAGGTCGTCGATTCGGACGAAGGACGAACGGGGGTCCCGAGAGTTGTTCGGCCGGTCGTTTGCCGGCACGACGCCGTTCCGTAAGAGCGAGGACCGTTCGTCCGCGTTAACGACCGTCGAAACAACAATGGACGCCAGAGTTATTTTGCTTATCTCGCCGAGACGCGCCGGAGATTTCTCGCATTGATGCGCAAGCTTCACGACGCCAAAAGGCGTGCCAAAAGACGCGCCAAAAGAGCTTTCTCTCTCTCCCTCTCTCTCTCTCTCTCTCCTCTTTCGGTTCCTTCCTTTTTTCGGTGGCTCTCGCAAATTTCAGCCCCGATTCAACCGCGATTCCCGGCAGCCGGCATGAGACTTGTCACGAGACGACAAAAATAACACCGCGCGCTCGATATTTCGTTCATATTTCAATGTGTCGGAATTAGGACGCGCGCGAGTCGTCCTTCAATAGCTCGGGAAACGGTGAAAGAAATGTCTGCCGCGTTTGAAGAACGCGCGGCGTATGCCACGTCGTTCTCCCCGATCCCTAAGTGCACATCGTTACTGCCCGAGGATATCGATCTAAGCGTAACACCGCGACCGGTCGGACGCGTCGTCAATCCGACCGTTCTCATTCGTGCTTCTGATTTCCAGCTCATTGACATTTCGTTAGTGCGCGTGCCAGAGCCATGTTGACACACACACACACACATATATATATATATATATATATATATACGGCGGGATATAAAATTGCTAAATTGCATCGACGCGATATCGGAGAGTAGAACGCCCTGATATCCGTGCAATCAGATCTCATGTTCGCCGAGTCGTCTCCTGAAGGAAAGCAGCTCGGAGGGAAAATAAGCTGGAGAGCGCAAAAATCGATTTCAGACCATTTCCCAACGCGCAAGAGATCGTCCTCGTTTTTCCGCGCGTGTTCTCGAACAGCGCAGCCCCCGCCCCCCCTCCCCGCTCTCGCACACCTCTCGCTCCGACTTTGCCGAGGAAGCGCGAGCATTTTTCCACGAGGAATCTTATCTTTGCGGAGAGGAACTCGGCTCGCCTCGGGGACGGCGCGGCGTAGCCTGTAATCACGCGCTGTCCACGATGCTTATTATCTCGATATTGTGCCGAGTGTATAATAGGATTACCGATCTATCCGGCGTAAATATTAATTGCTCAGAATGCGGCACGGCGACGTAAGTGGCGGCCGTAAATTGCCCGGCAGCGCCTCCCCTTTGCCGCGCTTATAAATCCTCGTCACCGTGCACCAGCGCACCGCCGGGGGTAGGGGAGGAAAAGGAGGGGGAGAAGATGGGATCCTCTTCACGGTGTGTGTCCCAGGTGGTCCGCAACATCGGCAGAGATACAAGGTGGACTGGCAGCCGTTTACGGCAATTACGGCCGATAATACAGTTGCCAAGTCTCGCGGGCAATAACCGACCAACGGCGAGCGTTTCTCAATCAACGTGCGCGGCATGATGACTCGTGTGCCGAAAACCCGTCTGCATTTTCCCATTGAAATTGCGAGGACCTGCGAAAACGCGGTGCGCGACGCCGTTGGTCCGTTGCAACTGACGCGGAGACGAAACGGACAAACTGTTTTCAGTAGCAAGTTGAAATTTTGCTTCCACATTAATCCCGCGAGTTCCGTCAACTCGTCAAGTAACGGAGAACCAGCAACGGAGAAATTCTAGATAAAATCACTTTGATACCGCGGATGTTTACACTCACTGTCGTTGCTTTTATGCTGAGACTTCGAGAAGTAATAACACATCGTGTAACTTGAAGATTCTCCAAGTCCAAGATGGATCTTATTAATGCGCGATCGAAATCAATGCAGTAAGATTAGAAAACAAAGAAAAAAGAGAAAAATGAAACAGGGGAGGAACGACGTGCGGTTCGATATACAGCCCAAATATAAATAGCAGAAATATTCCTTACGATATCGGCGTGAGCGATGAACATTTCATCGACGATTCCACCCAATGATCCAATCGAAATCTAACGGCTTGGTAACGGCTCCGCCGTAAACTAGCAGCGGGATCGCACTCCCGCCTTTATTGTCGTCGATGCCGATGGCGGCCGGAAATTCCGCCGTCCGTAAAAATGCTATGCTAGTCGCGCGAGTAATTGCATGCGAGTGGCCGCGAGTGAACGACGTCTTTCGGCGTGCTCTCGCACGGCCGCCACCGCCGTCGCTGCAAATTTTATCGGCGCGTTATTCGCGAGGTCAGCCCGATCGAGATCATCCTTGCCGCCGTTAACTAACGTTTTACGACGGCCATCAGGGTGGATTACAAAGTGGCGGCTATCGGGGATTTTATGTAATTTTTCGAAGCGCCGGCATATTTATACGCTCGCCAAGAGGAATCATTTTCGGTTTTATGACGGGCGGAGCGGCACTAAAAAACTAATTGCTGAATAACTGAAATAATGCGCGTATACTCGTTTGTGAAACGGAGAGGGGGGAGACGGGAGTGAGGGGGAAGGAGCGACGGAGCAAAGGCATCGGACCGGAAATTTTAACACACCGGCCATAGTAAAGTTTGTAATTTTAAGAGATTAAATATCGAGCGTACTTTCTTCGAGGCGATTTACCGAGAGAAAAAGAGGAAAGAGGACGACTAGCTTGTACTTTTGTCTCCTGTTCATAAGAATAAGAGCTGAATTATGAACGAGAGCATCTCAATATTTTCCTAATAAATAATTAATTTTTCTGCAATCAGCAATGAATTCTCTCTCTCTCTCTCTCTCTCTCTCTCTCTCTCTCTCTCTCTCTCTTTCTCTCTCTCTCTCTCCCTCTCTCCCTCTCTCCCTATCCTTCTCGATTTCCATTTCCCTCGACATTAAAGCGACCCCGGTGACGGTCAAAGGAACATAGCTGTAATATCCTTCCGTGGCGAAATTAATAGGATTTCACCAATGACATCTCATGCTGTGTATTTAATTTCACTAATTAATCTTCTCATCCTCACGTGTCTCTTGCGCGCGTCCGAATGCGAGGATCTAACTCAACGGAGAGACGAGCGCGCCGTTCGGCTCTCCTCCGTCATCTCGAGTCGCGTCGCGAATAACTACACTGCGACTCCATGCGGAAAACGCTACAGTTTCGCAGGGGCGGTCGATCGATTCCACGACGTCCTAAATCTCTATCCACCTTCGATGGCATACAAAGCCTCGTCTGAGCCTCGGCGGCAACGGGCGCACAATGCGAGCGATTTTGATTTATCTATCGTTTGGGTTGCTGTGGTTTTCCCGCTCATGTGTGTGTGTGTGTGTGCGCGCTTATATGTGTACACGCACGCACATTTATACGTGGGTGCGTGCACGTACGTCTAGCCGGAAAGGGAGTAGCTGGAAGGGACCGGAGGCAGAACACTGGAAACGCAAGTACGACGATGGCTGCATGGATTGGACGCAACGGGGTGTATGATAATCGTAAAGGGATAGAGAGAGGATGTGATTCTCTTTCGCTTTTCAACACTCACCGCGGGTCTTCGTCGTCTCTCCACCCTCCAACCGCTCTGTCTCATCCTCGACCCCTCTTGAACACGCCGTTCTGAAATCGCTTCTCCCGAGACTGCCGGTCGCTCGTTAATGCTCGCGTGTGTTCAATGCGTTACTGAATTCTATCCCTATCGGGCGTTAGCCAGCCTTTCCCTTCTTCCTCCCCTCCGCTTCACCCTCTCAGGCCTTCTTCCCACCCCTCTCTCCAGTCTGCGTCAAGAAGTACCCCCCCCCAACCGTCTCGCGAGCGAAGCCACAGCGAGCGAATCTCTCTGATAAATCGCAATTAGTCGACCAGTCAACATTCGCGAAAACGACTACACGCGAGGGAGATCAGCCCCAATTTCGTCTATCGAGCATCTAAATTGCAATTTCCGGTCTCTTTCGTAATTATCGAAAAGCATTTATTGAGAAATAATTGAAAGATATTTACCGGAAGATTATCGAAAAATAATTACACTTATCAGATATTAAAGTCCCGCTCTCTGGAAGAAAGATCGCGTCCGTTCTTGCTTCTCTCTCACGCGGACACTATTGCGCGCGTCAAGCTATAAATTCAGCTGTGTTCCTCGGGATTAACGTTCGGCCGCGCGCGGTCGTTCCGTAACGACGACAACGACATCGCGAGGTCGCTCGAAATGCGCGCGCGCGCTCTCGTTCCCGCCTCGGAAAGCGGCGGATTTATGAAGAGAAAATAACGTCCACCGTCGCGTCGCGTCGAGCCGCGCCGGCTGGTTGGCTGGCGATGCGGGTTTTTCTTCAACTTCCGCGATCAGTTACACGGTAGTCGGAGATTGCAGCTGGGTGCGCGCAGCCGGGCTAATATGCGAGCGCGGAAATGGTCCCGGGAGAAATTTGTAGGCGCCGCCGTCGGCGCCTGAGCGGAATTCTTTTCGGCGGAACGCCCGGGCCCTTCTCCCCCCTCGCGCGCTCCCCCCCCCCGAAACTCGCATTCCGGCGACTTTCACATCCCGCGCGCTTGCATACGCGCAGCCCTCGCACGCGCGCGCGCGCGAACGGCGAGAGAATGACAAAAAGTGCGGACGTGATCGAAGCGCCGAGGATATTGATTAAAAAGTCGGGGGAGAGATGCGCCGCTATTGATGCGCCGTTCCCCTCTTCTCTTTCCGCCTTTTCGGTTTGTATATCTACCCTTTGTGGCCGCGCTCCGGTCCGTGTTGCGAGTCTACGTCCGTTATTTCCCGTACGTTCATATTACTCCCGGGTGTGAATATATTTTGGTAGCGGCGCGTCGTCATCGCGCATTCGTTAGACGATGAAATGTCGAAGCGAGCGCAACCTGTCGCACGAGTAACTGAATTTCGACAGACCGACTGCGAAGGAACGGCTCGACGATCATCCGGGGGTGAGAAGATTACATTTCGCGACACTGCTGTACACGTTCAGCAAAATACACAGCCGGTCGGGTGCCCAGCTGAAGCGCAATGTGTCTGTGAAGTTAGTACGTCAAACTATTAATATTAATATGAAAAAAAAAAAAAAAAAAAAAAAAAAAAAACAAGTAGAGTTCTAGTAGCACTTTTCTACAGTTCCCTGATGACGAAAAAAATACTTCTGCAATGTTACACCCAAAAAATCAAAAATAAAAATACAACGTGTTTTTTTTCATATTTATAGTTTGACGTGCTGAGTTCACAGGCACAAGCGCAATATCGTACGCGAGACTAATAACTGGCGACGTTCAAGACAGCCGCGCTCCGACGCGCAGCCCTGAAAGTTTATAAAAAATATAGAATCCCCAGCTTGTTACAGCAAAGATGGAAGGAACCGCGGGGTGTTGCAGCGGAACACGCGAGCGCGCACGGCGACGGAAGATCTCCTAAATCAATTAGCACGAGAACGGTTTAATTCTACGAGCGTGTGCTACGGTGTGTTCTCGGACTTAACATGCCGGCCGAAACCTCCCATCCATCTCGCGGGGTTTTCCGGGGTTTACCGGCAACAACGATCCACACACCGCCCCCAGCTCGCGCTCGCGCGTACACGTCACGGCCGCTCCCACCTTCCTTTGATTAAAGCTTTCAAGACGATTTTTGCCCCCTGCTGCAAATTTACGAGTGGACATGCGCGCGCGTAGAGTGTCGCTTTATAATTAGTTTCTCTATGAGAACTCGTGGCTAATGCGCATCATGTGCGACTGCGGCGGATATCGACCAGACGGCGAAGAAGCGCGATTGCGCTCGGAAATAATGCAGATATAACGCGAGAGTTGTCAACAACAATCGCAGGTACGCGTCGATACGCGTCGCCGTGTTAAAACGCGTGTTCCTTGTCGCGTGGTGCAACGACCTTTCCGCTGCGGACTTTCCGTTCGAGCCGATATACAGCGGAAATATTGTAGCGGAATTTACGATGAAACACCCTTGTACTCTCTCGGATCATGCTCATTATTATACACGTATACGTACGTTATTCGACAAAGAAAAATTGCAAACACGATAATGTGCGCGACACAACATACCGCCGCCGGCCGCGCCGCGCGGAGACGACAAGTCGCGTAATAAAATCAATCGTCGGCGCGGAGCACGTTAAGAATCTCACAGCGCGCGTCGATCTCACGCGATGCGCACCCTTTCCTTTCACGCCCCGCTCCCCGAACTCGTGTCGCCGTCTCGACACTCTTGACACCCGATAGCGGAGAGATAACTTCCGGCAGCCGGCTCGCGCGGCTAATCCCTCCGCTTGCCTGCTTAATTAACACATCCCGTACTTGGCCCGCGCACTACACAAATACCGACGCGCTTCACTTTATAATATAAAGAGCCCTTTTAAAGAAATTCCGTCTCCCATTAATTTCCCGAAACAAAGCCAGCCGGAACAATCTCGCCGGGGCGACGGTTGCGCTCGGTCGTTGCGACGTGAAAATTTAAAACGTGCTCTCTCCGCTGCGCGAGGTTAAAGAGAGCACGCGAAAGGCGCCGGGATGCAAAACTGGCTTCCGCCTGCGGCGTGAGTCGCGCCTCTCTCGCGAGAAGAAAGAGAGAAGGAGAAAGAGAGAGAGAGAGAGAGAGAGAGAGAGAGAGAGAGAGAGATTCCGAGCGGGGTGCGCGTCGCGCGTAAATATCCGCGCGCGCGTTGTAGCCGGTCCCTTAATTGGCGCAAGGATGCGGAGGACAGGACGCAGGGGCTGGCGGGAGGAGGAGTAGCCTCTCGGTGGAGGGGGGGGGGTTACCCGCGGCAAGGAACCGCGGTCCGGAATCGTAAATACTTTCTCGTACTCACCCATATTTCGCGCGACGACGGTGCAGCCGTTGGTTAAGAGCCACGTAAGCAGCAGCCCGCCGAGGATCGGCGCTCCTTTCCGTCGACCCTTGCGGCACTCCATCGTGAGGTTCCGAGCTCCGACTACGCCTGAAAGCAAAAAAAGAAGCAACGATCACGTGTCGTGCTCACAAGAGCAGCGCGACGCGGCGCGCTGCCGCGCTCCCGATCCTCTCTCCTTCTCGCGCCAACGGCGCGCGCTCGTCCCGCGGTGCATCGCGATTTCCGAGAACGCGTACGCTCGGTATGCGCCGTGAGATCGCGCGGCACGTTATTATTGCATTTACGTAAATCGCACACTTTACCGGGGTAGACGGGCAGGTAGGCCGCGACGCGACGCGGCGCGGCGCGGCGCCTTTCTCGCGGGCAGACGCGTGCCGACTTACGGCCGCGACTTGCGAGGAAATCGCGATACCCGCGCGAAACCGGTGAGACTAGATTCGAGCGGAGATACGCTCGGCGCGTATATCGTGGATTGAATTAAAATATGGATAGAGGAACGCCGCGCCGGCCGGCCGCGTGAACGGCGTTCACGAAACGTGAAACAGGCGCGCCACACGTTGTTTCGCTCGCGTCGAGCAAGATAATTGGGTCTTGATTGTTTCGTTTTTTCTTCTTCCTTCATTAACGCGAGATGAGATATCAGCGAGAGGCCGGAATTTCAGCCACACATTCCAGATTGCCCGCGACACGGGAATGACGCTGTTTAGCGCGATATTATTTTCTAAACAGAACTCGCGCACGCGAGTTCCGTGGTTTTCCGCGGCTCGCCGCGCCGTCCCGAAACTCGTCCGATTTCGCTTCGTTGCAACGCTGCACGCTGTTTTTATTCGACGGCATCGCATCATGTCGTGTCGCGCGGTCTGCAAATTCCGGAACGCTGACGCCAAAATTGTTTTCCTTTTTCGCCTTCGTTAACCCACATTCACGCGAACATACGCGGGCGCGCGCACGCCAAACCCCTTTCGTTTCGCTCGACGTGCGGATTAAGCTGATTTATAGTGTTTACCGACGATGCTCGCTCGATTTTTCCTGCGGAGTGACGCGTGCGCGCGCGTCGTCGACCTATCGACTTGTCGGCCGGAAAAAAGGAGAAGAGAAGAGAGACGAGAGAAACAAGAAGCCAAAGAAGCACGCGCGAAATTTGCACGAAGAAACGGCACGGAAAGGGAAGCCGAAGGGGGGAGCGGCGCGGATTACGCGTGAAATTGCGCGCTTTCGCGAGCGTCGCGCGGATGTTAAATCTTCGGTAAAGCGCGTCCGCGCTTACAGAGGCAAGAAGGAGGCGGGCGTCGCTGTTCTACGGGAAGATGAGAGTGGTACGCTTTAGTAGAGCGGACGGGCGGGCGAGGGAGGGGGGGAGCAGAGAATACTTTACTTGAAAGATACGACAAGCGTATAAAATTACTTTAGAGGAATAGCCTTTGAAGCCTTTGAAGCGTCAGTCGATAGCCTCGTGACATCGCAGCCGCAATCGATGCAAATCGGTTTGCGCACAACCCGTATGTTTCACAGATTCGAGTGGACATTTCCGAAGAAATAACACCGACGACAAATTTACCGTGTTCGGTGTTAAATTAGCGCCTCTCGAAAGATGAGAAAACCGGTCGATACTCTCTCGTCTCGATCTCCGGCAACATTCGACGTTCCTCGGTGAAATTTCGAGCGAAAAATGAAGGTTTCGTAAATCGCTGAACGCGGTACGACGCGAGAGGAAGCTCCGCGAAGACCCTTCGGCGCATCTTGAATATCTGATTCCACATGAGCTGCAGTTTCCGCTGAAAAAAACCCGCCGAAAATGTCGGAATCTCGCGGAGCGAGATGCGAGCGTATCGCGAGAGGACGAGCAACCATCTCGATTACACGGCTGCGGGAGGAAGAGAGAGAGGGAGAGAGAGAGAGAGAGAGAGAGAGAGAGAGAGAGAGAGAGAGAAAATGAGAGGAAGTTCATCGGGCCGCGACCGCCGGCGCATCACGGCGGATCACTCCGCAGATTGCATCGGTCGGCGCGGCGCTTTTCCGCGGCCGCGGAAGTGCAGCAACGCGAGGCATCTGGAGCGCTGCCAGTTCGTTTCGAGTGGACCGCGTTAATTTTTCCGACGAGTCTAATTAAGACCCCCCCCTCCCTCCCGCCACGACGCTGCCTCTCACTCCTGCTCGGACCTACTCCTCTCTTACTCCCTCCGCCCTTCCCCCACTCTCTGTCTCTCTCTCTCTCTTTCTCTCTCTCTCTCTCTCTCTCTCTCTCTCTCTCTCTCTCTCTCTCTCTCTCTTGCTCTCTCTCCCGATGCCGCCCGACGGTACTCACGGCTCTGGTAATGCTCGGTGTTTAGCGCAACCAACGTGAAAGTCGCGTAGCAACGCGATTATCGTCGAAACATCTGTAAATTGCCAGGGTAACGACGATAATTGAATGCGTCGGCTACCTCTCTCTCCGCATACCCCCGCTACGGCCCGGGAAGGGGAGCTAGGCGAGCGGGGTGAAAGAGAGGGAACCCGTGCAACGACGAGCGCAAGCTCTGGCCAACGAAACCGCGCGCGCGCCCTCGCGCACGTTCTCTCTATGTATTACGCATAATTAATCCGGCGATGCTATCTCCTCCTAACCTTGTATCCGTGCGCGCTCGTCGCGCGAATAGAATCGGCGATCCACGATTCTCCTTTCATCAATGTTACCCTCCTCCCCCTCCTCCGCCGCGTATCGCGATGTTGCACACGATGTTGTGCGTGCATGTGCCGGCGCGATGCACCGGCGGCGCGCCGCGATAATCGCGATAAGCTTGATGACAACGCGATTCCCATCTCGGAGGTCGGCGTGAGCAAGAGAGAGCAGAGTAGAGCGGAATGAGAGAGAGAGAGAGAGAGAGATGGGGGGGGGAGGGAGATCGTTTGTTAAAAAGGGACGAAGGGAGAGAGGGGAGGCAGGACGTACGCGGTTAGCGTACGCGCTCGACGCACAATCGAACGAGAGGTAATCTCGCGGCGCGACCATATACTATATATATATATATATATATATATATATATATGTATACTCATATATTTTTTGGTCCGTTGCCTTTAATACTATTCCGCCGCGGATTTTTCAGATCGGTAATCGAGCGCCTTTGGCAGGAATTTCCAACGACGCATTTCGCGATGCATCTCCGGAGGTTCTCTCTCCGTTGGCGCTTTTATCGAGCCGAAGCATCGCTGCGCTCTTGCTTCTCTCTTCAGACCATCTCCAGAAAAAAATGCTTTCGAGTGCAGCGAGCTATTCTGGCCTCTGCATGCTTAGCGCCTGAATCGCGCGCCGAAATATGAAAAAAAGAAGGAAAAAAGGAGAGCGCGCGACGAGAGTCGCGGCGCGGAAAGCGCGTTTCGTTTCCCGCGAGCCGAGTATCCGCAACGGAGAGCAATTTGTTTGCGTGACGTCCCGAAAAATAGCGAAAGAGACTCGTCGATATGCGCAAAACGAGTTCTCGCAATCGTCGTCATCTGTACAACGTACAGTCGTCGTCGTCGTTCCGAGCATTCCGCGTATTGTGCGTATTTGTAATAACATACAAAAGATGCATAGAAGAGCAACTTGTTTCCGACGTGGCATATTTTTCTCCGTGCGCGGGAGGAAGTTAAGATAACATTCAACAGCGTGTGCTCTCTTTTTCATAAACATCCTACCGAACCGGAGGGCGTCGCGCTCTGATACTTAGAATGCAATAAATAATTCAACAATAACTTCGGCGTCGCGTCAGACCGCGTTGAGGCGAGGGAGAAACGGCGCGCCTCCGCCGCCGCCGCCGCCGCCGCCGCCGCCGCCGACGCCGACGCGGCCGCGCTGTTCGGATGAAAACATAAATCTACATATTATTAAAGCAGCGGCGATCAAAGCGATCGAAATAATGCAGATTATCAGAAAACGCCGGTGCCGCGGCAATTTCTGCAGGCACTTAAAATCATTTCGACGCCTCTCGCCGATGAATATTGAACAGCCACGCACCTGCCGGCCGCCTCCCCTTTCCAATCACTCGCGTGTCCCCCTGCGCGCCCCTTCAACCTCCCTGCCCCCTCCTCGCACTCTCCCTCTCTCATTCTTTGTCTCTCTCGCTTGCTCGCTCTCGTATCGCAATGATTTCGAGCACGAACTCGTCCATCATCGACGACCTCGTGCAAAATCATGCAACGACGAATTGGACGATTGCGACGAGGGTTACGAACGATGAACAGGGGTAGGTAGGGGAGATGAGTAGCGCGAGGGGAGGGTGCGGGAAGAGTTAGAGGGAAGCGAAAATTATTTGTTGAAAATCACATTAACGAATCGGCGAAATACAATGTGCGCGCGGCCGCAGCGGCCTCGCGAGTTTCAATTTTACACCCAGGCGCATTTTAATGCATGTCGCGTCGCGCGCAGAGCCTGGGACTCCGATCGGCGTGCAATTAAAAATAATTGACGACGACAACGAGCCGACGCGCTTCGCGCTGGATTGCACGGGAAATTAACTCGCAATTTCCCCCGTCGGAAAATCCGTCCTCGCGAGTCTCACGTCGCGCGTCCAGCGAAACGACAAACGGAGGACGCGGGACCGTCGCGTGCACGCGCAGACAACCCTCCCCCTCCCCCCCCTCTCTCTCTCTCTCGAAATGATCATTCCTGGGATGATATTACAGCCGACATAAAGCACTCTCTGTTTTATCCCGATCGAGGAAAAAGGAAAAAAGGAAGAAACCGCGTTTTTATTCAAACGATTCGACGACGAGCGCGACCGTGCCGACCGATTGATTTTCCGCGCGTGCGCGCGCGCGCGCTTTCGCGCGCCCCGGGGAAATAAAGCGCTTTATGGAATTTCGGGCTCGCGTTCGCGAGTCTCGCCGAGATCGAAGTTTACGCGCTGTTCGATCCTCTCCCTGGCTGGCTCATTCGAATTCGAAGCCGACGTCGCATAGCCGAGACATCTTTCGCGAAACTGTCGGCTTATCGAGGTGCCTGCCGAGCGCGCCGATACATCCCCCGGTGTTTCGATCGCGAGAACTTGGAAGGAACAGCCCAGAGGAAACGGATGAGGAGCAACGGCTGGGGTGAAGAAGCAGGAGGTACGTGGAGGCGCACAGGAAGCCGGTATATATACACACTGCATGCGAAAATGTCGGGCGCAATTTCTGAAATTCCGTCGTGTCGCTTCCCCGCGCCACTCGAATGCCGCCGCATTCGTCCTCCCTCCCTCCCTCCCTCCCTCCCTGCCTGCCGCCGTCGTCGCGCATCGACCTTTCTTCCACGTCGTCCTTGTCGAAGCCTGCCTCTGTCTTACTTTCCCGGGGCTCATCGCGAGCAGACATCCTCGGCGCGACGCGACGCGACGCGACGCGACGTGGAGCTGACACGGTGCTTTGAAAATTTCAGCAGCCGATACCAGGCTTTGTAACTTGAACGCGAGCGAGCGAGCAACTTCGGCGAGAGCGGATTTCAATTTTGTGCCTCGCCATCTCCTCCAGCCTTGCTCTAAACCGGAGACCTGCATGCGGAGACGCGCGCTTGTCGGCGATCACAGCCGCGCGAGGAATTTGCAACGGCTGATAACTGATTTTTACGACGCGCGGCAATTCGGTCGGTGGAAACGCGAGCGCGAACCGGTCGGCGACTTTGCTGTCTATGCTCTCTCGAACGAAATTTCTTCGTCGCAGATTTCCGCGGGGACCAACGAGACTCTGCTCTCTTCTCTTACCACACGAGAAAAATATTCAATGGGAATAAATCGTCCCTCAAAAATACGATATCGCGCGAATCTCCTTCGTTCACTGTAAGCCGTGGAAAAATCGTGCAATGAAATGAAATTAATCTGCATAACGTAACGTGAGCCGTCGCTCTATCACGGGACCGGGGACAGTGTAGAATTTCGCTTAAACGTCGGCCGCCGAAGAGGTCGCGCGAAAAGGCGACAGGCCTCTAAATTAGAAAACTGTCAAATTAGCCTTGATTCATTCGCGGTGTGTATTTGCCGTGCAAATAATCTCTCGTATGGAAGCGCAGGCGCGCGTGCACTCGGCGGAGGTTGAGCTTCGCGCTACTTCGGCACCGGTGCGCTCCGGCGGAACGTAAAGCGATTACGGGCAAGTACCGTAAAGCGCCGATAATTTGAAAGGAACCGAGAGACCCGAAGAACGCCATCGGCGAAGCCCGGAGGAAGGAGGACGGACGCGGAGAGGGACGCGACTGCCGAAAGATTCGTCCTCGCCGTGAACGGCGCGCGGTTGGCCCTGCGGGCAGAATTCGCCGTTTTTTGCGTTGCAGCGCCGTCCGCGAAACGAGTAATCACGTTAACGTTACGTCGTGTAACTTTGCGGAAGTGCGCGTCAGAAATCGCTCGCATACTCCAAGGTATTCGGGCGAATGAGATGCCGCGATAAAACGTCGCCGTCTGGAGCGCGTGAGAATTGCGATGCGTTCTTCATACTCGATATGAAAGTGCATATTGATTCTTATATTGCCGGACAGGGAGAGAGAGAGAGAGAGAGAGAGAGGGGGGGAGGGGAGGGAGGGGGGAAGAGTGCGACAAAGATAAATGAACTCGGAGAACGGGAACAGCGAGCGACGAATTATCGGCGATTTTATCTAGCGAGATGATACAACTGGTATTTGTTAGTATCGTGTCTGATCAACGAGAATACGATCTTGTCGCTGACACGCGACGTACGACGTACTTCACCGCGACCAGGTGCAATGAAGCGTATTGAGTGCGTCCGATGAGAGCGATGCGCACGGTCACGAGTACGTGTGCGAACGTATGAGTGTGTGTGTGTGCGTGCTTGTTTTCTCTCCTCTTCTTAGGTCTTTGTTGATCTCGCAGAAATACCGAGCGTAATAAGTAATGGAGTTATAAGCGAGTATCGGCTTATATATCACACGGTGAAGATATGTCAGGCGATAATACGTAACATCGTATATTCTCGCTCGAAACGTCTCGAGAATGTAAAGGATCTCTCTCTCTCTCTCTCTCTCTCTTTCTCTCTCCGCTAAAATCGACTCCCTTTTATCGTTCCATCATTTTTTCGAGACGGCGTAGTCGTCGCCGTGTCAATTCGCGACGAAAGGGGCTAAAACTGCCGTCAGACAGCGGATGTCATCGACGTCGAGAGACCGTCACGTCGCGTCGCGAGATGAAAAAAAAATTACGCGAACACCGCGGGTAACGATTATATTATTCGTCCCCTTCCGAAGGACTTGATCCTCGCTGCGTGTTCCGCGTGCAAGATCCCGGCTTAGGGGTGCTCCACGGAACGAGGGCTCACTTTTCACTTAAGGACCGGAGCGTGAGGTCGGGGTCCGTCTAACTGCCCCGCATTATTCGTTATTACGACGTGCGTGGAGCGCGAGGGTGGCGGTGGTATCGTTGGTAAATCTGGAAGAGCCGGAGAAAGGAGAGAAGATGAAGAGGAGGAGGAGGAGAAGGAGGAGGAGGAGGAGGAGGAGGAGGAGGAGGAGGAGGAGGAGGAGGAGGAGGAGGAGGAGGAGGAGGAGGAGGAGGAGGAGGAGGAGGAGGAGGAAGAAGAAGAAGAAGGAAAAGAAGGAGGGGCGACAGAGGAGAGAAATGCGATTTATTCATGCTCCCGAGGCTCTCTGAGAGTATACGCGAAAGATTAACGGTTTAGAGTGCATCCTCGGTGGTTTAACGGCGGTCGCGTACTCGGTAGAGACAAAACTTTGCTTCTTTGAAATTTGTTATAGCCTTTCGACGCTAATACCCTTCCAACTGCACTCTCAAATCGCGCCAATCACTTTCGTGTTTCTCTGCACCGCAGCCGAATTCGGTCGCATCTCGTGTGCAAATGTCAAATCAGATAAGTGTCAAGATGCGAATCAGTTTGACTCTTAGAAATTCATGTAAATGAGAAGAGAGAGAAAAAGAAAGAGGGGGAGAGGGAGAGAGGGAGGGAGAGAGAGAGAGAGAGAGAGAGAGAGAGAGAGAGAGAGAGAGAGAGAAAGAGAGAGAGAGTAAGCCGTAGATATATACACATGCGTATAAAGACCGACGCGAGTTCTCAGTGACGGTAGCGGGTTCACTCGTTTATACCGACGTCCCAACCGGGTCTCGTAAGATTTCCGCTGGATAGCAGTCACCGGAAGCCGCCCGCAGTGCCTGGAAGCTGGGAGGACAGCCGGGAGAGAAAAGCAGGAGGAAAGGAAATGCCTGCAGTGACGTGAGTAGTCGTTTGCTCCGGCGGCAACGAGAATAACGCGAGTTAAGCCACCATCCCCCTTGGCCTCTACGCGGCCGCCCTCGGAGAAACGTCGACTTACGGGGGCGGTCGCTTTCGAATTATTTCCTCCTTATTTACTTCCTACCGCCTTTTTGCTCTCTTATCTCTGGTCTCTTATTTTGTCACACCCTACCGTTTGACCCAGAGACAGTAATAACGGATGAAAGATAGGCAAGAAGAGAGCGGGGAAAAAAGGGAGAAAGAGAGAAAGAGGAAGCAAAGATTTCTCTGGAAGGAGTTCAACTAAAACGATTGCGTGGGAGGGTGTTTTTAATCGATAGTCGTGATTGAGTTCAAAGCGGTCGTCGGCACCGCCGCTATTTTTCTTCGTCTTTGCGACTTAAAGTTTCACCTGACCCGACCGGAGTTTTCGTTCGACGACGGTTTAGGAAGCTTCGATAATCTAAAAATGGGACTTTTCGAAATTGCAGCTTGGCTCGATTTAACGCGTCTATAAACTTTCATGTCGAGGTTTCCCAGTAAAGGCATACGTTGCGAGACGAGGAATAAGCAGGTTGTTGGAGACTTATTTAGACTTTCTGTAAAGCCCAAATTGACATTTCAAGATTATTTCATTACTGCCTTGTGATAACGGCGCACGATAAATATTTGCTGTATTGGCGCGGGATAACTCGTATTATTAGCTCGTGCGAGCGGGCGCGCGCGCATAAATCCACTCGCTAATCGCACGGCAATAACAATAATCAAGCGAGATAATCGTTTGATATTAATATCGGCGGACCAGCTCATAATCCAGCGTTTCAACTCCGAATTAAATCGCTCGGTGCATAATGAGCTCGCATCGCGGGCGAATTCTATGATGAAAGGCTCGCCGCTGCCTTTCCGCCGCAACACGCCGAAATTATTCATCAGAAATAAACGCGGAATCGCTCAACCGTACTTAATCGCGAGCTCATTTCTCAGGCTTATATCAGTTGCTGAATTGCTTTTCGTTATCAGCTGGCTGCCTCTCTAACGAACGCGCGGCCCTTGCTATTCTCATTTCGCGCTTGCGACTAATTAAACGTGCGTACGTCGTAAAATATAAATCTCTCGCTTTCCGTTTAACAGCTGTAAAACTTTTATCGCGCCTTTCATACTTCACAGTAGGCAGGATAATTTCGCACCTTTCACGCCGCCCATGATGATGCAACTCATTTACTTTTCCTCTTCGCCAAAGCGAACGTGGAATGTTTCATGAAAAACGAGTGTATGTATCGATGGATTTTTCATTGACCGTTCGAGAGAAAACCTTCCTCCCTCCCTCTCTCTCTTTCTCTCTCTCTCTCTCTCTCTCTCTCTCTCTCTCTCTCTCTCTCTCTCTCTCTCTCTCTCTCTCTCTCTCTTTCGAGAGAATTTCGCTTCACGAAGAGCCTGCGATGTTCTCCACGCTGGTGGGCGGAATTCTTTAAATTAGATATCTCTCGAGTTTGCGGCGGCGAGACAATTTGTGATATTTTCCAGCTCGCTATTTGGGCAGCACACCGCTCGTGCACCTACAAGAGAGAGAGAGAGAGAGAGAGAGAGAGAGAGAGAGAGAGAGAGAGATCTAATCGGCGGCCCTATCGAGACAGGCACAGGTACCCGAGTCGAGCGCGATGCAAATCGCGTCCCGTCTCACCGAGTCTTTCGCATCGCACCGTTTGGCGATAATAAACGGCCGAGTGCAGCTGCGGAATTCCCACTTCCAGGCCAATAAATCTCGGCCCACCGGCGTCTATTTCGTGTTACATCTAATGATTCCGGTTCGCCGCTTCGATTTCACCCCCTCATTCTGCGCGCGACATTAACCCCGTCGACGACGACGACGACGACGACGACGACGACGACGACGACGACGACGACGACGGCGTCGACGACGGTGTGTCTGAATGGCGTGGTAACGATTCCCTTAAAACAATTTATGCGCATTGATTAATAGGATAAAGCTCCAGATCGCGCCTCCCTCGCGCCGAGAGGGTGGGTGAGGGCCTCTCGCTCGAAGGAGGAGGGGGAGATACGGAGAACCTAAGCGCGAAATGCAAGGGACCGTGAAGCCATCAATTTAAGCGCGCATTGGCGCCGGATCGCTGGAGCCCTTAAATTTGGCAGAACCGACAGCCATCCGCTCGGGGCGAAGCGACGGTATCGCGCGAATAAGAAAAGCTCTTGATCCGCCGAGTCCCGCACGCCCCGAACGCGCGATTAATTCCGTCGACTGAGCAGGAATTTATTATCAGCACGGAGGGCGCGTGTGTACGTCCCAATGTCCTCCGGCTGGTGTTAGAGGGCGGCGAGCCGAGACTAGAGAGAGATCGCATTATCGCCTCGCGCAGATGTCGCGAGGCATAGCCGGGCACGATTTTCACGTTCCTGATTGTCCGCGCTCGTCCGAGAGGTAACAATTCTTATCGCGAATCCTCGGATCTTCGACTCGTCTTCGATTTTGATGCCGATACTTTCGCCGTTGCCGTGAGAACAATCTTCTTCGACCGACCCATATGGCGGCAATATGGCGGCGATATGGCGCGAAGAAAGCTTCGGATTTTATATTATATACACCCCGAATTACAATAATCCCGACGCAACGGCAGCCTGGATGATGATCTCAGCGGGTAATCGTGCTGAGGCTGAGATTTGTCGAGAGAAATTAATGTTCTCCCTCGCATATGTGTCGACTGAACGGAATTGACTCGCTCGGTGAATGATCGAGCGTAAACACGCGCTGAATCGCCGAACGCTCAATTGGCGAACTCGCGGAAACTCGCACTCCCCGTCTCTGCCCGACGACGGGCATGTAAAGAAGCGTGTTGGAAGCGATAAAACGCTGCACACAGCGAGATGCCCCGCCGACTGTTTACCGATCGAAGGCGATTATTTACGGCTCCGCGGCTTTCCTTATTCTCTTCCACCTGCGAGGGCGTTTCGAACAATAATAATCCGCGGACTTCGCGCTCCATATTCGTCACGGGTCAATACGCGCCGTCGGAGGCCCGGAAAAAGAGCCGATGCACGAACGAGCGCAGCCACGTACTTGCGCGTATGCGTGCGGACGACGCGCGCGCGTGTGCATCCGCGTGTACGCGCAAAAGCGCCGAAAAGCAGAACTGCATTACCGCCAATGAGCGCGCGCGCGCACACGACAACGACGATTGTTGGCTCCAATTGCACCGCAGTGCACCGCGTTTGAGCATTGCGCTTTCTCTCCCTCTCTCTCTCTCTCTCTCTCTCTCTCTCTCTCTCTCTCCCCCCTCTCTTTCTCTCTCTCTCTCTCCCGTCAAACAATTATCGTCGCCGGCGAAGCGCACCGAACAGCGAACGATTACGCTCCCATTTTAATCTCCTAATTGCGTTCCGCGATATCCCGAACGACGACGTTCGCGAAACAGGAAAGGCGCCGCAAATCCCCCTTTCAACGGAGTCTCGAAAAAAAAAATGGGGGCTGCCGGCAGTGGCCGCGAGTGCCTTTAATGGATAGCTCTTCTCCCGCAACCCTCTCCCCCTCTTGCGCGTTCTTTACCCTCCCGCGTCTTTTTTTTATTATGCCGCCAGAACCGGGAGATCGAGCGGCCGATTCCGGCGAGTTTCTCGCCCCTTCCCCCGTTCTTTCTGATCTCTCCATTTCAATTCGCTCCTCTTCCCGCGAGAAATACTGACAGATGTCTCTCTCTCTCTCTCTCTCTCTCTCTCTCTCTCTCTCTCTCTCTTCTCTCTTCTCTCTCTCTCTCTCTCTCTCTCTCTCTCTCTCTCTCTCTCTCTCTCTCTCTCTCTCTCTCTCTCTCTCTCTCTCTCTCTCTCTCTCTCTCTCTCGGTCTCAACACCTTCTGCGATCCTCCTCCGAGGTAGCATCGGAGACTGAACCTCGTCGGCTGTAAATTGATCGGGACGTGTGTAAAATTCATCGGGACGCATCGTTTGTGAGGAGACAGAAGTCCTTGCTCTGTATTTAATTTTACGCAACTCGTATCGTATTACAGAAGCTCGAACGGAGCGAACGAAATAATATTTCTCCCGACGAGAAACAATCGTCAAAATATTTTCAATGCATCGTGTACACGGGACGGATAAACGACATAAATCTCCCGCTCGTAGAATCCACTCGGCATCTGTAAAAAAGTGCAAGCCCGTGTTACACGGCTGAAAGGACGGATAGATCTTTTAATTTCCCCTACGAGCGCGTCACGTTAACGCACGGAATTAAAAATAGGTCGCATTCTTCGCTCACAAAAAGGCCAAGGCGTAGAAGAGCGGCAAACGCCCCGAGGTGTCGGCGGCGCTCTGTATCGCGTCTTCCGGAGCTGCCTCGTCGCTTTTTCTCCCTCTTTTTTTCCCTTTTTCCTCTTTCGTTCGTCCCTGCACCTCGCGCGCGAGCGAGCGAGCGAGCGAGCGAGCGCGCGCGCGCGCGAGTCGAGGGTGCGACGTTAGATCGGAGATAAGATACGACAGAAACGCGCGTATCGAATCGTGTCGAACAAATAATTCGGCCGAAGTGTTTTGGGCGGCGGATATGAGAGAAGGGGAGGCAAGAGGGGGGGGAGGGAGGGAGTATACGTACACGTCGTGAGTGTAGCGGGATTATTAATTCTCCGACGGTGCCACCGGCGTGACAAAGCCATCTGATGTAATGGGCTTTCGCCTGGGCCGATTAAACGCGCCGAGAAGGACGGGGATAAAAAAAAAGGACAGAGAGAGGGAGAGACAGAACAGACAGGAGAGAGAGACGCAAAGCTCTGGTTCTTCCTTCTTTCACTGTGCACAAGTGCACGTGTGCGTGCGTATGTTTCGGAATATGAACAACAAAAATCGTTAAATCCAACAACGCACCTGCGATCGAGGACTCCGACTGCGACTTCGAGTGCGCGATTATCGAAGATTGCGTCGCGCCGGTACTGTTATTACTGTTTGGACTAACGGAGAATCGACCCACGCAACAAAATTCCACGGTTATCTTGCGCATTAGTCTAGCGCATCGTAGAACGCCGGGTATCTGATCTGACGACGGTCAATATTTTCCAGACACCCGTTGAATTATACTACATTGTGGTACAATGTCCCCCGCAAATACACGCTCGCGTATATACAGATAATTATGACGAATTATTGTAGTCGTGAGAAATGGTGAAATTTGTGCTATTGTAAAATGGACGAGCGACAGGTGCGTCGAAGCTTCCGCTCGCACAACAAGCATCACCACCCACCCCCGTCATCGCGTGATTTAAAATATCAATTTCATATTATAATAAATATGACAATAAATAGCGAACGCGCGATTGTATGAAAATGAATATGCCTGAAAAAACACCCGCGGAAGCGAATAAATATGCGACGGGGATGGATGCGCGAATCGCGCTTGTTCGTCTCAACTTGCGAAAACTTTACTCTCACTCACGGTGTTAATCGCGAGAGAATGAAAAAGAGGCAGAGAGGGAGAGGGAAAAGAGAACACGAACATTGCGACGGCATCAATCGGAACGCGACGCGCCTCCTTCGAGCTCTCTCTCTCTCTCTCTCTCTCTCTCTCTCTCTCTCTCTCTCTCTCTCTCTCTCTCTCGTTCTGTTTGACGCGCTCCTCACCATAGGACATAAATTTCCGCGTTTTACGGTTTTCAGTACATCACCATCTCGCTTAATTACGAGCAGGCTGTCGTCGTATCGATGATTATTTATATCGTGTGCCCACGACGTTTATTGCTCGTCGTCCGGATGCCTCTGCCGTGGCCGCCGCCCCCGGGGGTGCAGGGACTTAATGATGTCCTACGATGGTCGGCAAAAAGGCGCAGCATGATTTACATGTCAATCTCCGACAGCGCGCGCGGCAAGAAGCCGGCAGCAGGAAAGCCGAAGAATCACGTTGCATATTTATTAGGTCACCGCGACGTGACGCTCGAGTAATCACATTTTTCTCCACGGCCTGAATGAACAACGCCGGATAGTTATTTCTTTCGAGCCCGCTAGGACACGAAACGCAAATCTTCCCTCACATCGTGTATTTAAATAAACTGTATCAAGACAGCCAATTAAAATTTGCATTTCTCTCTGACGCGGTTGACGCGTCGTATTCGTATTCGGCTCGTATCGTAGCGTCTTTCCGATACGGCAGGCATGTTTTTCGCGCGTCGAGTGACCCAAGGTATCGAGAGAGCGGCACAATGTACGAATGAAATCGAGCGTAGAACGCGAAGCGAACGGATACGTCCGACCGCACGTCGATGGCGATCGATATCTCGCGACGCAGGCACATCCGCAGGCAGCGCGGCGACGAGAAAACACCGACTGCACCGAAGTACAGGGAAATCGCCGATAAACCGACGCGCGTCTCCGACCGGCGGAATACCGGTGCGATTAAAACGCTCGCGGCAGTTCGCGCTGCGTTTCGCGCTGCGGCCGTATCGCGTACGAACGCGGACGCGGAATGGACGAACAAGAAGCGACAAACCCCCCCCCCCCCGTGCGCGACGTGGCCGCGCGCGCGCGAAATAACGTTGTTAAACGCGAGGGACTGCGGGACTGGCGGCAAGAAGCAGGCAAATTCGCGCTGAAATTGATTTGATTACCCCAGCTTCCTGCAGTGATGCACTTTTTACGACAGGCAACGCGGAGTCGCGCCGAGCGAGCGAGCGAGCGAGCCTGCGAAAGACGAGACGAATTCGCGCGAGTGCGAATCGGTCGCTCGATTATAATGTCCGGGACTCGACGCCGCGAAGGGGACGCGTGATTCCATTTGCCGGTCGCAAATCGAAACCGCAACCCCGCGCAAACCGCAACGATAGGTATATATTACGTCGATCGGGGCGGGCCGAACCGACCGCGCGCGCGTCCCCTGCGCGCTTTAAAATCGTCCCGCCGATATGCATCCAATCCTATCCCGTCCACTCGGCGTCGCGCGATCCCGCGTTTCCCACCGCGAAATCCGTCCGCTAAATATTTCGCGAATATTGGCCCACGCCGCGATTCTATTATGCCTGTCGTCGGATTTAGTTTCCATCTGGATTTTACGACCACTTCGTCGTCGTGCGTCGTCTCGTCCAGTTTTGTCCGCGGATGTATATCGGGCGAGCGCCATGCGGATCAATCTGCGTCGTCCGTCGCCAACGGCGAATCTCCCCCCGACGTGAGAAATCGAGTCTGAGAATCGCGGACGCGAGCGGAAGGCGTCGCGAGATTAAAAGTTTCAACGGTCAAATTGTCGCACACGCTCGTCGGGTAATTTCGTGCATTATCATGAAAGTCGCGACGCGAGCGCGCCATACGCGAGGTAACGCTTCGCTGGGCATGCACGGTGTTATCTGGGTAATAAAAGACCGATACGCACGCGCGCTCCTCAGCCGAGCGTGGCGAAGGGGCGCTTTGAAAGTCGCCTCTTGAATTTTCGCGTCGTCGAGGAAAAGTCGACACGCATGGATTGATGCGGATCGTTGACGACAGTTGATACGGCTAGGCCGCGGGGATAATGGCGGATGGTGGAAATTTCGTTTTCCCTCGCCGAGAAATCATGAGAGTCAGCCGCGGGACGATGGCGGCAACGGCGGCGGCGGCGGCGGCGGCGGCGGAAGCGAAGTTCGCCGGAAAACGCGAAGTAACTAGAGACCGCCGACCACTTTGCGTAATTACCAACCACCCGGCCAGGACCGTACTATTTAATCGGGCTAAAGTGCAAGAGAGGTCCACATTCGCTTCTAACCCTTTTTTTCCACACGTCCCTTCCCCCCTGTCCGCCCTCTCGCCGATCCGTGAGCGGGATGCGCGGCGAAAAAAAGCGACGAGCGAGGTCGAAACGCGGCCGAGCGAAAAGACGAGATCCGGCATGGATGTCCAAATATTTGAGCGAGCAAATGATATCTCTCTCTCTCCCTCTCTCTCCCTTTCTCTCTCTCTCTCTCTCTCTCTCTCTCTCTCTCTCTCTCTCTCTCTCTCTCTCTCTCTCTCTCTCGGTTAGGCGAGCCGCGGCGGAGTAAGCCGCGAATTTTATCCCACCGCCGCCGCCCGCCATCGTTTTTAACCCTTCGCTTCGTGATCTTTCCATTTGCGCAAAAGGCCGTAATTTTAGTCGGTTTCGTGTGCCCTATGCAAGCGGGGAAATATAATTTAGAAAATCGCATACGCGTGCGTTCTTTTTTCTCATTCTCTCTCTCTCTCTCTCTCTCTCTCTCTCTCTCTCTCTCTCTCTCCCTCTCGCTCCCTCTCTTTCCTCTTTAAAAAGAATTTCATCCGTAAAACTCTTGAAATAACGCAGAACGGTTATCGCGTGGGTACAAACGTATCAAAATGATTATTTAAATGGACCTACGCGTCGTTATCGAACGTCTTTCTTAATTTGATCGCGGCGCATCGATGAGCACTGAAAAATAATACATTGCTCGTCACGAGTCAACAAACATCCTTGAAACAACCGGCGTTTTTCTCCAGGACACATTTCTACGGAGTGATAAAAGCAATATTTTTTTTGAATCGTGTTTGAAATAAAAATATACATTCAAAGGGGGAAAAGGAAAGGAAGGAGGCCCACAAATTCTACGTTGTTTGGACAAGTAACACGAGTTACACAGGAGATAAAATCGAGCCTCCGGTTTTATCGAAATAGGATTTTTTCGCGGCGGCGGTAAATTCGCGTGCGGCTATACGCCGCGCAACATGAGCGGCGATGAAGCGACGGGATTAGCAGAAGACCGGACGAATCTCTCCGACTGATATTTTTTTCAAGTCGCCACATGAGTTGCCTTCAAAAGGCGCGAGGGTGGAGAAGGGCAACGGCAGGGTACAGCGGGGAGGGAGGGAATGAGAACGGGTTTCTCCGTGCGGAACTCGTCCCGAGCTGCTCCTTCGTTTTAACGATGCCGCAGCATCGCTGCACTTTCGTGCACGCGCTGATAATTTAGGAAGTTACTGTTATTGAAACGTAAGTTCATGCCGCTCGTAAACTCATTCCGCTATAATGGCACGCTCATAATGGAAAATGCCGCTCGCTCTTTTTAACCCGTTGAATACGAATAGAGAACTTCCGTTATTGACCTTTGAAATTGTCCGCGCCAAGAGAAATACCCTCCTGACATCTCGGAGCGGGAGATGCGCATGAAGTCGAAAGTTTTCACTCGTCGCCGAAAGTAATGTAAAATGCTACTCGGAATAGCGCGCGCGCGAGAGAGAGAGAGAGAGCGTGTTCTTACAAAGTTCCCCAGCTTTCAGATATATCTCTCTGCGGAATTTCCCGTTGAAATATCCCCCGCTAGAAAATAGCTGTCACTTAAGGAACTCGTTAAAATTATTCGAATATGCAGCACTGCGGAGCTGTAGGATTTTAAACTGCAGCAAGAGGATTTTTCTAATTTCGCTCGCTCGATATCCTTTCCGGCGCGTGGGCCACCACAGCGCTCGCACGCGCGTATTACGACGTTAACGTGAAGCGACAAGTATAATCGTCATCGTAAAGTTTATCTTGCGCTATGATAAATTGCTTTTAATTCGCCGCAGTCACGCTAAGATCTCTTTCTATCTTCGTCGTACTGACGTATTTGGTTCTCGCGCTTCGAAACGAAAACAACGAGAGGACATTTGACAGCTTCTCCTACCGGAGTCGCGCGTTTCTTCATTATACGTCTTAATGCTGCGCCGAACAAAAAGAGAAGCAGCGACAGTAGCCCGCGGGATATTAAGGAAAATTCTAACGTCACGAAAAATCACGGTGTATAACCCATGTATGGAGATAACGTTTCATCGCGTCCTCTGCAACGCGCATGCATATTGCTTCTGCATTTATTTCGATTTTTCCTATAGCTGTCATATCGGATATTTATGAGCGAGGGAGGGAGGGGGGGGGAGAGAGAGAGAGAGAGAGAGAGAGAGGGGGGGAGAGAGGGGAGAGAGAGAGAGAGAGACGTATTGCGTTTAATTTTGTATCTCTCAGTCGCGGAGAGACGGAAAACGGCATTGCATATTGATGCCCGGCCGCTGCATATTTACAGCAACGTTCTCATTATGCGACCAAGATTTTATACGGCACAATTTCTTAAACTGTCAGATACACACGACTCCATTTGCGGTCTTTGTATGTAACCGCTGTTGCACTTCTCCCGTTCTCGTCGTCGCCGGGCGGAATCGCTAGATTACTGTCTCCCGTCGAACATTCGGATTTACAATTTAAGACATCGCGTGATTGCCGATTGGTACGAAGCACCCCTTTGAATACCGAGTACATGGTTAGTATAAATTTTTTCTCGACATTAAAACGCGTTTGTTCCAAATGCACTATTGTCGCACGCAGAACTTGCGTTCATAACAAAGTCACGTTGATTTGTGTCACATAGTTAGATGATGGATATGAGTATTATTTGCACCGTGACGATAAAAAAATATTTGTACTCGACATTTGGTGCTATTTATTACTTTTTCACTTGTAAGAGAGAAAGAGAGAGAAAAGAGAAATCGAGATAACACTCTTTCTATACAAACCTTTCGCCCGAAATACAAACAATCACCGTGGAAAACGGCGACGAACAATTAAACTCCGTCGTCAAAACCAAGTGGAATATTTAAACATTACTCCCGCACCCTCTCGTAAGTGGCGAGGCCGGAAGGACCTGAAAAGGGAGCGATGCATTCGAGACCGCGTCTAAATTTCAAAAGCCGACTTTTAACATCGTTCTGCCGTTTAGCTCAATTCGCGCGCCGTGCCGGAAATTCGCGGAGTTACCCCTTCGCGGATGAGAAATTCCAGCTAGTTTCCCGCCGTCCGTCCATCCGTCCGTACCCTCTTTCCTCTTCACCCTCCTCCTCGACCCCTTTTTCGCCAGCCCTGTTCTGTCATCGGCGGGGCCTTCATCGCATTTTCATGTCGCCGCGTGCTCCGCTCCTACCTCATATTTATGCAACGGCTGCACCACCGACCGGACACGGATCTCGCGAGGGAAACGTTTTCCACGTTCGCTTTTCCCGCGAAACCCTCCCTCCACCCCAGCCACGACGCTGAGCTCTCAAGTTCGTTCTTATACGAAGACGGCTTCATCCTCCGCTCGATTGCAGTTTAAAATTCAGTCGTTCTCGCACTATCCGCAATATCCGATACATGTATATAAATAAATAAATAAATATATATATAAATATATATATATAAATTAATTCGAACCACCATTCGTCTTTGACGTCGTCGGCAGCATCTTACGAACATCTGCATCTTGATGATCGACAAAAATTCAGTTCATCGTAGCGAATCGTCCGCGCGCTATATTCCATGGAATTACAAAGTTCGACGGAAGAATGAAGAAGAGAGGAAAAAGGTTCGAGAGATTCGGCTCGCTTCGATCGCAGAAAGCAATTGCTGAACTTGGTCGCCTCGGAAATTAAGCGGCGGCGTAACCGCGCATGCGTAATATATTTCGCATTTCAAGTGAATTCGAAGGCGAGGGACGGTCGTACGATTTCCCGACTATCGAGTGTCGCTCAAAAATTGCCCAAAGGAACGCGATATCCCGGGCTACGCCTAAGGAAGCCGCGTGAAGCAAGGAAACGAAAATGAAAAGAGGACTGTGAAGTGGACTCCGTGTTGCGTCTTGGACTCGGGTTCTCCCGGGTGAACATCGGTCAAGAGGGTGCAGACAGTAAGATTTTGTAAAACGACTAATAACGGATGCAACAATGAGAAATATAATCGCGTAACTGACAGCTCTACCGAGAGTTCCTTTTCTTCCCTCTTCCGACGAGCCTCAACTGTGTATACCTGCTTCTCTCCAAGTCCCGAAAACATGCGCTAATTCAGCGACAAAAAACAGGTGTTATGTCACCAGCAAGATTTATTGTATCTGTCGAGAAGATATTGCCAAACAAGCGGACACGTGCGACGAGAGAGGAAATAAAGAAGATATAACGAGACAGCCAGCTAATGAAATTAATTCGACGTTACCAGCGAATGTCAAACGACGAGGAATGTAACAAGCGACGATATAAGAGCCGAATAAACGAAGAAGCTCGCAACTCACGCGACGACGTGAGTAGTCGAATCCTAAACGACTGTAATAACTTTCAAACAGTAGTAGAGTAAAAGAGAGAGAGAGAGAGAGAGAGAGAGAGAGGTAAGACAGGGCAAACGAAAGAGAGAACGGTCGCAATTTGGCGATGACAGGTGCAGAGACACACTCGTGCGACGGAGGAAGCCTCAGGAATATATCCCCGTTCGGGAATTCATTAACGTTTCGACCGGCACGACGCGTCGGCACTCGATCGTGGAATCCGACTCTCCTCGGACGCGTCCTGCCTCTTCTTTCGCCTCCCTGCCCTCACCCGCCCATCCGTCGCCCCTCTAGCCGCCGTTTTTCATTCGCGCCATTTGCATCAACATCCACCGAGCGTTGAATAGATTAAACGAATACGCAGGCCGGCGCAAAGCCGCCTGGCGTAACGTCGCTGGATCCCCGGCCGTGAATTTTAACCGTGAAAATATGCTCACACTCGCTTTGTACGCGGGATTCCGACGCGCGCGCGCCCAGGCCAGGATAATCCGCCGAAACGAACAAACTCGTTCCGAAGCGCTTGCTTCGAGCGTAGTAGAGACCACTCGACATAATGCTAGATTATGGTTAGAGGTCGGGACTCCTCTCTTCCTCTTACCTCTTCCCTTTCTACCTTCTTCACCGTCACTACCATCGTCGTCGTCGCCGCCGCCGCCGCCGCCGCTACCGCTGCCTCGACAAACCCTGCCCCGTCGCGTCTGTCCCTCGCCTTCTTTTTATCCCGTGACGCTGCACGACCTCGGAAGCTCTACTTAGAATTTTGTACGCGCAGGATGTGTATCAGAAGTCGTTCAACTCGCTCCCCGGTCGGTCTCTGCCGAGGACAGGTTACTCACGGCAACGGCGGATTCGGAGACGATTTTACCGTAGCAAAAATTTAATTGGACGACGTCCGCTTTCTCGACATTCTCATTTTCGGGACGTTAATTATCTCGATAACTAAGTATGAAATTACACAATCCGGTTAGAATGGAGGGGGTTGGGCGTCGAGAGAGAAAGAGGAATACAGAGACAGAGAGAGAGAGAGAGAGGAAGGGAGGACTGTAGCCAAAGGTGGAACCGATGGTGATATGAAAATTCGACGGCCGCGCGAGACACACACACACACACACAAACACGGCGAGAAAAAATGCTCTCAGTTTTGAATCGCGATTCTCATCCGTACGAGTCGCGAGCATCGATGCGATAAAATTGGTTTGCGAAATAACCGCGCACCGCATTGACTTCTGGATTCATTAAGCACAGTCGTTCGTTTGCTCGCTCGCGCGCGCACCGCTTGAAATTAATAATTAATATAATACATCCGCGCAAAAAGTTACCGCGCACTACATGGCACAACGCGCTTTCATCGGAGGATTGGAAACGTAAACAATGGCAAAAGCGAGTCGAAAACAACGAGCGCGAAATGTGTTTCTTTAATTTATAAATTTGTCAAATAATTTCTCTCGTCGCCACGAGAGTTTCACGGAAAGTCGGCAAAGATCGATCGCAGTTTTTACCGACACCGAAAGCATCTTTGCGAGAATGGCCTCGAACTGAAATCTCGTCAGAGAACGGAAACAACAGAGAGAGAGAGAGAGAGAGAGAGAGAGAGAGAGAGAGGGGGGGGGGGGAGAGAGGGAGAGGGGAAGTGAGACGAGAAATCCGTGTACACTTCATCATTAATTAATTAAATCCCGATACATATCAGATCGCATCCTGTCCAGCTTCTCGCGATCCTTCGCGCGCGAGTTATTTCTAGGTAATGAATAATTCTCGTCGTTAAAGTGCATGGGATGAGCGGTGTCCGATTACTTTCGAAATAACACGCGCAGGTGTAAGAGAAGCGTTTTGCTGGGAAAGTGCGGTTTCACGGCGACCACGACGATGAATTACGCTTCGTACACGCGCCTCGAGTCTTTGTTAAAAGGATACAAGGATAATCGGCAGAACCCGATTCCGCGTACGCCATGTGGTGCGTTGGTACAAAGTAAGTAGCACGTAATGCGCCTCATGTTTCACGAGCGTAAAAGTGCGCGCGTATCCATTAATCCGCGGCCTAACGCGTTATGATAGGCAGGTGTGCGTCAAGGTGAGCGTAATCGGGTCGGTCTCTCGCGATCGCGACTTGATCGTCGCGCTTTTAAAAATAACTGCGATTACTTTCTCGCAAAACTGAGACGACTGGAGCGAGAAGGAAAGGAAGACAGGAGGGACAGAGAGCGAGGCACTGCTCCAGGTCGATCGTTGCTTCGCGAACTCGTTTCGATCTGCACACGCGTGTAGGTTGGTAGCGGCATAGAGTTCAAGAGGTGAAATGAGACGGGAGATACGAAGAAGAGGAGAGGAGAAGGAATGAGCCGAGTGGAGAGAGGGGAGGGCGAGAGTGAGAGAAAGAGAGAGAGAGAGAGAGAGAGAGAGAGAGAGAGAGAGAGAGAGAGAGAGACGGGCGAACGAATACAGATACGCTGTTGGATAAATACAGATTGCATGTGTAAATAACGATATCGGAGCAGTAAAAGAAAAAACACATGCGAAGATAAAAAATAATCAAAGTCCATACAAAACGGATGACTTATCGAGAAAAGGAAGTCATTATACGAGAATAACCTCGAATAATATCAGCGGGAGCAATAGACGAGAGAATCACGAAAGCGAAATTGTAAGCGAAGAAAGACAGAGAGTGAGAGAATAATTTTAATTCATTGTAAGTGCTTACTTAACGAGAAAATAAGAATGCGGAGATCAATGTCGCTGATTAAGAGAACAAAGATATTTCGTGCCACATCTTCATCCCAGCATGTGTATGAAGGAATGTTTAAAGAAAAAAAAAAACAAGAAAGAAAGGTCTTTAAAAAAGCAGAGAGAGAGAGAGAGAGATGGGAAATGAAGGAAAAAGAGACAGAAAAGGAAACCGCGACAGTCGACGCGCTCGCAGACCTTAGATGAAATGATTAAGAGTGATTCACAGCCCGCTCGGGACAGATGGCGGTTGCTGCTCTAATGAGTCGTAATTAATGGTTCGGGTATATACATATATGCGTGTATGTATACGTTAACAAATACACGCGCGGCGCGACTCGGCGCGCGTACGTTCTCGGAAAGCTCACGGTCGCGCTGGACAAGAGGTCTAGAGAAAAGAGGAAGAGAAAGAAAGAGAGAGGGAGAGAGAGAGAGAGAGAGAGAAAGAGGGAAGTCGGACCGGCCGATTAATAATTGGCAGCAGAAAGCCGACCGCCGCGGAATATCGCGAAGCGTTATCGATCATTCGCATCGATCTTTGTATATTTCGTTTAGCGATATTCCTAGACGAACGGAACAGTGCTGACTCGCGTCGGCATGGCAAACTGATGTTCTGCAAATCTTTATTTAATATCGTTATGGGTTAGGTTTTACTTCAATCCCAGATCAATCTTCCTTAGGTCGACGTCTCGTGCGTTTTCGATTCTGGAGAGCGCAATCTTAAATTGCGATTATTTATGCACGTAAGAAATGAGGATTTTATTATTGGTCGGTTAATTAATAAAAATGGTAGCGTATTTTGTAATTTGATATCTCAGTCAAATATAGTCGCGTGAATATTCTTGAAAAATTTTCAAGTGTATTTTTTACTTTCCGGACAGAAAAACGCTTCCAAAAGAGGAGAGAGAGGGAGGGAGGGAGGGAGGGAGAGAGAGAGAGAGAGAGAGAGAGAGAGAGAGAGAGAGAGAGAGAGAGAGAGAGATGGAATCTTTTTTCATTCGTAAAATTTACGAAAAAATACGATAAAAATGGCATAATGCATTTTTGGGGTAGCATTGTTCCAGTTATAAATTTGTGATATTTTAAGTTCCACGTATATACTCTCGAATACCTTAAAAAAAAAAAAAAAAAAAAAAAAAATGGACATAAAAACAACCGGTAGCAGCGAATTTCCACCGTTTTTTTAATTTCTAGATTTTCCTTTTCGGGGCTACGCGCATATGTGTCTGTATGTGTATCACGAATTCATTCGCGTGCAAAACTTAACGAGCACCGTGGAAACGAGGAAAACATCACGTGGGAATTTTTCGTCGCGCGGGTGTACGAGGTTGCGACAAATCCGGGGAATGGAGAAGGAGACACGTAGCGACCGACCTTCGCGACAAATTAGTCTCGTTCCTCTCTAAAGAGTCGCGCACAGCCAGATTTCTCCTCGTCATGGCAGTCGCGACGTATGCGCCGTTATATTGTAAAAATGTGTAACGCATGTGTACGATGTATTATGAAAACTTGTGCACCTCTCAAAACTTTCAACAGTCAATTTTTTCTGCGCGTCAAATTTGCTTTAACACTGCCTTCTTTGCTCTTTTAACGTTCGAAAAAGCAAGTATCCTCTCATTAAGATTTTTTTTTCTCAGATAACGTGACATCTTTGATACATGTAATACAGAATAAAATTTTTCGTACTCACAAAACATCAACAAAACCTAATTTGCGGGAGAAAGAAAGAAAAGAAACGTGTTTTATTTTCAATCAAAATTCCGCCTTGGAGCGACCCATTAATTTTCTCAACTTCGCCTTGTAACTTCGCTTTGCGGTGTTGCAATTTTACTCACGACGATTTAGCTCTTTTTCCTTTCAGCCGCCGTCGTCACGTCCACGCGAAAAGTTTGTACATCGATAAACGGACGTCAACGGTCTAAGATAAACAATGATGTCTGTGTGTTTCATGATTCACGCCTATTTGTCTCGGCCTTCACGCGATCGAACGCGCATCGAAGACGCGGTTGCGGAATTTCTTGCCGGTGATGCCGTGAGAAGACGTCGTTGGACGCGAGACATTCGTGTCGTAGACGCGATCGCAGATCCGAGGGAAACGAATAGAAACTTTTATCCGTGGCGCACGATAGTTGAAGTAATCATTGAGGAGAGATGGAGACGGAGGAGGTCGCAAGCTTTATTTTCCGCGCGCATGCACCAAGTCCATTTCTTGTACAGAGCGTATCAAACCTATCGCGCAATTCCTCAACTATAAGTGTCGAGCCGCAAATTGAAAAGAATTGCAATTGTTCCCGCCCGGCTAAGAAGCATACATTGCATTTTCGATATATAAGCGCTTGGAAATTTTAAGTCGCCGCTGAGCGAAGAGCGTGACAAAAATCAACACGCTCGGTCTATTCACGAAGAACCACAAGCGCAGTTTAACACAAACTTGACATTTCACACTTGATGCTGCATCCTTGAAAAATGTAAATTTCAATATTCGATCACAATTCTTGGATTCAAGAGACTCATCGAGGAATCCGACAGCTTCAGCATCTCGATAAATGCCAGACATTTCGCGTAGCGACTCATTCTCGCTGTACAAGTCAAACGTGCGAGCGGCTATAAAAGATGTAGCGATTCACGATTATACATGAAATTTCAATATTTTTGCTCACTTATTAATAGATCTTAGTGCGACTATAATATCTTGCATTTTACATTAAAAAGCCATTAGTCACCTTCACAGACACTCGAAAGCTCACGTTTGACTATCAGTTTTCACGCGGAGATCTTCGTACGCCAGTCTCGCGTTGGACATAATTACACGTCGGGTGAAATGAAATTAACCGACGGATTATACGGCGGCGCGAAGGTGACGTTAGGATATACGTCAGCACCACCCACTTCCAAGTAAATAGGGGGCCGTAGGGTGCGACGTTAAGCATCGAAATGGCGTAAATAATGGTCGGCTTTTTTCCAGCTCGTCATGCTCGCGGGATCTCGCCTGAACTGACGCTTCGCTGCGAGCGAAGGATAAAAAGTGAAAGAGAGAGAGAGAGAGAGAGAGAGAGAGAAGCGAAAGATGGAGGAGAGACGAAAGGTGGTATAGTGGAGCGCAATAATGGCTCGGTACGCACTTGCGCTTCTTGTACCCCCGACCCTAAGCGTGCTTATTACAAAAAAAACAGAAGGAAAAAAAAAGAGAAAAAACAGAGACCCCAAATTCTGACTCGAAGATTTCATAACACTTTCCAGCACGCCATCTCTTTAGCCAAGTTAACGCTAATAATAAATATTAAGGCATCCAGCCGCAGCAAAAGAACTACGTGACGCTTAAAGAGCTCACGAATAAAAAAAAAAAAAAAAAAAAAAAAAAAAGAAGAAGCATCAGCTTCGTCAACAAGCTGTTCGAGAGTGACATATCGACACGCGACGATGAAATACGTACATCGTGTGATAAAGTGGACGTATTCACAAATTACACTCGTGGACTTTCCTCACCGTTCGCTCAGACACTTTCGACATCCACTCGTAACGCAGCGATTACCACGACAAGCGCTTACGTCTCAGTGTCGCTAACGTAGCGCGCACCGTATGACAAGTTAAGCGCCGATGGCACGAGCGTAGTCGTTATTTAAAGGCCATTAAAGACCTTACTCCGTGCCGCGAGTAGGAGAGCGCTGGGGCCCGACTCGAAAAATGAATTTGTAGAAAGCCCGCGGGGACCCGGTGAGTGGCAAAGCGTGTCTCTTTTTCCCTGGCGTCGATCGGCCGATGATTTACGGGGGAAGGACGCGCGGGAGATTCCTCAACGTCGCCGGTAATTAAGTTTCGGTGCCGAGCCAACAAATGGAAACAAAAGAGAGAGAGAGAGAGAGAGAGAGAGAGAAAAAGAGTCTTTAAATCGCGCCCGCGATTCGAGATCGTTGTATACTGTGAATAATAACGAGAGCCTGACGAGAGAGAGAGAGAGAGAGAGAGAGAGAGAGAGAGAGAGAGAGAGGGGGTCCCGACGCGCTCCGCTAGATCAACCCCCCTCGTTCGATCTATTCCTCCCCCATGCCCTGTCCCCCTCCCCGCCCCCGTCAGCGAGCTAGAAAACAGCTTGCCTTCCCTTATTTCGTTCATTGCGCGGCTCGTACAGTTCGTTAACCGCATCAACCGGACTCGATCTCGCAGAGAAGCACCAACTTCCTCGGATGAGAGAACAAAGTTACGCTTTTCTACCTCTTTGCTCCTCTCCCCCGACCCTACCGCCGATCTTGCTACTCGTAGTTGTGGCGTTTCCGTTTCTTGAGCGCGATGAGACCGACGAAATCTCGCTCGAGAAATTCTCTTTTCATTTGCAAATCTTTCAAAACGGTCGCGACGCCGTCGCCCGCGCCCGCGTGAGATATGCTCGATTTATTCGGCTCGCGCAAACGGTCGGTTTTCCGCAGCGTGAATCGCGCACCGTTTAAAAGCCCGTGAGAAACGCATCTTTACACTTGTTTCAGCTCGCGCGGTATCAACGTTCGCTCTGCACAAGTAAGAAATGATGTGTTACATTTAACATATTTCATGTGTCTCAAATCATCCACTCTCATTTATGTGCTAATTTAATATACAGCAAATATGATAAAAAGTACCACGCATAATATGTAAACAATTAACACAAAAGTTTAACATTCGAATGCCGTCAAGATCACAGTTTGTGTTAAATTGACATACAGTGAATGTTAACTTCAACATTTGGGAAAAGTAATGATCTATGATTTGATGAAATGAAAATGTTAGATTGACATAGTCTATGTGTCAAAAATCCAATCTTTATATAACACATGATAACTCTCATAATCAGGAAATTAACACATTTTAGGTGTTGACCTTAACATATAAAATATGTCAGAGCAAGAATTCAAGCATTTACATATAAATTGTGTTATTTTAACATTTGAAAATGTTATTTCAACACTTGAAAATAGTTAATCTTAATTTAACACAAGAAAGTCTAAGTGACACAGCAACGATATGTTAAATTAACACACGACTGTGTAAAAAATTTAACGCAAAACTTTCTACACACAAAAAATTTTAACAAAATTACGAAACGTTTTTAACTGTGTGCGACCGAGTTGACACGCATCGCAAACCGAGCAATCGATCAGAAGACGGGTCAGAAGACGATAAATCCGATGAACGATTATGGATAATTTGTAAAGACATTCTCTATCGATCGTAGACCAAATACGGCGGAGCACGATAGACATCGTTGGCTCTCCAGGCCAAACGGACGATGTCTAATAGTCTGTGTGTTTTAAGAAGACGCACAGCTGTCTAAGCACAATTTTGAGAGGGACCGCGCTCATAATATTTACAAAGCAAATACCTGCAAAATAGATCGCGGTGAGACAATCGCGGAGAGAAGGAAAGAAAGAAGGTTAATCTTAATCACTGGAGCCGATATGAACGCTTGTCGTTGACATCAATCGATCGGCCATTAAGCGAAGGGCGAAGGAGAAATCAGGGCGCGTTCTCCGAACGACGTACGAGACGAATGCGACCCAGGAAGATCGTAAATCGCGGACCTTTCCGCGTCACTGGAAATGGCCCTTAATGAAGTACGAACGATATAGTAGATTAGATCCGGTCGAGTTACTTTCGGTATAGGAAATGTCTTTTCCGTCCTCGAAGAGTCGGAGGAGGGATCGGGATCGCCGAGACGTTGACGTGGCGCTTAACCCGTGTCCATTAAAGGGCCGTATGTGGGTGAACGGCTTTTAGGGTGCAGTTTTTACGTGTCACCCTCGCGAGGAAATGAAATGAGAGGGCCGGAGGGAGAGAGGGGAGGACAGACGTCCGCCGGCGACGTACAGGAACAAAGGAGCGGCTATATCGATGAATAGAAACATTTTGTGGCTTCGAATGCACTCGTGATACCGTAGATCCCTATCCAAACGGAACGATACCATTCCGACCGAGGATTGCTGCCTCGTTTATTTGGCTCCTCTCGGATTTCAACGCACCAAAACCAAAACTAAGGCCGTCGATCTCCCGTATCTCACGATTCGGTGATTAGGAGGGATCTTTCACTCGGGAAACTTTATATTCCGTAACGGAAATGTTTTCTCAACGCCGCCTGTGTGGATCGCAGCACTCCAACGTGACAACCAAATCCTTGAAAAGTTCACGGATAACACTCCGCTTTCCTAAGCCCCTCCCCCCTCCCCGGAAAGCAGTTCTTTTTTCTCCTCTCTTGAACCTATCATCTTCGCTTGAAAGTGTAGCTTTACTTTTTTAGTGCAACGCACTAGATCTCTTAGAACAAAAGTAGCGCGCTTGATTGATCTTGACTTTGAGACATGAGTCGGAGAATCAAATCGTATCTTAAAGATAAGACCAATCTAATTTTGCAACTGATAAAGCCTTTAGCATTGACAAATGGCGCGCGAATAGTGTTTCAGAGAAAATTCTAATCTATCGAGACGAGCGAGCGGTGTCGAACGAGTGAGAGTCGAGACGCGAGCCGGAGGAAACAAGGACGGAGGGATCGATTAGTGCCTCCAGGAAGGACTTAAATGTAATCTTCCGGCCCACATAATCCCCACTCCGCGAGATTCTCGCCCTTGCAATCTTCCTCCTACTCTTCCTCCGGCAAACGCGATCCGGCTCCCTTGCTCGAGGTCCTCCTCCATTTTTATCGCGGCCACCGCAACGTGGTATTTTTTAATTAATCCCATAGTATTTTTTATGAGAATTCCACATCGTGATCGTGTCAAGGATCTGTCCATTTTATACACGCACATACATACGTATAAACACAAAAACACACGCAACGCGGTCACGCGCGCGCGCGAACACGTGAGGCAGCCGCCCTCCGAACAACGCTGGTACCTCACGGTAGGTATGGTCTCGTTGAACCCTCGGGGGTCGGTAGGGGGCTGAAAGGAGGTAAATAACGCGAGCCGAAGGGGCGAGGGTCCGTCAACCTAGTATGATTAATATCGTTGCGGCATGCAATCAGATCGGACATATATATATATATATATATGTGTGTGTGTGTGTGTGTGTGTGTGTGTGTGTGTGTGTACATGTATGTGTATATATGTGTATATATATATGTTTGTATGTATGTACCACGAGCGGCCATTCGAATTACACCCGGTAGGAGGAACGCGTTGTTCTACCTCCCCTGCCCCTCCCCAGGCTGTCGTCGCACCCCTTCACTTTCTCTCCTTAAACAGCGGACTTTCCCCGTTATTTTTGAAACGCGAGGGATCGTGTGCAGATGCGAGCAAATTTCTCGACTCTAGCTGCGCTGGTTACTCGAATCTCGCTCGCGGCAAATTCTGTCATTTGTGTTTGGTGTTAACTATGTGCTACAAATACACGCAAGTTGATCCATTTCAGCATTTTTACTCGCATTAATCATTATTCATGTTTCTCACGTCACGTCATTTTATTTTGGCTTCTCGGATGGAGAAGTAACGTTTTTCTATTTAACTATGTCATTCAGAGTAATTTTTCCTAATTTTTTTCAGCTTTTTCTATTCGGTCTTTACTAAACGTGTGGAAAAAAAAGAAAAAAAAGAAAAATGTCGCTTCTCTCTAAAATTCACGACTATACTACATCATCGTCGTCGATGCTCTCATCATCATTCCTCCCATATGATTCGCGTCGAGTTGTTCCCCGAAAAGATTTCGCTTCAGAGCATAACGAATATTATTCCTCAGCCACTCGTCACCTCCCTTCATCTTTCCTCATCGTGAACGAAGTGGCTGTTTTGTATTAGCAGGGAGTACGAGCCCCCGATGATCCCCGAAACTCCGACGAGAAATTAATTTCGCGTTCGACGACTCCGGATCCCTAATTAATCCTAATTTAATTTTAATTAGCCGCTTTCATTAGCGACCGCCGAGCCGGTCCTCCCTGCTTTCTCGGGGTTGTTTCGCGGGTGACGACTCGCGTGGAAAATTCGTTTCTATGTGCGTGAAGCGAAAGAAAAATACTCGTTGCAGACTCCTAAGAGGATGTGAATTTCTTGGTACGGGCGGAAAACCAGTTTGAAAACTTCTCCATGTAGAACATCATTATAACAATTAATGTGTTACTCGGAAATTCATGTTTAATATGAAAATATAAAGTACAAATTACGGCTTTTTCACTCGGAAGTATCTCATTTGTATAATTATTCATACATGTCTATATACTCGTAGCACGTGCTACGAGATGACAGGATAAAACATTAACAACTCAGATAAAATTCTATCCAAGGATCTGCATAATCATCGATAATGTATGATGCTTCGTCATCGATGGTGCTGCTTGTTCGAGCGCGTAAAACACAGTCACGAGATCATTATCGATTATAATCCATAGTTCGTTAATTTTTGCATTTTTAACTTTACGCCGCTAAATATTGTAACGAAACATTGACTGCCAGTGACATGTTTTCACGCTCACAAAACTCACTCTTGCAGCGAGTGCAATAAGCTACCTAAGCCCAATTATTACTATTACATAATAAATTATATATAAAATATTTCTCTCTCTCTCTCTCTCTCTCTCTCTCTCAACATATTCTCTCTCGCATCTTCTCGTAGACCCTTGAACGTAGTTCGTTATGCACGCTTCGATCGTTACGTCCGTCGGTGACAATGACCGTTTCGCACGAGTGGAATCGGCTCGATCAGCGGTACAATTAACTCGTAAGTTAGCGTATGTCGACGATAAAGCCGATGAAATTCACATTCTGCGGTTGACCAAGCGTGAACGCGAAAGAAACGCGCCGCGAATCGTGCGAATGGACACGCCTCGGGAATGCGGCGGAAGGCCACTGCGAGAGTGGAATTATGTCAATCGTACCGCCGCCTTCTAAGACCGAGCATAAAATTGCTGTGCGATACGTAAAAAAAAGAAAAAAAAAAAGGAGATTCGATCTATCGCGCGTTCCACATTTAAATATTGAAATTTCTCAGAGATCTGCATATTTTCTGCATTAAATAGGAAAGAAAATATATTTCTCGAAATATTTTTCGTAATTTTAAGCCGATTTTTTCAAGTGAATTCCGAATTAAAGATTTCCAAATAAAAAAAAATAATAAAAATAAAATTTGGAAATTATATTGATTATAGCATTGAATAAAAAAAAATATATATATATATATACACGAGTTTAAGGACGTTTGGAGTGAGAATTTTAATTTTAATTTCTTTTAATTCTTTCTTTTAATTTTGAATCGTAAAATATTCGTATCACTTTTATACCTTCTATACTTGAAGATTTTTCGAGATACCTCGATTGTTGAATCTTGAACGACCGGCGGGCTTCTTTCTGTCCGATATCAATTTTACCGCCGGGCATCGCCTCGTGATGAAGTCCGCATAACTTTCAATCACGTCGCGTCACTCCGCTTCTTTCGAGCCGATAATCGCGATTGCACGGATAATTTTGCGCAGGGCGCGTCCCGTTCTGCGTGACTGATTTCGTCGTCTAAACCCCACGGTGGTGGATGCAATAACTCCGACACACACGCGCGTCGGATTACAAGCTCGACTGGCGTGAAAGGGTTACGCCGAGGAGGAGCGGCCCCGATCGGCGCTCGACTCCGAGCAGCGATCCGAATATTATTAATACGACGTGGGTCGCGGCGAATGTTTACGATATAAACACGACTACCGCGCACTGCCGGTACAAGAGCGGTTATGTATTGAAGCGGTGCAAATATATGCCGAGCAGCGTCACTCCGTGTGTACACACAGTGGCTCAGATGTTCATATGCCGAAAGTGTTCCGTCATCACGCAACGCGAACCGCTTTCCCTATTAATTCAAGCGCACGTACGTGTGTGACGAGCAATTATAATAAAGTTATCGAAACCGGGAATAATCAAACGCGGGCGAATTTCGAGTAGCGACCGCGATTTGAGAATATACGAATAAAAAAGAAAAAGAAGAAGAAAAAGGAGATGAGGTAATCAATATAGGCCGCGTCCGATGAAAGATTTTTCCAAGAGAGTCTCACACGGCGCGATTCCCTTTCGTCGAGTAATTTAATCTCGCCGGTTAAGAGTCGGCCGACTACTTAAAATACATTAACGCATCGAGAGGGAGTGTGCGGCACGTGATTACATTCGGTATCATGGAAACCTTTTCCACGAGCGCGCGTAACAACGACGGCCTCGTCGCGCAATATTCGCGGCGCGCGGTACGTGCGTCGCGTCGGATATGCAAAACATTGAATTTCGCCGCGACACGATTCCTCGCGGCGGGTCCCGTTTTCTAATCTAATTAGCCGTCGGCACGTTTGCACGGCGTACGTGGCGAAAAGTGTTGGGCATGGGAAATGCGAGAAAGAAAAGGAGGAAAGCGCGCGTGTTAGCGCGCCCTGCTATCACTTGCAGTCCAAGTGCGCGCGAGACATAGAGATATACAAAATTAGCTCAACGACTGTGCTGCTGCGCGTCGTTTATAGAGCCGCCGCCGCCGCCGCCGCCGTCTTCGGACGCGGGCCGCAGTTTGTCTGAAATTTACATACGCAAAGGGGTCTCCGCGACGGCACGCAACAATCTCCTCGCTCCTCTTATTCCCGAAGAAAATCAATCGAAGGCCGATATACGCGAGAGACGTGCCCTCGATCGTTTGGCACCGAGCGGCCTCTTGCCGAATTTTAAGTCGAAGATAAGGACAAAGCGAGAGATGGGGAGGGAACGACGCGATTTCCATCGAAGGGCATTAATCGTCGACTCGTGAACTCGAGCGAGCGCGCGAGATTTATGTGCGAGAGGCGTGCATACGCGAGCGTCTCTATTATTAAAAGCTGCGTAATAACCGGTGGGGTGACAGGGAGGGACGAGGGGCGCATCCCTTGTCCGCGGAACAGACGGAACGACCGTGAATCATCGGCGAATTGGACGACATGTTAATCTTGTTTCGAATACGAGATGCGCGCCCGGAGAGAGAGAGAGAGAGAGAGAGAGAGAGGGGGGGGGGGGAGGAGGGGAAGAGTCCGTGCATTATCAGCGCGCGTTTAACGCTAAACGCGCGCGATAGTCGGTTGCAACAATCCGCGCGGATCGAATCGCGATCGGATACCCAGCCTGCCCGTGTTTAAGATTCACCAGCGAGACGACATGCATTCCGCGTGCTCGACGAGCGATTATCATCATAAAACGGCCGTGCATTTGCATCGGTGAATGCATCGAGAAGACGCGGCTTCAAAGCTCGTGTATCCACAGCGCGGTTTAAGCAGAGTTAAAGTAAGTAACAAAGTAATAAAATACGAGAGACGACTTTGTACGAAATTGTTTGTTGCGTTTATTCGATGAAAAGTGACGATCAAACGTTACCGGATATTGTTCGAATGCACAGGACGCGCGAGTCGTCTCGACGAAATCGAGCGCGTGTCAGGCGATAAATAACCCGGCCTAGAACGCGAGCCTAACACCCGTATTCGTAGTCAGGCCTTATACTTAAGGCTTCCTTAAGTTTATCTTCAGATGGTCTGTATAATAATCCAATAAAATAATCCGTGCAGCATCTAAAGATGGTTATAAGGAGGCCTCAAACATAAGGCCTGACTATGAATACGGGTATAAGACGATCGCGTGAACGCGACACTGCTCGATAGCTCGCTGTAACGTCACACACACGGTGCGCGATATGAAATTACGCGGAGCAGCGGAATATCCGGCTTTGTGCGCCGACGTTATCGCTCGACGGTATAATTCGGCGCTCGTGCAAAGTATGAAAAGCACTATTGCGGAATAACTAAATTATCCGCTGCGCAATGTACGGAATGCGCGCGCGGTAGTATGTTAATAAAGATTAATACGCGTTTGTACATAGCCCGAGCTTCGCTACAACGTACATGTTACGTACGCGCGCGCGCTCGCTCGCACGGTAGAAATAGTTTCTGCTTTTAGGAATAATTAATCACGGAGACACGAGCGGCCATTAAACTCCCTACATCATTTAACGCACTATTACGTGATACAATAGTGCTGTGAATTCAGACGGACCGGCGCGGACGGACGTGTGCATATGGGGATCCACCAAGAAGACACTGCGCGCTGCGTCCTTTTCGACTCTCACCAGTCGACTGCGCCGCGATGATAGTGAACAAGATTCAGCAAGATTTGTACTTGAAAGGCCACAAAATTAATTCATTTGTCGCGTCACACACGATCGATACGTCAGAAGAGCCTGAATTTTTTATTGATTTCATTCGTACACTTCGTCCCGGAGAATTTTGGCGACGCGAACCAATCATCATCTTCTTACGCGAGAAACACTCTTCCCGTTCGGATAATAACGGTAACCTGCACCTCACCTTCTCCCCGGCCGCCGTCGTCCGAAGATGTTACATAAACGAAGGTACGACAAATGTGAGAGTGTCGGCGGCGGAGCACGCGTAGCTCGACACGCTCTCGCGCGGGGCCCAAAAAAAAAATTCAATTAAGAGTCCCTTTGCGTCTGTGCGCGCGTAATGTGGTCCCGGGCAAGCGGGGTGGCGCGAAAGCGAAAGAAAAGAAGAAAGAAACAGAGGAATGAGCTGGCCGTTTTTCCTGACGTCGCGCGCGCGCGCGCGCGCGCGCGCGAGGACACGTTTCGCATCGCGGGAATCGCACCCCGGAGCGTGCACGCGCGCGTGCATTCGCCGATCGACATTCCGGAGGGTCGAGTGCACGCTCGCACGCACGCATGCACGCATGCACGTAGCAACGCGCGAAACGCGCCGTACGCTACCTCCCCCTCTCTCCCTCCCTCCATCTCGCCGTGAACACACGTGTGCGCGCACGTATGAAGTATCGGTGGTGCATCGGTGTGCACATGGACGCATCAGGGTCGCGTCGAACGGAGCCGAGCCAAGCCGCCGTTGCCGCGCGCGCGCGCCGGACGTATACCTGTAATTTCGATGTCGCCATTGTTCGCCGGCCGCGACGATTAACGTCCCTTTAATACCCTCGCCGACGATCGACGCGCGGGCCCGATCAAGAACGCGGCTCGCGAGCACGGCCTAGTAGTACCGCCGCCGCCGCCGCCGCCGCCGCCGCCGCCGCTCCAGCAAACATCGTCCATCCGGCAAACATTGTTCGCCGAGCGGTTTGCGGATTTTGATTGCGAATAGTTGGGATACACTCGACGCGACCCACAGCTGGCCGGCGACTCTCGCGTCTGCATTTCCCGGATCGGTTTAGTTCCATCTGCATCACGTCGGTCGTTGAAGATGCTGATGGAATTTGCGCAGTTTTTGCTGGCGAATTTTTGCCGCGCATTTTGGTAAACAGAAAGTTTGTGCAAGTTGGAAGCGATAACGCGTGTTTATCGGCGAGAAATCGAGCGTCGATTATTTAACGATGACTCCGATCTTCGGTACTCGGCCTGTGATTTTCTAAGGGCGCGTCGACGCAAAAAAGTACGAATACTCGCGATAAGACGAATCAAATGAGCGATAATGCGTAAGAAAGGAAGATGAATGTCGCGTCACGTCTGACGATACCTAATAGTTTCATTCCATGACCCTCAAACAGCCGGGCGTATCAGCGTCCGTTGAATTCCAGCCTCGACTTCGTTTCTTGCAAACGAAAATGAAAACTTGGCCGCGCGGTTTTACGAGAGATTAATCCCGCGAATTTCGGGAAACCGAAGGTAAAAGCGCGACAGCAGCAAACAGAAATAACTGTTCAGAATATTAGCCGACGCTGGCGCTAAAAGTAAATATCAAACTCGCGGAGATAACGACGAGGACGACGCATAACGCGTACACACCGCGCAGTATTCGAGATTTCAACGTCGCCGGATATCCGTCCGTTGTCGCGTCGCCTCGCATCGCGCATCGCGCCGGCGGAATTAATTCCGCGATTTGTTCGGCTGTCGACGCGGTAAGATCGGCTTTCGAGGACTAAAAGCGGGAACGACACGACTCGCTCGTATATTCCGCTAGTGTCTACATCTCCGAGGCCGGCTTATCCGTAATGGAAAGCATTAAAAAAGTCCAAACGATCGAGCGACGGCGAGATGGAGCGGACCGAGCGAGTCGCTTAGCCGAGAAATCGTCATTTAGATACTTGCTAAAAGCGATTCGCCATAAAAGTGAGAGCCGGGCCCGCTCGGCCTCCCGCGATAGGACGTCTAATGGGCCCCCGCCGGCCTTCCACTCGGCCGCTCGCAGAAATAACTTTCGTGACGTTTATGCAAAATGCGCCGCAGCGCGCGACGACGACGACGAGGACGTTGTCGACGAGACAGGCTTTTCCTCCGCGTCAATCCTCGCGGCTGAAAAAATTGTCGCTGAAATTCCGCGGTAACGCGAGAACGACGTGACGGCTCGGACAAACGATTGGCGTCCATTCTCAGCCGTGAGTATTTCGATAACGCGAACGCTTCAACGCCAAACGCCCGGCATTCCTACGCGTCGTCCGCGACGATTCTCTGCGCGCGTTTCCACGGACACCTTCGTGCAATACGATTAAGTGTAGCGTTATCTGCGCAAAGCGACACCGCCGCTAAAACCGTCCCGTACTTGATGTAATTACTTCAACGTCACCGAGAGGCGTTGCATTACGATGCAAAATTTCGGCTTACTCTCAGACAGGAATTCCCGTCGCCGACACATGTTAGTAGTTTCTATCAAAATAAAAAATTTCACGGAGGCTTCGCGGATAATGCAAATCCGGCGTTAAAGGGAAAAAAGGTCCGGTTGGATTAACGTGACTATAAACGACCCACATTTTCCGCTTGAAGAAAACGGATTTTCTGACTCCTCCGAATCCGATTTCAAGAACCAGCAGTTCCGCCTCCTCTCCGACCAAAACGCGTTTAGCTCGCTCATCGTCACGTTAATTTAAACAATCTTCTCTTCTCCGTGTGTGGAATACGCAAACGGAATCGCTTGGCGAAACACGCGCGCGTTTCCGCCGTCAAGGGGACTGGAGGGTCAGATTACCGAAAAATCGTGCTTGTTTTTGATAATGATTTTGTGACAAACTGAATAAATGTGCAAGAATGAAAATTTTACATATATTTATATAACATGAATTATGAAGAGTAGAAAAATTTTGTTTTTAAACAAATACTCATATAAATATACGTCCACTTACATTTTAAACGCGTTTTTCTCGAAATTTTATTGTTCAACTTTTCGCAGTGATTTCTCCGAAACTAAGCTTCGTATCGATTTGAAATTTTAAAGCGATAATATTTGTTCATGTGGCTCTCAGGTGAACCATGGACAACCTCCGTCAAAATACTTCATTTCGAGATATTAATTTTTTTATTGTGAAGGAACTGAAAAATTTGAATTTTTTCCTAATAATAGCTGCCATTTTGTTAATTTTGTTCGATTTTTTTTATAGTGGTTCACCGGATAATGATAAGCCTCCTCAAGATTTCTAGCTAAAATTCGCTCTGATTGGACCACCGAGAGCTGAGATATTACTGCAAAAACGATAACTTGAAAAAAAAAGGAGAGTATATTTCAGCTGTATATATCGTATATTTGTACGAGTAATTGTTAATAAACAAAAATTTTCTACTCTTCATAATTATATTATATAACTATGTTGTATAACTATACCTAAAATTTTCATTCTTGCACATTTATTCAGTTCGTCACAAATATTATCAAAAACAAGCACGATTTTTCAGCAATCTGATCCTCCAGTCCCTTTAACGAATTCTTCGCAAACTCGCATACTCGACGTATTTTCGCGCAGGTGCCGAGGTGCCCGAAAATTCTACTAGCGAACGCGTTCTTTCACCGAATAACGCCGCATCCTCGGCAGCTTCCTTCGGCTTCAGAATCCTCCGAGAGAGGGAGAGAGGTAGAGAGAGAGAGAGAGAGAGAGAGAGAGAGAGAGAGAGAGAGAGAGAGAGAGAGAGAGAGAGAGAGAGAGAGAGAAAGAGAGAAAGAGAGAGAGATGGGGAGGGGGAGAAAAAGGTAGAGGGAGCGAGAAAGAACGAGAGAGTCTTTCTCTTCGTACACTCCGACGTTACCCCGAGGGAAGCCTATTCCGCGCCTATACGGAGGCCTCTGCATCGAGGTTTCCGAAAGCCATGCGCCCGCGACGGCACCGGGATTACCTGAAATCTACCTGAGAATTCTCTCGTCGGCACGTCGGCATGTAAAGTCCCACGGGAGGAGAGCCCCGTAGCTTTGTTTGTCGCCGGACGTCGGCGCTGCCTGGGATAAGCGGATTTATACTCGCTAGTTTCTGACCGTGCCCGAGACACCGTGCACCCGGCGCGTTATACCTACTTTTGTATCCCACTATCACCCCTGCGACCTAATAACGTGGAAGTGCATCGGCTCGTGATCGGCGCGCAGAAGCGTCGGAAACGCGGCAAGTCCCCGCCGTTGAGTCGAATCTGTCGGGAGCGCGGCTACTCTCGGCTCGGGAGAAGGAATCGAAGGGGTGGAATTAACGCAACAATCAACGAACGAGGCGCTCAAAGCGAGAGAGAGAGAGAGAGAAAGAGAGAGAGAGAGAAAGCAGAATCGCTGCCTTTCGACTCAAAGAACCGCCCGTTCATCGTTGATTCAACCGATCTTTTTTTTAGGTGTGACGATGAAGGCGGATTCGAGGCGGCAACGAGGGAGGGTCGAAGCGGGTGGTGCAGTAATCACCGATAAAAGTGGACAGCAGAATTTCATTCTCAGCCGGAGGCGTGGATTTAGAAACATTCGCAGCACGCGTCAGGCACCGCACTTAAATCCATTATTACCAGATGTCCGCGCGCGGCACGTCGAAATGGGAGAGACAATATTTCGCGCGGCGGCCGTGTCCGTCTGTGAACGAGCGAGCGAGCCAGCCAGCCAGCGGTTCGTGAGCAGCAATGCGGCTTGTCTTTAATAAGACGCTTCCTTATTCTCCTGGCCATAAAGCAAACATAAATTACGAAGGGGCACGCCGAGGCTACGACGGAGGAGAGACGGTACTGACCGGAACACACAACGCACCGGCCCCACCCTGCACTTTCTATATTCTCTCTCTCTCTCTCTCTCTCTCTCTCTCTCTCTCTCTCTCTCTCTCTCTCTCTCTCTCTCTCTCGCTCTCTTCCTCCTCACCTCGTCGTCCTTTTTGCCTCTTCTCCCCGTCTCCCTTCCGTGTTCTTTTTGCGTCGTGGGGGACGGTAACGCGAGAATGGCGTGTCCTTCCCGTAACGACGAGGGTGGCCTGTTAAAGCCACGTTAATACCGGACGAAAGTGCGCTAGAAACGGATACGCGCGTCACTCGATGACCGATATCGCATTTATATCGCGCGGCCATATCGTTTTCCGGTCGTTTCCATTATCACCGGCAAATTTCGCCATCGAGGGCCGCACGAAACAGTGGCAAATGCATGAAGCTCTGATGTTACTTTGTTTCTTTTTCATATCACTGCGATAATGAACCGTGATAAAATTGTGATTCGGTGAGTCCATTGAATATTGATTTTTATTTTTCTGTAACTGAGTTTAGAAGTGAGAGTTAATTTTGAATATCGGATTGTAACGCATAAAACAATAACACGTGCATTTTTTAAATACGTTTTCTCGTCTGCCTTCGATTTCGATAGGGAAACTATTCAATTATACATATAAGTAAATAATCTTTTCAAGTCACGTCGCGTGCTTCTAATATGCTAACAAGACTCTCTCTCCCCCCCTCCAACTCGAAGAGAAACTTATAGAAGCGGAATAAATCTTATTTTTTTATCCCCGCCGTCGTGCCATTAAGAACCGCGGTTACGCGCAATCAGAGTGGCAGAGGCAGAGGGGGAGAGAGAGAGAGAGAGAGAGAGAGGGAGAGAGAGAGAGAGGAAGCGCATGTTGGTGGCGGCATTCACTAAACGCGCGTATGTACGACAATTACGCGCGAGTAACGATCCATTCGGCGAGACAGCCCACGGTCGAGATTTAGAAGCCACTTCCGATCCGACAGTGACGACCGCCGGGCCGTAGCAGGCCATTCGGACGAGGCCTGTGAGGGGCGAAGTGTAGAGGGGAGGGGAGGGGAGGGGAGAGGAGGGGAGAGGAGAGGAAAAAAGAGGAGAGGAGGCACGGTGCGAGCCCATTCGGTGTCATTTACGCGCGTCTTACGACGCGCAAAGTAATGGCATCGTTACACGAAAGTGCGCTCATCCGCGAGAAGTCGACGATTTGACGGATGACGAGCCTCCCGGAACAATCCCGCGGCTTCCGAAAGCGATGAACGCGGTTCGATTAGAACACCGATCTATCTGTCCGGAGCCTTGAACGAGCACAATTGAGTCGAGAGCTGAGTCAGTGTGACTTTTCCGGCCGTACGATTATATATTTATCTATATATTTATCCACTTACTTATCCACTGCTGCAAGCTAAGCGCCCGATGTATTTTGTTATTACTCTTGTTGTTATTAATCTCTCATGTTTTGAATTGACAATTACGGTAACGGTAACGGCGACAGCTGTCGAATCATCGCAACTGTTGAGGCAATGTTGAAATCTGGCTACGAGCATCACGCGACGAGCTGTATACCGGTCCGAGAGATAATTGCTTTTTCTTCTTGTCTAGACAAAATTCCTATCTACTTACTAGTCGGTGGGATTCATCGGTGACGCCATGACGGAAAAACTCCGACCTAACGCAGCCAGCCAGCCAGCCAGCCAGCGAACGGAAAAGCGCGTGCGTTCGGGGCATCGTAAATGTGCTTTATTGCGCGGGAATACTCCCGCTCGCGAAGAATTACCCGCGCGTGAACGGGATACGCGAAAGCTTTATTAACCCGCGTCTTGATTTAGGACGTATCGCGTCTCGCCCTCGCGAGGATTTCAGGCGTCATATAATGCTGAGAACCGAGAGATACGAGGAGAGCGTTCTCTTTTCGCGCTGGGAAACACGTGTTCCGCCACCGGCGCGACCGCCGGTTAATGGAGCGGAACACGACCGTAAACGCGCGAAACGTCTTTTCGCTTGTTGTCTTATTGTTCTTATTATGGGAGTAACAATGGAAGTTGCAGTGAGAGCCGCGGCTGCGCGATGCGGTAATTTTTCGCGCGATTAGGGATCGCGAGACAATTGAATCAAGTCTAGACCACTCAATTATCCGGGGATAATAATTTGTAGAGACAAGCGAATTAATTGTTGTCAGTTCATTCACTGCGATACGACGGAACAGGAGGGAAGGAAATAGCGTTTCTCCGGCGCGGCTCGCCAATTGACTGTCGCGCGCGGAAGACGCGCTTGAGAATCTCGCGTATCTTTCACATGCGCAGATCAAAGCACCGACTCGGGCTTCGTATAAAACGTTTCTGTCGCGCTGAGGAAGATAACGGGCGAGAACGGCGTTCCAGTAACCCGCGAGCGTGGTCCATCAAAGTAACGTTAACGCCGCGGGAAACGAAAACAGGCACGTTCGCTTCTTTCCGTACGTTTCCTTTTACGACGTTTCCTTGAGAACATCTGACGCGTGCGCCGCTGAATAATTTTACAGCGCCGCGCGGAAGCGAGCGGTGCAACACGGCGCGCATTCCGAGATTCAATGGCGTCGGGCGGAAAACGGGCGGATATACGACGCAGCGGTAAAAGGATCTCCGCGAGCGCGACTTCTCGCGTTGAGTCACCGAAAACGGGTCATCGTGATTACCAATTATTCAGTACACAACCGCCACCCTTGCGCCCCCCACCGGCGCCGCCGATCGCATCGCGCTGAGTCACGGCGATGTGTGCGAGGTGTGTAACGAGCGAAATTACTTCGATCGGTAATTAACGGCGAGACAGAGCCGGGACGGGACATTTCAATTCGCCAGGCCGCGTCACACCGGCCGTGCAATTTATTTCGAGAGGAATATCGGCCGCGCCGCGCCGCGCGCTCGGCTAAATTCCTCATACACAATCGCGCGGCCATCACCAAGAAGAGATCAAGACGGATCAGTGTAATATCGGGAGCTGACACGCACGGACGAACCGATTATATCTGGAATGAAACCCCGAAGGACTGAGCTGCCCCCCTCCCGGTGGAAATCCCGGTCGTCTCTCGCAATAAACGCACCTCTCTCTCTCTCTCTCTCTCTCTCTCTCTCTCTCTCTCTCTCTCTCTCTCTCTCCCTCTTCCTCTCTCTTTCTCTCTCTCTCCTTCTCTCTCCCTTACGGGACTTCCTGCGCGCGAGTCCGTACGGAGACCGCTCCGTTAGTCGAACCAGCTGCACTCCGCTCGTTCCTGGATGCGCGACGAAGGACTCGCCGAGAGATACATTTTTTTTTCTAATCTGCAGGCGTGCCGAGTGGAGTCCGTGTAGCATGACGTAGTAACAATAATAGGGCCTAAGGTGGATGACTCCGTCGCCGCACGAGGGTGACACGCACGACTGGGGTGATTATATCAATAATAGCCCCCGAGGGACGCGGAACGCGCGGGGAGACGTCGATCTCTGCACAACTCGGCACCCTCTCTCTCTCTCTCTCTCTCTCTCTCTCTCTCTCTCTCTCTCTCTCTTTCTCTCTCTCTTTATCCGTCTCCCCGAGTCACCCTCTCCTTGATCCAGCCGTTAAAGATGCCACCAAGTGATTTCGCGAGTTTCGCAGTTTGCACCCCGATAGCGACGCCACGCCGGCGTCCGATTCATCTCGCGCTTTATGGCCGCGCGATCTTAATGAAATTGTTTTTATGCTTGTGTAGGCCCCCGTGTCAGCCTGCATCTCGATCTATACCGCTCTCTGCGCGCGCGCGCGGGCGCGCGCGCCCCTTCATTTTCTCTGCTCTGACTGTTTTCTCTCGCGGCACGCGCGAAGGCGAAGCCTTTATTTAGCGGCAAAGGGTGGCTCTGACGCGATAAGTCACTCGACAGAGGAGCGCGCGTCGCGCCTACCGATTGTTATTTCTCCGCTTCTCAAGCGGAGCGTGTCGCATAGGATTTATTAGAACGACGGAAGCGGACGGATCGCTCTCAATTGTCAGCTTCGTAAGCGGGAGGTCGTTTCATTAATATGGTACTTTTAGCTTCACCGATGTGTGTTTATCATTAATTTTATTGCGAGATAATTTCGATCATCGCATCACGTTGCGTTGCGATGCAGTTTACGATTATATTGTGCGCTTCGGAAAATTGCGCGATTACCGATTAAAGTTGTCGCGCGAATACTCTCGGCTCGTTTCCCGATTTCGACGGCTGAAAAGTAAACAACGCGTCCGGGATCGATGTTGCGTAAGTACATCGATTAATGTCGCGTGTAAATTGCGTCAGTTCCCAGGTATAATTCCATCGCACAGGAAGGAGGGATGAGGGAGGCCGAGAGGGTACGTCGCAGTGTCTCACGCTTTGCGAGATATCGTTAGAAATTAAAAGGCACCGCGATCTTCTTTCCGGGAGGGATGTGCAGGGGCACCCTCTCCCTTCGCACCGTGTCAGGCCGCATTACACGCGGAGCGTGTCTCGGCTAGAGGGGTCGTAAAGGGTTGGAATTTCACGACGGCCGTCCGGCGCGAAAAAAGTGCAGCGCGTAGGCATATCCGAGAATGCTGACGCGCGCGGTTCGCCGGCGATCGTTTGCATAAAAGTCATCCCGCAGCGACAAACGGGAAAGGGGTAAAGGATCCCCGACGTCCTCTATTTTTATCGCGTTATTCATCGCGATATACCCTCGTCCCGCGAGGGTCCTACGGCTCTCTCAGATCTTTGTCCCGTGAAAAAGGTGCGCGAGGGGACGCGAAGGATTATTCGTATCAGGGCGTCGCCGTTTTGTATGATGATCTCGCGCGACGCACACATCTCACCGTGCGCGGGTCGGCTAGGTTTTATAAATTTCTATCTGCTATACCGATAAAGCCTCGCTCTCCCCACCTCCCCCCCCCTCTCTCTCTCTCTTTCTTTATCTCGCAACAGTAAGCTTCTTGAGCGCGCAAATCGGATCCTCTCGATCGCTCGAGCGCGATACCAGACGTTCCGCTCTCTGACCGCTCGCGTTGTTCTCTCCTCACCGCGAATGGCGATTCTCTCTACATACTTGCGCGATTAATCGATCGAGGAGCAGTCGTCACGTTTTCCCGGGGAAACTACCGACGATAGATTTTCTGGGTCGGCGAGTAGCGCGTTACGAATTCCGTCGAGCAGCAGCAGCAGCAGCAGCAGCAGCAGCAGCAGCAGCAGCAGCAGCAGCCGGTTTGTTTTGAGACGAAAAGCATTTCGAGTGTTTGTTTGCATCGTCCTCGTTCGAGCAAGTTTTCCGCCGGTGTGGCGTTTCTCAATTCGTTCTTCGGTGAGGCGCTTTCGCGAAAAGGACGATCGTCCATACGCGAGACGAGCCGATCGGCATCGGCTTTCGCGCCTCGTTTTCTCTAACTTTCGAGTTCTCGAAACTCTTCGCGATTCTTCTTCTCGCAAACTCGAGTCTCACCTCGCCGCCCCGCGGCTTCGCCGCTCGGTGCATCCGACCACACGCCGTTTGGCTCCCAGCCAGTGGAGTGTTTTCCCCCGGCCGGGAAAAGTTTCATCGACTCGCCGTAAAAATATTTTCGAAACGTCTAAATCGCCGTAGCGCAAGAGACGCGGCGCGGCCCGTTTGTTGCGATTGGCCCTGTTCGGTGCCTAAGTAAACTGCCCACAGGTTAGTCGACGATGCAGCCACGTATAAGAGTGCCACTTGATCCTTGGGTCGAGGCGCGAGAGGGCCGGCTAAGTCGCCGACGCGTTGCAAAACGGACACGAGACAGCGTCGCGGCTTGAATTATGTCGGTCGGTCGGTGAAATGGAAATTTGTGTAGCAAAAGATATCTCCGACAGAGAGAGAGAGAGAGAGAGAGAGAGAGAGAGAGAGAGAGAGAGGAGGGAAGGAGGGCAATGCGATGAGATCTCGCAGAGTCCGAAGGAATCCGTCGCGAATGTATGATACCGAGAGGATCCGCGAAATGTTGAATCCGAGAAATTTATGATTCGTGGCGTCTCGGATGCGACAAATCTAGGATTCGCGAGATCCATTTGTAGGATATCTCCCGAATTTTGTAACTCGGCATCTCCGCGAGGTCCACGATCGATATAGGATAGCGCGAAACGCGTGGAATCTGGAATTGATCCGCGGCAGATAGAAGTCACGAGGCGTAAAATCTTCAGGGAAACATCGGCTGTTTCGAGTCGGCGAGCTCGAAATCTCTACGGGAACTGCTCTGTGAAAATTTAACTCTTCTTTTAAAAATTCCGCTCTCTCCGCGAAATGCCGGAGCGCTCAGACTGATTGGCGTCCAACGAGAGATGGAGGAGGAATGAGAAGGAAAACGAGAGTAGGAGAGAGAGGGAGAGAGAGAGAAAGAGAGAGAAAGAGAACGTGCTTCAAAATAAACTAGTCGTTTAGAATTCTCTTTCTCGACGTTTTAACGTTTATCCCCTAACAAACCTAGAAAATATAAACTAGAATATTTACAGACGCGAAATCCGCGGAGATGAAAATTCATGAAACTGGTGCGCGCGCGTCGGCATACAATTCCAATCACTCCGAATCTATTTATGAAACGCGCGCCGCGCCGTGCGCGCGTCCCGACAGGTTGGCACCGAGTAAATCGCGATCGTGGAAGATCGCACGATGGCGGATCGGTATCGAAAACTCGGCGTCGCTGGAACCCAGGGATATCCCATACAAACCCGTACTTATCCCCAGACGTGAAGGTAAGAGAGCTGCTCGCCGCTATTGCCGCGCCGGAGCACCGAAGGCCAATGAAAGCGGATAATGGCGGGGAGAGGGTATGGGTAAGAACGAGAGAAGGAAAAAAGGGTAGGGAGAGGGGGGCCCTTGCTCCCCCTCCCCCGCCGCGCCCGCAGACGACTGAATAGAGGAAGGAGGAAGGGAGGATTGCGATGAACCAGGCGGGGCGGAGGGATTCCGTGCGTTAGTGAGAAGGATGGGCGGTCGAGAGGAGCTCTGGCGGTCGAGCAGGACGGAAAAGAGAATAAAGAGAGAGGAGCGAGAGGAAAAGACCGGGGCAAAACATGGAGAACCGGAGAGAATACAGGCGAGGAAAGAATTGAGAGAAAGATAGAATAGCAGCGCGGAGAGAAGAAAGAGGGTGACAGGAGAGCAGCGAGGCAGGGCAAGAAGGAGCGCGCTAAAAAGTTCACGCTGAAAGGCCGCAGAAAACGAACGAGAGGGAATTAATTGATTGGCGGATGAGATTCGAAGGTGCAATACGCGATGAGAATTGACGCTACGGAAGACGAGTCATTACCTGTACAAAAGCCCCGTACTTACACCACGAATGCGTCCAATATATTCCCGTTTCGTGTGCGAAAAAGTGCGTGCTTTACGCCTTGTTACACACGTCTCGAAGCTATGAGCGGAAAGGCAGCATTAAAGCGAGGATTCTGTAGCATGTCACGTCGCGTCGATCGGCCGGATATTTCATAACGTTTCCGCTAATGAAAGACCATCGTACGGACTACGGACGTACGATGATGTTGACCTCGAAAGCTTCATTGAGAATTAAATAAACGAACAGAGGGAGAGAGAGAGAGAGAGAGAGGGGGGGGAGAGAGAGAGAGAGAGAGAATCGAAGAGGCGCGCTCGGAACGAAGGAGAGAAACAGAGAAAGAATAGAGAAGCAAGCGAAGAGAGGAAAGAGAAGCGCGCCGCGCGCTCCTTCTCGCCGAGATCAAAGACGAGAGGGAAGACGGGAGCGAAGAGGAACCGTAGGGAAGAAGCGAAGGGATAGGAATGAGGGACGGGGTGGGCGAAGGGATAGGAGGCAGGGCACTTGCGTGAGATGGACCTGGGTGCGCCCCGGGGGCGCATCCTGTTCCCCTTCGAGGCTCCCGATAAATCAAACGCAGCCGAATGCATAATACGCTAATTACCGAACACGTCATTGCCCACTTTCTTCGTTCCTCTTTCTCCCCCTCCGGCCTAGCTGCTCCCTCCCTCTCCCCTTCAATCTTCCTTCGCGACTTTCCCTCAGCCTCCTTCTTCCGCCCTCTTCGTAGATCCATTCTCGACGCCCCCGCTCGATATCGAGAAACGGCTAATTGTCCGTCGCCGCTATCGATCGGTGCGATCTACCGGCGCGCTCGCGCTCAAGGAGAAATTCGCATAGTCGGGAGATCGATTTTTGCGATGCGGCCGAGATAGGGAGCGCGGTGCCACGGCTTTAAGCGCGATCGGTATCGGCCGATTCATATTCCCCGGCCGACCTTTATTGTTGTTGTTGTTGTTGTTGTTGTTGTTGTTGTTGTCGTTGTCGTTGTCGGGTCTCGAGCGAGGCTAATTATTTACCGCGGTTTTATAAACATCACAAAGGACACGCGGTATAAATCACGCGATCGCGAGCCCCGCACTGCGAATCACGCGCGCTGTAAATCTCGCCGCGCCGTTAGAACAATTTGCATATTGCTGCCTTGATGAAAAATCACTATCTCCCTGCTCGCGCTAGACAATAGAGGAATTTATTTGGTACAGCAAATCTTGATTTGCCTCGTGGTGCACACCACCCGGCAGTGCGCGTACGTATTAATCGATATTGAAATATTAACCCGAGGCTGTTTAGTAGAAAGGGTATAAATCAAACACTCTCGATAATGATAGGTGGAATTATCCTTCAACTTATTGCATACTGCTGATCTCGACTTCTCTAATACGCTGCGAAAACGCATGCCTGTCTGATTCGCGTCGGTGAACCATCATTTACATATCCATTTTTACGACTTTCTAGCACTTGGTAGCTTTACGAACACGTTGCCGCAAAGTTCATTATTCGTATACATAAAAAAATTCATCAATCAGACACTGTGTATGTTCCGTAAGAAAGTAAAAACGAGGATCCAACAGAATCTAAAAATATTTCTAAACTATCGCTAAGAAGACAATCTGTCTGCTGCAATAATCTTCGATCCGTATTCCCTCCACGTTTGACAAATAATTTTTCATCGACAAAATGGAAATCCGGGATCTCAAAGTCGTTCGAATTTCTTTTTTTTTTTCTTTTATGTGCGCTAAGAAAAAGCATGAGAGAGAGAGAGAGAGAGTGGACCTACAGGATTAACGACGGTTCCGGGAGGGAAATAAATCCCCGAACAGAAAAGTCGGCGGAACCCGGATGAATGTACGTGACGCATTCTTGATTCATCGCGCTCCGAGTTAGCTTAAACTATCCTCTCTCGTTGCTTCCGCAACTTCTTCCCGAAGTCAAACTTCGCCGAACTCGCGATACCCTCTATTACACGGCGACTGTCATTAGTCTCGTCTTCCTCGTGCCTCGTGGAGACCGAGTTTACCTCCGTGACGATACCGTCGTTGATTAAAATCACTGCGATTTCCTAAGCACCGATTCTTACAATCATGCGAGAAAGAAGCGATTCGGAAATACGAGGAAATTTACACCGAGCTCGCGGAATAGCCGATTCCCTCAGTGAAGGACCATTCGCGATCGTTCAACCGTCAACTCTCGCGCCGCATCTCTCCGCGTCACTCTTTTTCTACGCATATTGACCGCAGATTACGAACGTGACGCAACATTGAGGAAGAGACAGAGACAAGGCGAGTGGGTGGATGATGAACTTTATGCGTGTATGTGTGTGTATGTGTGTAAACAGCGTTATAGGAAAAATGACGTGACGTCGGCGAGAGAAACGCGAGTTCTAGAGTTAATAGCTTCGCTATTCACCAATCAATGACGCGGCTTTTGCCGGCCGGCCAGTCGACCGGCCGACGGAAAGTTCTCGTTTTACGTTCTACGAGCGGGAGAAAATACGCTCGGCCGCTCGCGCGTACAATCCTGGGAGCTGTACGGTAACCCTGCAGGGACGAACGTAAAACCTGTTTCAAGTAGAAGGCCGAAATTACACGTCCCGTAGCTCAAGTTTAGCTCGCGATCGCGCAGGCAGCGCGGGCATAAAGCGGAAACTACCGTCCCTCGAAGGAGCTACCAAGACGAACGGCGTATTCGCGCCTCCGATGTCTTCCCTCGCGCGCATGCCATTGTCCGGCCGGAGGCGATGTTCTACGCGTGAAAAATTGGCAGGAATTATCGCTGAAAAACCAACGTGAGTTCGCCCCCCCCCTCCTCCCTCTTTCGTCGAGTCTTTCGTGGAAATGTCAATTATTTTACTTTTGATGTAGGACTCACACACACACACACACACACTCTCTCTCTCTCTCTCTCTCTCTCTCTCTTTCTCTCTCTTGTGTTCACTCGTAGGTAAAAACGAGACTTAGTTTCTCTAACCTTCAATCTATATTTTTTCTTCAAAGGACGAGGGCCCTTCCCGTTGTCGGCCTTCAAAAAGAATTTGGAAACGGCGGTCCTGAAAGGTTCTAATGACCGAACGGATTGCACGGAAAAAAGTCGACGCGGGAAATTTTATGAGCGGAACCGAGCTCTCGCACACGACGCGGGCGGTGGCACTTTGTGTGCCGGGCGAATACAAAAACCTAGTGCTCCATTTCGGCAAACACCTCAATTTCGACGGCGACCGTGTGTAAAAGTGACGCGCAGATTGTGCGCGTTATAAAACTCTGCGGTAACAATTTTTTTCCCCGGAGTATCCCACACTTTTGTCAAGGTCGGCACACAGACCGTCGCAGTTTCCGAAACGCGTTTCCCGCGCGTACAAATGACAGGCAGAGAACTCGTGAAATCTCAATAAGCAAACGCGGCTTTGTTTCCCTGCCGTGACAGCCATTACGCGAGCAACAATCCCGCCTAACGAGTAATTGATAATCACAGGAAGAACAATGATAAAGTCTTTCTCTCTTGGCGCGCAGGCCGCGAACGGGTAACGATTCGCTCGCTCGCTCGCTCGCTTGCTCGGCGCGAGCAATTAGCCGAGCTCGTAAAATTCTCGGATTATCGCCGCCGGAGCGCGATAATTAGCGACGCTTGGCGAGCTCGCTGCGGATTTTATCATCCGATTGCCCGGACTACGACGGAAGATAACGGAGGCGTATACAGCCGCTCTCTCGGTGCGAGCGTCGATCGACTTCTCGACACGGTACGACGCGAGGCTGCCGATGCTGGCCCCCGTCGGTCGCGTTGAAATTCTCAGCAGCGCTGGCTCGCTCGTACAATCGCCTACTAATAACGACGGTAATAACAACAACGATCACAATAGTAATGGGCCGTCTTTTTATTGCCAGCGCGCGCGCGAACAAAGGCGGAGGGTTTCCGAGCGCAGCGGCCCCGCTTTACGGCCTAACCTAAAGGGGCATCAGGACCTGGAGGAGGGGTTCGCGGAGAAAGGAGCATAATAATAACGGCGGGCAGATCCCGTCGGTGAGATACGCGACGCGAGCGTAATTCGTAAAACGCGATGTGAGCGAGCGAGCGTCGGCGTCGGCGTCGGCGTCGGCGGCGGCGACAGCAACAGCAGCAGCGGGGAATTAAGAACTCGGTGCGCGCGCGCGCGCGACGGAATTAAAAATGACCGCGCGTTGCGGCGAGAATACGCGCCCCTTGTGGACGCGCGAAGGGGTAATTATCAGTCTCCGCGATCGTCGACTTGGTGCGATCGGACAATAAATACACGATCGTTATTGCCGCCATTGTTATCCCCGATAGGGATCTCACGGTGGTTTCTTTTCCCTCGCTTTTCTCATTTTTCTTCGCGCGCCGGACACCGCGCCGAGTCGTGATTAACACATTAGCGATGCGATTATAGGAGCGGCCGGTGATTACGTCAATTGTTGTTAGTAAGGATAAATAATGTCTCTCTCTCTCTCTCTCTCTCTCTCTCTCTCTCTCTCTCTCTCTCTCGGGGAAAAATAATGTTTCCGTGAAAAACGATCGATGGGATAATGCTTCGAAGAAATCCTACGACCGAACGCTCGTACGATCCGACAGTACGGAACGCGCAATTTACGTCTGAATTAAATTTCCGCCCAACGAGACACGAGAACCGTCGTCTTTGGAAGACTCGTGACTGCTTCCGGACGATAGACACGCACGAACGGGAGCTTCACGTCATGCCCGGCGGGTTTTGGTCGTTTCTCGACCAAAAATATCCCGAGTCCGTCGCCGATTAGGTTTCAAAAGACTTCGCGAACAAACCGTAACGATCGGTAATAAAATGGGAAATATGTACCTATATACATTCGGTCTCCATTGAGAGACTTGTATTTGTCCTCTGGGCGTACGACAAGGTCAAATGAAATTGAAAGGAAGGCATTGGCAGATTCCAGACGAAATACCTTTTAACGCGAGAGAAACGTGATTAAACGCAGAAAATAGCATTTGCGACATTCCTGTTAGATTCTCAGGCCGGTATTCACAGTTGTAAATTATTTATGCAATCTGATTGAAAGCATAATTAATTACAAATTCATATTCACGCGCCGTCATTCGCTCGTTCACAGATCGATATTTCCCGTTGTATGAAATAAGTACGGATACAGATTGACGAGTAATTAGAAATTCATGAAATTACAACTGTCAGACTGTTAATAATCCGTCAGACGACAACGAACTACGAATGCCGCTCTAAATTTCCACTCAAGTATCCTCTTTATGCCCGACAGCTTCGTCACACGTCGGTCCAGATTAGAAATCTCCAGCGTAATAATGAATTTTACATACCTAGGGATGCACGATGCGTCATTGGCCGCGTCTCAATGTCCCGCGTTCTCCGTCCTGGCTTCTCGACCCAATATTCCGACTGTTCCATTGTGACACTTACACTCGCGTAGATACGATCCGATCGAAGATAAACGTGTTAAATGACGCGATGCCGGCACGAGAGCCTCATTACGTATTTCATCGGTCGACGATATATACTTTAATCATCCGAGCGGAAAGTCAAATAACGCGCCGACACACGTGCTCCGCGATGTGTGTCGCTCGCCGCGGCCTAGAACGTACTATGAACTCTGGGAGAACTACACGACGCACGAGCCGCCCGAGTTCGGACACTCTCAAGGTCTACAATATTTTGGAAACGTCGATTGTTGTAAACAGTCGGCCGCTCAGCGGGACAGCGACGTATGCCAACTGTAACGAGACGCGGCATGGTGTTCCATTTTTTTGCACGTGTTTTAGTACCTGCGCGCGTTAAAACTTGTTTACAGCCGTTTCTCTTTTTACAGCCGTTTCTCTTTTTACAGCCGAGTCTCGTTAGTTAGAATTCCAATCTCGGACGATCGAAATATCTCGGCGGCTTTTGATATATTTAATCGATCTCTCTCGTCGATGTCACGTTAATTAACGCGCATTTCTTCGATCGAATCGTCGTATCTATGCGAATTTGAGCGCAAGTATCACGAATATAGCAGGAATAACGAGATAATGGCCGAAAAGCCGGGGCAGAGGAAGCAGATTTTATTTATCTATCGTACAATAAATATTGATCACAATAACTGAATAACGACCAATGAATTTCACACAAATTTCTAATATTTAAAAATGCAACAAAAAAGGCAACATGTTATGCAATAAGAAAATTTATCATCCTATTTATCCCTTGATTAAATTCCCTCATCAATTATGATTATATTATTCAATATTCGCTTATCATACTCATTCTACCCGCAATTAAGTCAATTGTACAATTTATTTCGTTAATTGAAGTGAAGAATAAAAATCGAATGCAGACAGTGCGTCTCTGTGTGTTATAATCTCGCAATTTTCCATTAATCCTTCAAATTCGACGGAATTTGCAGAATTAATGCAGAATCAACCCTTCGAATAATTTCTATACGATGCTACGGTGCGATGTTAACTATTGAGCCACTGCGCGTATGATGCAGCACCGTGTCGTGGTGTTCGATCGCGCGCAAAAATGCCGTCCCTCGTTATCGACGTTGCGGGGTAGTAAACAAATCTGCCGTTCGTTGATTTGTCGCCTATCACGCGGCCATAAATTTGCTCGCAAGTGCACAGCGTGCGATGCGCCAGCGCAGAGCGTCATCGGCGCGGCGGCGGTTTTCCTTGCAGGAAAGCCGCCGCGCGTTCAATTTATGCAAATTATAGCTCTGAGAGTCATCTCGCGCCCGTCTCGTTGCTCCGAGAGACAGCGGGTATGATTAGAAGGAGAAAGAAAGAAATGCGGCTACAGGTATTCAATACGGAGGTGGATTAACACGGCGTGAGTGAGTTCAACGACTACGATGAATCTGACGATAAAGGATAAGCCATGAGATAATTCTAGTATATTCAGTGACAACAATGATAAAACGCGAAGAAGAGCAAAATAGAGGAGAGAGTTGAGATAATGTCTTGCAACAGTTAGATCTTAAATATCTGTTATTTGAGATAACTGCTACTTAACATCCGTTGTTTAATAAATGTTATTTAAGATCTTGGTTGTGAGATCGTAATAAATAACAGAAACGTGCAATCTACGAATATTGCAGCATACAATGTCTTATCATGATCAATATAACTCTCTATCTCCCTCTTTCAGTAATGCAACGTTACAAAACGAAACTCGACCCATCGGGAGACCCATGGTGGGAAATTTGCCACGTGAAGTTTAGAAACGCATAAAAGCACGCGGGATTAGGCGAAAGACGGGGCGGTGGATTTTTCGGGGTGAAATTGCTCGGTGGTGCGCGCGCATACGTGACTTTTGTCGCAATCACAAACGCCTCGCTTCGAGACAGCAACGTGCGGTTTGACGCATGTAATACGTTACCATTACATCTCCACACCACACCCCACGGCAGATGTCACGTGATTCTCAAAGGACCCTCTTGCGTTTCAGGATCGTTATCTCCGATCGGGCGCTCGCATTGGGACACGCGTCTCTATGTGTACAATGTGTCGGGGTATAGCGTCATGTTAATCGAAATATGCGATATGCGATACGCGATACCCTCCCCCGGGCCGTTTGTGTGATTTTCGACGCGGCGTAAACTTTCCGAATTTTCTAAATTAAACCAATCGATCAGCAGCCGTTTTAGTCGAACATCGAGTCGTCACGTAACTTCGATTTATCGTCAATTTATTTTTTCGCATTCGCGTACCGTCGATTCTACGTCTCGCGGCATCGCTGGCATTCATCCCTCGATCTCATCAATTCAGTCGGATAAATCTTGCCAGCGACGTTTCGGAAATGAGCCCCAATTAACCTCCGCGACTTCTCGCGGCACTCGCGATTCTTCTTCCGACTAATTACGTGAGATCTGATAAATCGTCAGAGTGCAAAGGCTTAAACATGTACCGGCTAAATACGACGGCGCACAGACGTACGTTTCACGAGGGGTGAAAAAAGCGAGATCGCGCGTAGGGGACGCGACGATGAGCGCTCGGGAGGAGGAGTGCGGCGGAAAGGGTGAGCGAGGGCGGTCGCGCGACGAGGCACGGTCGCCGATTGCAAAACGCGCGCGGCGGATCGCGCGAATTGCGGCCGTAATACGAAATTCAGGATTATCCCTCGGACGAAACGGAGCAACCCCGTTAACCCCGTAACGTGGAAAGTAGCGTCGCTCTGTGTGCGCCACGCTGCCCTAACGGTAACATTAGGACAATAACGATTAAAAGCGGGAGTGCGGCGCGTTTTCCAGCAGATGGCGAGTATAGGGGAGAAGGAGGGGGAGGGGGAGGAGGAGCAGGAGGAGGAGGAGGAGGAGGAGAAGGGTGAGACGGCTGGAAGGAAGCGGCGAGGAAGAACGTTAAGGGAGGGATGCGCGCGGGCTCTCGGCCGAACGGAGAGAATGCAGGAAACAAGCTCTCGAGGAGTTTTCCACGAGCCGTCACCGACTTATGGTTTATTGCCCGTCTACGCCGGAGGATCCTCGGGGAGGCAAAGAAACGAGCGCACAGATGTTCCTTCCGCGATATTTCCCAGGACAGGAACGAACAAAGTTCCCGCCGGGGCGCGCCGGTGTGGCAATGTGGCTGGCCGGCCCATCCCTTCCACTCTGCGAGATACGATCGTTAGGCGTGTAAACACGTTTGTTGATCGGGAAAATCGTCAGCGGGCGCCCACCCACCCGACCGCCCAACTTGCCTCCACTTCTCCTTCGCCTGCGCGAAAAACCTCGAGAAGAAAATTACGGCGAGCCGCAGCGCGATGAATCCGTAGCATATGGCGCGCGTACCGTTTAACCGTGTGTTAATATCCTCCGGACGTCGTAATACGTTAACCGCAACGCGGTGTGCGCGAGTACCCCGTGATATTTAATTTACTCTGATATAATATTGAAAAGCATCCTTGAGCACGCGAAGCGTGTCGATGCGTGTCAATTTTTCACGCTGAAACTACCGACGACCCGTTTCCACGCGAAGCGCTCGAAGCGACAGGTTTCTGGGAAAAAAAAAAAAAAAAAAAAAACACGCTAGACAAAAGGACGGAAATATATCGATTTACTTCTTTCAGTTTCATCCAACGCCCGTGAAAAGTATAAAACGCGTCTCGTTCTGCGCGTAAGTCTGCGCGTAATTTTTGTAAAAAATTGCGAACCGGTTGCTTTTGATCTCGCTTAGTGTTGAATTTTGGTCTTGAAAAAACCGGCATTTCCGGCATTATTATGTCGTTTACTATGCAACTTCTCTACACTTTGCATCAAGATTCGATGGGAATAGAGGCCCTACCCCGAGAGATTGTAGATTGTAGGTTGAATTCGCGACACGCGCGATCTTTGTAAAGGGGTTGAAACGCCCTCGCTTGAAACGCTTCGCGCAACCCGTCACACGGTTTGCGCGACGCGGCGAGTCGGGTAGGGCTCGGTTGTACGCTAATTTTATTTAGAAACGAGCGTGCGTTACCGTGCTCGTTACACCAGGCAATAAAACGGAGCCCGTCAGAGCCCGCAGGCGTACAGTCCGCGCTGTGTTTTCGACTAATTAACGTTAGCGCCGCGTTGCTGCGTGCACGATTTTAATATCGACGAGTCTCCTCCTCGTCGGCGAATTCGGCCCGACTTTCTCATCCTCTTTGGATGCACGATCGACCGCGGGACACGTTACACGCGATCCGCAATTTCGCCACGGGGGTTAGGATCTTCGCGTTAATCCTCAAGTTGCATATGCGCAATCGAGCGCACTTAAATCTAGTTGTATTTCTGTACAAATATCACCGTGACTTTGAAAGTACTCGAATATGTACACTTCAAAAAGAGGAGAATCCTGTTCTTATTATCTTTTTTTTCACATTTATCTCCGGATTGAAGAAAAAGATGGCAATCGCATTCAAAATAACAATCTTGAGTTGATATTCTCTTGTCGGTAAATATCCAATATTGGGATAATTTGTAAGTTCACTAATTTTGATTAATTTGAATCTCGACAAGTTTTTCTAATTCTGAAATTTCATTGTCTAGCACACACCAACGCGGTTTCGTCTTCGCTGTTCCAGCGGTAAAAATTCCGCTAAAAACGGATAGCATAAATTGCTTGATATTTTCGGTTCGTCCATATTTCACGATATTGATCGGTAACAAGCGCGTTCGTTCTGTATCTGTCACCCCTTTTATGTACAATGTTCTTTGACTCCTCGCGTTTCTCGAATGAAATTTGTAAATTGTAAAATTCAGGCAATTCGCTTTATTAACCGGATATCGAGCGAGATGGTCGCCGGGCGCGGCACTGTATTGAATCTTTCATTAGTTTATTCGAACGCGGGAATGAAATAACAATTATATCGTAATTGCCGGCCGTGTTCGCAACACAATTACGCGAATTTATTAGTGATTCGTTAAATTGAAGGTTTCATCGCGGCGACTGCGCGTATATACGACCGGCTTAATGATACAAACAACAATAAACAGCGGTGGCAATAATATCCGTTTGCTTGTTTAAGAATATAATTAATTTGTTATAGATTATTACATTTTCGTCGTGAGGCAAATAAACCCGTGTCTACCAATATAGAAATATTTATTATCGTTTATTTCGCAACTGAGCATCGAGGTGGCCAGCTTGTATAAGAATAACAACGGTAATTATCTTTTCAAGATAATCTAGATATATTGAAAGAGCGAGATTAATATCATCGTCTCTGACCTATGACCTATGAAAATATGTTTAATCTCAATTTACTTAATAATTTAAATCTGAATGATATTCCCAACACACACACACACACACACACACACATACATATACGCGTACGCGTAACAACAAATGGCAATATATTACATTTCTTTATCTCTTCAAAATTACTATTCTTAAAAGATTCTTAAGATGGAGATATATATGTTACGAAATGTTGAAATCATGAATGTCAAATCACCAAGTACTAGCTGTCGAAATATGTACGACAAATATTTAATTTTAATAAAGAGGCAGTATGATTAATTTGCTTATAATCGCATACCAACTTTAGATAATTAGCTTTAGGCGTGGTCGAGTTATGATATCCGGACGATATCCGGAGAGCGAATGTGGACGACGTGTCGTCCGAGCAGCAAACGTATGCTTTCTAGTTTCGGCTACCACGAAGTGTAAGCGAGCAGAGGTCCATGACCTAGATCAAGCTGCGATAAGAGATCTTTCGAGCGCGTTTCGGTACTTTCGTCGAATCTTCGCTTTTCGGAACCGTAGAGACTCCAGAGAGGACTCATGAAAAAGTTAATATCTTAGAGCGCCTGAGCAATGTGTACTCATTCTTATGATTAAGAATTGATTAACACAATGGTATGTGATGTTACTAATAAATTGCAATTGAAATATAAATATAAATTTAAAATATTTTTAGATATTATATTTTCTATGGCGGAAGAAAATTACAGAAAAATGTTCATAATTATTTAAAGTATTAATTAAAGTTATTGTTGCATCCTAATCGGTACGTCGATCTCGATGAGTAAAATAATTGCAATTAACATTGACAAGTTAGAAGTAAAGGACGCGTGTAAGACGAATTGAGACAACAACCTGACGTCAAAGTTTATTCGAACCCATTTTTTTCCGCTTTTACGAACGGAACTATTTGTTTAACTTGTCAGAAACTCTGTAGAACTATTAAAATGGAATTCTCCACAGTTTGTGAGTTTCCACCAAATAAGACGGCGGCTTCATGCATATATAGGCGCACGGCAGATTAATGATAAACGAGAATTTATTGTCATGAACAAACGCACCCCGCGCGGCCACTTCTTCTCTCATTAAGTCCTCGCAAAGCGCAAGGCTATTTAAACTCGAAATAAATTCCGCTTTATCGTCCGCGCACACGATTATCACGTTAGAAACCGAGTACGTTTGCGATATAAACGTCTCGTCTTCTTTTACGTCACCACTTTTGCACGATCGCACTAGGAGGGACCCGTCGTCCTTGAATCGAGAAAACGATCGACCGTTTCCGGCGCCAATCGTCATGACGCGAGCATTCAGAGTTACGACGACGTTAATTAACAGTGTGAGTTTCGCACGTTTTTAAGTATTTTAAGTATTAATCGAAATTTTATCTATTCCTATAATATGACTTTTATCTCTGGAAGTATCATGGTTGATTAAGCAAACAACATTCATAACGGATATTAAATCCGGGTACTGTCCAACTAGCGAAACTATTTATTACGCAGATAATCATAAAATTAATTATATATTTCTTCGAATCATTAGGCTTCAATATGTAAAATAATTTACAACCTAAGATTTATGAGGCTCTCCTTTCCTTGTTATCTCATTCCCCTATTAGTTATTTCCATCGCAGTTAGTTGATACAATCAATTTCCAAATATCGCAATCTCTAATGGCAAATGCGCACCTTTCAAAATTATACTCGATTGTCAAAAAATGAGAAATGAAATGAGGACTTTTGCAGGATGTCAATCTCGTTGCGTTACGTTCTTTTTCCTATCTAGGGGGGTTGCGTAAAGTGTCTCGATATACCGAGAGCACATCAGTAAAATCTACGTCGAACAGACGTCGTCGGTCCGACGGCGACGGCCGTCCTGCGATGATTTTTACCTCGGGCGGTGGCGAATGAAAGGGACGCGAAAGGAGAGGGTGAAGAACGGCTCTCCGCGCTATTTATGGGGGTTGCGCGCACTTCTGTCGGACGCACGCTTAATGTAAAGCCCCGGTCTTATCTTTTACGCGATTTAAGGGGCTTGTAACTGCGCGTAATCACGCAGCACGCGCGTACACACTTTCCTACCCTCCGGAATCCGCCGGTTGAAACGTCCGCTTCTTTCCACCTCTGCTCCCCCTTCCGCCTCCAGACTTAACTCCCACACCCGACCGCGCGACCTTTTTTATTATACCCTTTACACTTTCATGAGTCACGTTATGGAAATGGAGAACTCTCCTATTATCGTGCCACTTTTGACTGCGCGTTTTTAAAGTGTAAAGCGAAATTATCGGAACGTAATGAAGAAGTCAAGCTCTCGAGCGAAATGCCGAAAATTCCCTCCATAAATTTGTCTAAGCGTGTTTTCATCCGCCTCCACCCCCGCTCTCCCTCTCTCTCTCTCTTTCGCTCTCTCTCTCTCTCTATCATCCTGCTCCGATTGTGCACACAGCACGATATTAAACCATGCGCTTACCATTAGCAACTGTTTACTTCCGCCCTCACACTCGCGGAAATTGGCTAAAACGCTATTTTGCGTTTCGCGAACGACGGCAGGGTGCAGCGCTACACGAAGCTTCGCGCAACTGCCGCAACTCGAACGATTTCCTCCTCTCTCGGACGGTGTGTGTTGTGCAGTGTGCAGCAACTGTGCGGACCGCGGCTATGCCAAACAAGGAACGTTAGCGGTCTCGTGTACAACAAGTACAGAGAGCTCGTTCTCTCTCCCCCTCCCCCCCCCTCTCTCTCTCTCTCTCGCTCTCGAAGCGCTTCAGTTCCGTGCGCACCCCGGATTAGCGATCTCGGTCGCACGGCGTTGCGGGAAACAAGGCGGAATCCGCGGGGGCGCGCGCGGTCCGCGCTTAACAGCCGGCGAGCGCGCGTTGACAGTTTGGTAATGGAGCCACGCTGTGTTCGGAGTTCGGCGCAAGATTCAACGGCGCCGTTCGCCGACGACGACGTCTGCTGTGGACATATCTCGCCAGTCGATATTGCCTTTCGGCGACCTGAAAGAGCGTGTCGGTGCGCGCGCGGAAAACGTCGGGGGTTGTGTGTCGCGCGCCCGTGCGGTGCAGCTGCATTCACGTCGAAAGCCACTTTGCCACAGGGCGGTGGCGGCAGCGGCGGCGTTCACGAGGTAAAGTGCGCCCGGTGCCTGTGTGTTATCACGCAGCACGCAATATCACAACTTCTCTTTCTCTCTCCCTCCCTCCCTCTCTCCCTCGCGCGCTCTCTCTCTCTCCCTCTCTCTCTCTCTCTCTCTCTCTCTCTCCTCCCTCTCTCTCTCTCTCTCTCTCTCTCTCTCTCTCTCTCTCTCTCTCTCTCCTCCCTCTCTCTCTCTCTCTCCTCCCTCTCAGAGCGAAATAAAATCAATCTTTCCATTGCTTAATGATCAGCGTGCAGCTGATGCGAGCGGGAATTACGAGATTACGACATGACGCGAAATAAAATTCATAAGACACGCGCGGTTCCCGCGTTTCGGAGAATCGCCCAAACAGGAATTTTTGGAAAAAAATTTTCTCTTCGTTCGATTTTGGTCAGCCGACTCCGCGCTTTTCAATGGGCATCTCTGGGAACGAACGATCTTGCGATTCCTTCGAAATTCTATTATCGTTGCTTTAGACTGGGTTTTGATACCTCTCTCGAGTCTTGTCGGTAAAATTTCGGCTCCGCTTCGATCGAAGAAACGACACGGTCGAAACTGGTCCTAAATGAAAGCTTTATTAATAACGTGCGGAATGTTTCATGCACAGTCGGCGCAAATTAAATGAACATTCGTATGAAGGGACACGCGGAACTCTCTCAAGCGGTCTTTTTTTCCAACGCGTGCTTTTAATTACGCTCACGTCACCTAGCAAAAACTAGACTTTTTCAGCGCGTTTAATTCGAGCGGGATCTATCGCACGAATTTGTCGGCAGCGCGCTTTTGACGGAATTTACCGCGTGAAAATGCACTCCTACACGTCGGAGAATTCTGACTTCACAGCAGGCGCGATCGCACTCGTGGATGCCGCTGTAAATCGGTCGATCCGACGGATTAAAACCTTTGATGCGCGGCTCGATGACACATCGGCATGATTAGAGCGCAGTTTATCGCGCCCGAGCGTGATAAAATCCAGAGGGTATCTCCGCGACGAATATCGACGTTTCATCGTCGACACCTCGTGTGAACTTATCAATAGCTATGATTTGTTTTTCTCTAAGCCCTGTAAAGCTTCCCGTCTGAGGAGAACGTGTTTGACTGAATCGGCTTGACCCACAGATCGTAATAAGAATAAACTGTTAGAGATAAGAAGCAGTCGACAAATACCCGAGAGACATAAGAGACGTAATACCGCTCTTGAATATGTCTCCACGATTGAGAGCATCTCACTTTTTAATAATTAAAAAAGTATCTCCTTTGACTTATTAGCGCACATTTTAACTTATTGCTCAGGCAACGGTAACGATAAAACCTTCACGTTGAACTAACTAACCGGGACATTTGTTAACTTCCTGTTCATTAGTCATCAATTCGCGATCGATCCTTTCGAGATAATGATGAGGAGAAGTGCCATGAGTAAAATTCGTTCTCAGGTCGAGAGTGAAATCCGAGCCGTCTTATTATTGGATCAAAGGTGTGCGCGCTCGTCGGTAATACTTTCGTCAGGCTATCGCGACAGAAGTTCCGTAACGCGAGCGTAGCATGGAATAACGCCTACGCGGACGATCTCGGCGTCGGTCATGTCATCTTCTCCGAGACGAGATCTCGGGGTCTCCTCGGGATAGAGAAGCGTCGCGCTTTCAGAGTACGCGCGAGGCAGCGGTAGTCAGATCGACGGGTCGTTCGCGCGGCGGCGTGTTACGGGGCTTCCGCGCGGCTCCTCGGGGCTCGTCAGGACTTCTCTCGTCCTTCCATCCGGAGAGTAATATTTTTCGCCGGTCGGCCCGCTGGGAAGCGAAAGAGCGGGCAGAAAGATGGCGAGGAGCAACGTCGATGGTCGAGGACGAACGTCGCGTACGCTCGACCTCACCCTCGTGAATTGCTCACCATTCATTTCTGCGACTTTCTGCTTCTCCTTCTCACCCTCGCCGCCACCGCTGCCGACTCCTCCCTCTTCGCCTCTCTCTCTCTCTCTCTCTCTCTCCCTCTCCTCTTCTCATCGTCTTATTCCCTTCTGTAGCCCTCGGGAATTCGAAATCGCAGATTGCTGTTGGAGACGCGTGCAAACGCGCGAAGAGGATTGCAGTTGCGAGAAAGAGGTGGCGGGCAGGGGCGGGGGCAGGGAGAGAAAAAGATAGAGAGAAAGCCGAGGCGAACGGGGTAACCTGGCCAAAGGATGCAAAACTTCCGAAAAGGAGCACCAGGAAAGCGTGAAGTGCGCCAATCACGGGGCCGTTATTGGCGGCAATTATGATAATAGCATACCTCGAGCGAGAGCGGTCGTGCGCGCGGGCGCGCGCGCTCAGCGCACGCACGCGTGTGAGTGCGGCGTGCACGTATACACACGCGTATATACGGGGTGTCCGGCGATTATCCACTACCACTTTTTACCGATAGCTCGCCGAGAATAAATCAGATATCGATTTTGCTTTAACAAAGGTCCGATGGATAGATTAATTACGCGTCGGCATTTGTATTAGGAACGGTAGTTAAATTTAAAATGCACCGTTCCGGCCAATTCGGATGCAAAAATATAGATGAATGACATAGATCCACCGTTTCCATTATTTCTTAAAATAATGCTTTGACTTGAACGGCAAATACCATATTTCACTATTAAATGTCAAGAGAATGGAAAGCGACCGAAAAAAAGAAAAAAACGCAGATTTCGAATTTGCATTTCGAAACAAATACAACGGATTTCGAATTTGCGCTCTCTAGAAGAAATTAGTGAAATCCTGATATTTTTCTCGTTACAGATAAAACTCTAAAAATACTGCGTGTGTGCAGACTTGAATATTTATCTTTGATTATTCCATCTCGTCAAATTCCATCGAACAGTCCGTCGGATTACATGCGCGAAGAAAATGTATGGTTGCAGAGAAATCATCGTAAATCACATTTTACGGAGAAGACTAGACTTGTCTAATCAAAGCGATGCGCGCTGTACAAGCAGTTAAAAAAAATAAAGCGGTTCTCGCCGGCCACCCAGTATACACGACGCGGCCAACCAGACGCACGGAGAAGAAGAAGAGTGCCGTAGGCTCGCGAAATACCGGCCTCTATTAATCATGTAAACGGTTTATCGCGGGTAGGAATATTACTGGCTGCAATAATTACGCGCAAATTACGCTTACGAAAAAGCGCGGAGCACGATAGTCGCGTCCCCCCGCAAGGGCGGCGAGGACGCGCGCGCTTTCACACGAACCAGTTGATTTTTTTTCTTTTAATGAGTCAGATTAGGTACGCGAGCTTTTTATTGCAGCCCGGCCACCCTTCCCGTAACGGACCGATAAGCGTACAAACGGACAGATTAGGGATACATGCGCGAGCTTGTACTCGCTATAAAACAGCTCTAGATAAATGTAATCGCGAGGGGGATCGAATACTCGCGCTGGTTTTTACCGGCGCGGAAAGAAGTTCATAAATCGCGGCGGGAATATCTCTAGCTTACTGTCGTTTTCGATTTCTACGAGGCTCTCTCGCGAGTCAGAAATAAAGACTCGCGTGTCTCGTGGTTCGTATCCTCGTCCCTCGCTTTCTCAACGTGGCCATTTTCGTAACTTTGCACGGCCGAGGCGCGCGTGAGCCCCTGAGATCGTCGCATCACACAATGTTTGTGACGCGCGACGGTTTGACGTAACGGGTCGCAATACGTACTCTATATATACATCACAACGAGCGTTTCGGATTTCTGTATTATGTTAACTGCGCAGTCCAGTCATGACAGAAATACCATCTCTAGTCGCGATACTCCTCTCTCGTACGTTCTCCCCGCATACGCGTCTCGCAAATTTCGCGCCGCAAAAACAATCCCCCTCCCCCCCCCTCCCGCCGACTATAGTCGCCGACATTTCGGGTCCAGCCGCAAAACACACCGCGAATATTCCCCAAAGCGTTTCAAATTGATTTACGCGCCTTTCGCCGTGGCCTCCTTCGAAAGAGAACAACATCGATGTATCAACGGGCGGACAGTTCGCAACGAGTTATTCGCGGATAATCGCGAGCTTCGCGAAATCTTGGGGGCATCCAGAGCGCCGAGTTAATTACACGTCACGCGGCCACTATCGCGAATAGTTTCGTGCTTCTAATTGGACACGTGTAGTTATTTGCTCGGTGAGCGCCAGGCGTACGTGCGGCCGCTACAAAGTGTACACGTACACGCACGCGAGTTACGAGCGTCGCGCGGCTCTCTCTCTCTCTCTCTCTCTCTCTCTCTCTCTCTCTCTCTCTCTCTCTCTCTCTCTCTACATGCACGCGCCTATAGGCGCTCCATAAAAGCGCGCGGACACCATAACTTCGCGAACACGCCACCCACGTTCGCGCGCACGCCGATAAGAGCGAGAGGCAGAGAAAGAGAAAAAGAGAGTGAGAAGAGGGGGAGGGATAGAGGGTGCACACGCATGCACGCGTTGCGTACAACGAACGAGCGCGCCTGCCTCCACCCACGCACGCTCGCGCGCACACACGCATGCTGAAATCGACCGATGCCACCCCTCAAAGTTGCAGCGAAAGGTTTTGCATTAGATATGCAGAAACGCGTGCACCGTCGCTTTACCGCGGTTTATCGGGCGATTTAGCGATCCTGCGATCGCTCCGTCGCGGCTTTCGCGTAAAAAGACTAATTAATTAAGCCGTTCGCTTCGAAAGCGACGCGACTGAAGCGGCGAGACGAACGTTTCGAGCAGGGTCGTTGGAAGAGGAGCGATATGACATGGTCGACATGGAAAAAAAATCTCCGATACGGTTAACGACGTTTCTCTATTATCTTTGTCGTTAATGCGTTAAAAATGACTTTGATCGTTCGATCGTGTTCTCCCGGATGTGTCTGAAGACCGGTATATCGTTCCAGCTTTTCGTGGAAATTAACTAAACTTATATAGGAAACATCGTAAAAAAGTTAGATCAAACGACAAGCCGTAAAGCTATATTATTTATAACGCGGGTTATTTTCGTGCAACAAACCCGCCTTCCACCGGGAAGACCGTAAAAAGTTGCAAATATGTATAAGGAATATCAAGCAAACATAAAAATAGCGTGTACGTTAAAAATGTAAATGTGATCGATGCAAAAATATGCTGCAACTTGAGATCGATCTATCGCACGACATATCTTGTGTACCCTTCAGCGCGTTGCTGCGAGTTGCATGCGATGCATATGAATTTCTATTATACCGTATGTAAGCTTTTTGACGTCAAATCGGTCAAGGACGTACAAATATTTCGTACGTATGCCAACGCAACACAAAACAACATGCAGCGAATGTTATTTCCCCGTAGAATAAATATTGCGCGCTTGTGTTGTTTTTCGTCGATTTACTCCGCGGTGTCCCCCCTCGCCGAAACTTTTGCCACGCCTCAAATGTTTGGAGAAATAACGTCAATCCTATTCATCAAAGAACAGCGACAAATACAAAAGGGAAAGCTGTTCTCATCGAGATTTGGCTAACCTTAAATCTCATATTTTAACTGAAACTTAACTTGACGCGTTCGGAAGAGGCCGGAGAGACGAAAGTTCAACGACAGACAGGCATTAAAAAGTCGCGATGAACGATGATTCACTGTCGAATCTTCGTCGGGGAACTGCCAACGTCAGAGTTTATTAAATGATTTGCGACGGGAGAATTTACCGAAAGCAGATAGATATAACGCGGTAAAGCATATCGATACTTTGCACTATGCGATATAAATAAATTGAGAAAGTGCATATTAAGCACAATCAACACTCGTGACAGTATCGATCGTTCGAGGTACTTCGATGGCGAGCGAATATGAGTGTAAAGCTCTTTCTTCTCTCTCTCTCCCTCTCTCTCTCTCTCTCTCTCTCTCTCTCTCCCTCCCTCCCTCCCTCCCTCCCTCCCTCCCTCCCGCTCTCTCCTCTCTCTCTCTCTCTCTCTCTCTCTCTCTCTCTCTCTCCCGCTCTTCCTCTCTCTCGTGAGAAGGTGCGAGATAAGTTATCTCAGTAATAACTCTGAGCCGTGTGACGTCGTTCGAATAAAAATAGCGATAACAGCATGACACACCCGTCGAGGCACCGCTAAATGATCTATGTAATTCGTTGTGAGTCATAAAGATTTTCCTGCTATAAACCGCATGTTTGCGAAAAGAAACATGCGCTGGAACGATCTATTATTATCGTCCTCGATATCGCTATTATTTTACAACGCCAGGCAAGCCACGTCAATCGATTTCTCTTTCGTGCGATTCGAGATGGTTATTTATTTGATGTCTGATTGCAATCCCAGTGTCTCAATATTCCAAAATTGCACAATTAATCGTATAATTATACAATCGCTCGATGAGATTGCTATACCGGAACAGAATTCGCAATGCGATTATTTTACGACGCGGGTTTCACATTTTCCGACTCGTAACTCGAAGAATGATTTGGATACCGTAATGTTACATAATTCTCTTTCTTTTTTCCCCTTCTCCCGTGATTCCCGTATGACATATTGAGTAATGCAACATCGTAACGTATTATTTCGCTATAAAGACCCGCCCGCGGGCCGCTCGGCAACATCACAATTTATAGCGCCTAATGGAACCGTAAAAATAAGAAAATATCGCCGATAGACATTTTCTTCTCTTCCTTCAGGGAAGTACATCATTCCCCATAGTCCTCCTCCTTTTTCATTATTATCGCGACGTATACCGGCGCATTTGCAAACAGTTTCCTCGCAAGGCGCGGGTGCATTTTTCTAAAACATCATAAATCATCCAGCCGTCCATCATCTCATAACGCGAGCTGCGAATTACGCGACCCGCAACGGTAGAAACTCGTACGATATCGAACCCGGTAATGCGAATGCGGGGCGGAAACATACTCCGCGTGAAAAATACTCTCCTCGATCTGCCGCGATCACGGCAATTGATTCGGGCGGTCGGATAGAGAAGGAGAGATTTTGTCCGCCATCGCGAGACTATCATTTTCCCAGAAACTTCCGCGACTTGACGAGCTGCTTTTCCTCTACGCGTGCCCTTATTTCCGATTCGACGTGACGACCAACGTTGTGTTCTCGCAACGGCATGAGACCGAAACGTGTAATCATTAATAATCGCAATACTTACGATTTTCGCCTTCGAACGCGGCTAGCAGTTTGCTATCGGCTCTCTCTCTCTCTCTCTCTCTCTCTCTCTCTCTCTCACACACACACACACACACACTCGTTTCTCGAAACACACTTTATTTCGCATATGAAAACGAAACGCAGACGCGACGCGAGCGTATTTATTAAATCATCTTGACGAGAAACGTGTCCGGGTCAACGCCAGAACGGCAAATTTTCGCTCGTCGCATGTTCCGGCAAAAGCTGTATAGAAGCTTATACATACGGCTTGTTTATCGACGGAATGTCAATAACAACTATGCCAATCTTCCCTTTGCTCGCTCCGTATCCAGCCTTAGACAATGAAGCACTCTGAGTTCTCATGAACAGATAGTCGAGTGGAGAAGAGCAGAAGGGGGAAAAGAAGGAGGAGGTAGCGGTGGAGGGAGAGGAGGGCGGCAATTACGCGTAATTCGCAGGTGTTGTGAGAAAATGGCGGTCGCTGGATGTGTTTTCGACCTTAATCGCGGCAATTTTTCTGCCATTACTAAGTTTATCGGCACGGCTCGCTCGACCGCTCGACACGACGCGACGCGGCGCGGCGCGGGCGATTTTTTATTACGATCACGCTCTCGATCCTACCCGGTCCGCGGAAGAATAGAAAAGATGCGCAAGAAACAGAGCCGTTGTGCGCCGTCGTTGCACTCATTAATCTCGAAAGGAGAGGAAGAACCGTTGCGCGCACGGTAAAGCTCGCTCGCCGCAGCGCGAGAACGGCGAAATTCGCGATAATCCGACCGGAGAGGCGATTATAACGCGGCATTTACACCGCGCTAAATTTCTTACCTATTTATTTATCTACTCGCGATAATGGTCCCCGACGGGCGCGTTGCGAAATTTATCTAAATAATTTCATATACAAATAATTTCGCTCAACGCGCGTACAAAGTTCTCGCAGGATATAGCTGCTGCTGCCGCTTTCAAGAGAAGTACATGTATCTTCCGTGCAAAGCACGGGCCACTTTTACTCGTGCGCGATCAAACAATGAAAAACACCGCCAAGTTGAACACATTTTTTCGCGTCTCTAAATTGGCGCTCCAATTTACGAAGCGGAAAATTTTAATTTATAGCAACGATTAGTCAAAAGTTTCTTAATCTGCAAACGAATCGAGGGTATTTCCCAGTTTCTACCTGGAGCAATCGCCGCGCCAATTTCTTTATTAAAAAACGCAGATCAGGTCATTTTTTAATTAATCCTCCGTATCTCTGTCGCTCGCCCCCCCCCCTCTACCGTCGTTCTATCGATCCGCCGGGTGGGTCTCGTGTGTCAGAGCGATATTAAAACGCTATCCGTTTCTCGGGCAATGAAGTAAATATGTCGAAGGTGATGTAGAAATACGATCAGCCGAGACCACGTTCAGGTATTTCCCGTTTCCCCGTATATCTTCGCCACCTGCACCCGTTTCTCAACTTTTTCATCGAGATGTCCCCTGCATGTTTCATAAGGATCCCGCGCAAAGGTGTAAAAACTGGGATCGGCGATGGATATGCGGATAAATGAAGCAGTAAAGTGAAATTCGTGACGCGACATCGCGCCGACACGAAAATCCTGAAAGGCTCGGCAGAATTACGGCGGAAACGAATGATGAAATATACCTCGAATGTGTACTGTATTGTGTGGATTCTCGAGCAATTTACTCCAAATCGTTGCATAACATCGCGAACACATTTAAGGAGAGACTTTAGATCGCGCGCGGGGGAGGGGGGAGGGAGGGAAATATGATTGTAAATTCTTTGTTCGACCGGAAGTTGGCCGTCGTATCAATTGACATTCAGTTGAAAAACAACAAGATATCAAGTTATAGAATTTCTCGTCAGTTTTTCGCCACGTAATGCTGGATTAAAAATGAGTTTCTCTTTCCGTCTCGCGAAATGTTACCTTATTCTCCTATTAAATATACCATCTACGGTTTTTCGGATCTATGTTATTTCCTGCACTTCAATTAAACCGGCTACCGACGAGGCGTCGCCGTGTCTCTTCTTCTTTTTTCACACCCCGGGGGATCGCGGATGATGCATTGTTTCGAACGAAATATTAATTAGGAGTCGCCGTGTATTGTGTGCCAAACTATTATTCTTTCCTTTATACGAAAGTATTCATTATGATTCATTAGTAACGCGGCTCGTACTTCCCGGTATAAATAATATTTATCACGCGCGCACCACAAACATTAATTAACGAAATTCAGGCTGATGTTCGAAGGGGAGCGCAACACGTCAAGGCACGGTGTTGTATTTCGCGTGTCAGAAAAATGTTCACAGGATATTTGAGAATTTCGTCAAAAGGTCAAGCTACGCGCGTGTCTCCTTTGTTTCTGTAACTCTTTGTTCACGAACGAGACTATCTCTAGTTTCTCGCATATAACAGCGTGAGAAAAATCGTCTTCCTCCGAGGACCGGAGGAATCCCTTTTCCCTTGCAGAAATAATTTATCAAAACCATTAGACCCTGACTGCGCGATGTTTGTATATTCGTTTAAGAAACCGTAGTTGTAAGCTAATGAAATAAATTGGGCAGGTAGTAAAATTTATGGGCTATTAAAAGACATACAATTACATTAAATTAAAGGCAAGCAAATAACAGAATATGTGTCAGCGGATCTCGTTAATATCGTTCCGCGATAGCTAACTTTAAAACTGTATTGATAATGAAATTGTTATTGAACGCTGTCGCGCGTTGAATTGATAAAACGATAAAAGATATCTAGAAATAATCGGTAGCTCGACATTTTTATCCCTTCGTATAAATAAGTTTCACAAACTCCGAAATATAATTATTTTGACGAAGAAGTTATTCGAATTTATGGAATCCAATAGCTCTTTGAGGAGAGAGCTGCCAGAGACATAATTTATTCCGCCATTACTGAGCCAATCAATTACATATTTCTCTCCATCTCGAATTGCACATTCGTTGCAGTTCGCTCTACTCGGTCAATTATCGCCGACAAAGCTCCAAGAGCTCACGCGAATGACCCTGCGCTTTTTCTAGTACATCATACAAACGTATGCCATATGGTATATGCGTCCTTCCCTTCTCTCTTCGCGATGGATTAATGGTATCGGAAAAGAGCGATCTGTAGGGGACGACGGAAAACACGAAAGACACCTATTTCGACATATCGATGTTTTTCGTCGCGAAGCCGTCGCAAGGAATTGTTCCGGCGAAATTAAATATAATTGAAACGACTCTAACAATAATAATGCTTTGTACAATGCTGCTAATGCAAAAATAATCACGACGTCGTTGAAAAGAAATACGTCAAAAAGGGGAGGTAATAACAAATAAGGATAACTTGTGAAGGTAAACAAGTTTTGCTCGGAAAGTGTAAACAAATAATTAAAGCAATAATTAGAGCAATAATTAAAAGGTTACTTGAAACTTCGTCTCGAGATTCTCGAGTTTATCGTGCAACCCAATTCAAATCGGGCTGTATCGATACTTTCCAATGCAGGAGATATCTGCGACGAAAAATTCCATCGACAAAACTACCATCCAAATAACGAAATTAAATGTTCGTATCTCATATATGTTTCAATTATTATATATATTTAAATAATTACGTTTCCCCCGCACGAGACACACGGGCCACTCGAAATTGCTTCGTGATACGACCGAATAAATGTCTCCTCGTCGTCTCGGTCCTTGCACCGTGCGTAACAATTAGTCAGGGATTAAGGGGGCGGCCGGTAGCTGAATGACGTCGACAAGACCGCGGAGTGTTACGCAAGTCTGCGAGTGCGTGAGCTGCGCGCGCGACGGATGACAAGGCAACGGGACACGAGCTCTAATCGCTCTGCGCCCACCCAATATTGATATAAATGAATGACGAGGCGCTCCCCTCGAGCGTGGCTCCTCGATCACGGACGCCGGCACCTAAATTTCGAGGAACTTGGTTCCCCAAGTTTCGCCGCCGCGACGGCGACGGTAACTTATTCCGCGTGCTCGCGCGGTGCCGTGTTCGCCTTAAGTTTCGCCGCGAAGTTCAACGTTCATCTACCGGGCATACGCTCCGCGCAACACTATCCGCGCGATCGTCGTGGATTTCTGCAACACCGGCTCAAGATTTCGTTCGTCATCCATCCTAGCCGTCTCGAGATTAAGCGGGGCGTACCCGCGCTTTTGCGACTCCCGCTTGACCGCCCCGAGATTCGCGCTCTTTCACGTTTCCGGTCCGTTTCTACGCGTTTGAAGATATGAAACAAGAAAAAAAGAAAGATCGCGCCTTCACTCGAGAAATAAACGCCTGAGTTGCAGTCGCGCAATGAGATCATGGAAAGTGGACGTTGTGTAACGACGAGTTGCCTACTTACTGCTTCTTTTCTTCGTCTTTCTCTCACTTGGACTTTTGGCGGAGAAAATTGAGTTTTATGAAGGAAGAAGGAAGAAGATGAAAGACACCGCTACCCGTTCTTCGTACCCGTTCTTCATCTTTGAATATAATCGCGTCGCGTGTGTGCCTCGTGTTGCAAGTTTCGTTTTCCAGTAGAAAAAGGTTTCGCGTCAACTAGGGATGCCGATTTTGTTTTCAAACAGATCGATTTAAAAATCGATTCAAATCACGGGGGAAAAAATTGATCTTTAAAAAATCGGTTGGTAAAGAATCGACTTCAGAAAATCCATTTGAATCGGTGTGCATATGGAGTGAACCACTCATTAAAGTATACTATCTGTCAAATTTGTACGCTCTAAAGTAGACTTCGTGTAATTCGTATAAAGTTTAATATGAATTAAAGAAATTTCCTTGAATCGATTCAGTTTCAGAAAATCAATTTGACGATTGACATCGATCTTTTAGGCTCCGATTAAATCAATTCGGCAATCAATAAATCGGCATCCTTAACGTCAACAACACATGGAAAGCGACGGGCAATAACGCCGCCGGTTTGTCATCCCGCGAGCACGGAAAAGATTTCAAAAGATCAATTCCTCGAAGAACCGAAGGACATTCTTGCGACACGAGCGAAAGATTTGTGACCGGCGTTGGTATTACGAGACGAAGCTCTCTTTGCATCCTGCACGTTACTCATCCGGCACGTTAAAAATAATTTCCCGCGTCCGTCAACCGTGCGATCTTCATGCAATCGACAGTGTGTCCCCGGCGTCGTATTGTCGAAACGGCAAGCGGCGGTAGCGCGCGAGCTGACAAAGTGTAAACGAGGAATTACTTACGAGCCGGCTAGCTGATGGCCGACGCGCGGACTTTCGTGTAAACAGACTAGTTTGTATTCTCGGGGCAGCGTGCACGCGCGCTTTGAGCATTGACTTGTAAAACGAGACCAAACAGAAGGTCTTCCCGCGGGACACGTCAAAGCGAGCCTTCCGTCGGTCCCGGTAATCTTTGGCTTAATGACACGACATCGCGACGCTCGCGTCGTCTCACGAATTATCCTTGGAAATTCAAAGCGACCCATCACAGTCACAAATTCATCCCCCCCCCCCTCCCATCCCTGAACACGCGAGTCTACGCGATCCGAATCTTTCGGGTATTCGTGCACTTTGCGAAGTTTCGCAGCGTAAAAAGACGTCTCTTGAGGCAGAGAAAGAAGGAACTGCATCTAGACATAAGAGCTAGCTAATAAGAGAGCACGCGCTGGAAATATTATATAATTGCGTGGTGTTTCTGTTTTGTACTTGGACGATACTTGGTAACGATGACACGTACTTTACCGTCACGACATTGTTAACAATTTGCGATAATATGTACTTGAACGTTGGCTCGCGTGAGTGACACGCATTTTCTTCTCTTAATTACGTAGCTAATAACCTACTACTACTTGGAACTGTCATCGCGAAATTTTAATCGATCGCGAGCAAATCAACCGTCGCCTGAGCCTGAGAATTGCGAGCGCACGTCCGCGATTGCATCGCTTTCCGATGAAAATGGGAGTGATATTTCCCTCCCATTTTCATCGGTGACAAATCAAATTTCAATGCGAGAAGTTGCTGATTGAAAATCAAAGGGCCGCATTTTCGCCCCGCCATCGAGATCTCCCTGTCTCGCGAGCATTGCGAAAACGGACCAGGGATTTACTGGAAAGCGTGGAAAGTAAACCTAGCCTAGCAGTTCGCAGCGACGCACACATTCGGATTAGAATTGATTTCGATGCTGTTGTGAAAAGTCGACAAGAAATCACTGGTGGAACATCAAGAATGGCATTGCCGTTTAAAATGAAATGTTCACATATTCCATTTATTTATCGTCAACCGAGCCAAGAGAACACGAAAACGTAGCAAACTGTCGCTTCCGATGGAAAGAGTTCACAACATTAGGAAATTTCGATACTTCGTACGTCATTTGTCACGTAATGTACGCATTAACGCGATGCAACTCGCTTCGCACATGGCATGAGAAAAGAAATAGACGACGACTGCATTTTTCACTCGATACGAAACTCGATTTTGTTTATCTAGCACTTTCAACTCGATGATTACGTCCGCTAAAACCAACGTCAACGTTATATTTGAAACGGGTAATTCATATCCTTCGCTAAAAGAAAGCAGCAAAATTGACGATCTATTCTCGCGCATCTACGACTTTAAACACTTATTGCACGTATTTGCTGCTGACCCATCCATTTTACTCCGGAAACTCGAATATATCGATTTCAAACGAAATCGACGACATCTATTTATACTCCGCAAACAAACAACCGATAAAATCTATCTTCACAAACCGACGAAATCTGACGTTCGTATTTTTCACATTGTCCGCTGATTCACTGATTATGTTTCCCGTCACCCTTTCCATTGCCACATTGCACGTCAAGGTACACAAAAGTAACACAAATCGTCGTATATTTCTGGTCCACATACGTAAATTGTGACAAAGCCGGCAAACCGTACTTTCGTGACGTGACAATGTCAAAACTCGCGTTTCTTCATATTTTCTACGTTTTACGATTATTGTTGATTCGCGTGCGCGACGCGAAAAGACACGAACGTTTACAAGTCGTAGCCGAAAAACGCGATAAAATTTGCAAACAATAAAAAAGATTTAAATATTTCAACTGCTTGTGCAAAATCGGCTCAAATCCAAACGCCCGGATTTAACGTGAATTTCGCGATGCATGCATTTACTGGCCACGTTCGAAAGACGTGATAGAATCGACAATCATGCTCCCACAATCCGCGATCCGGCACAAATAAAAATGAACGCTTCGCTCCACCGTTTTCTAAACGATCTGGATATTACACCAATAGTTAGCAAAAAACCGTTTTGCGCGTAGCAATTCGGCACGGATGCTTTTTCCAGTTTATCCACGAAAAGGCCATAAAATCGGCCATCCTATTTGCACGATCCGATGAATTAAAAAATTTGCCCTTTAATACGTTCACCGTAAATTCGCATATCGCACGCGACTCGCCCAAAACTCGTTTACTTTTTCGCTTTGTTCATTTATCCGCATCAAACATCGGAACACGCATTCATTCGCGAAACCGGCGGAATTATAATCCGTCGCGTTTGTTCGAGAATTTTAATTTACCGTAAATCGAGCTCGAAAACTGACGACTGTCACACAAGACCGAACAAAAACGCATTTATGCGCATTTAAAAAAATTTTATTCTCGCACACGACGTATGGCATTTGTTCGCGATCCTCCGTTACTTTCATCACCGATTACCGAACCAGATTGAACGCAAAATCGCTGATCCCGCGAATTTCCATCGATCGGTTTCTCACACGCGCAAATGCTAAGCACAAAAAGTTCCAGAGCACAAAATTTGCATCACCGAATTCACAAGTGCACGATAGACAGCCACAGATTCACCGTTCGTGTAGTAATCCTTTCGATTGATAGAGACACAAAATTTCACACATCGGCAAATGCAACATGAAAACCAGCGGTGCATCTGCGCGACTCATCGGCAGAAAAAAAAACAAATCCTCGATTTTCCACTAACGTGAACTCTGTCGCACAATTTCGGCACATCTCGATTCGGAAAATCGCAGAAAATCCGCTGCGTCGCGAAATTGGCTGAACCGGCGAAACAAACAACCCACTTCTGGATTCTTCACTAACCTAAAAAATCGCTGCTTGTACTTCCGCGACAAAGCGGCGCTCGAGAGATCGGAGACGCAGCTCTGCGACATGAACGCGTATCGGCGGGGGGATCAGGTTAATTTGCAAATCGACGCACTCCGATTTCGAACACCGCTTTCGCATTCGCCACTTTTCGTCACAAATTCACACAGTGTGCAGTGTGCTCGAGTCGCGAGAAATTTCGAAAGCGCTGCCGCGTGCAGATTTCATTGTCATTGTCGTCGTCGTCGTCGTCGTCGTCGTCGTCGTCGTCGTCGTCGTCGTCACAGGTTGCTTGCTCCGCGTTCTCGATCGCATCGATCGAGCGCACTTCGATAATGCCGCGACCCGCACGAAACGGAGAATCGCGATCGCCATCTTTTGTGATGAGAATGGGAAAAGCGAGCGCGGAAGTACAGGCAAGAGCACAGAGAGCCGGTACTTACGAGACACTGGATGCGGAGAACAGTTGGACCGAAGCACATCGCACAAACAGCCGAAAGCCAAACAAAACCAGAACTGTCACTGTCACTGTCACACGAAACACACTGTCGAGGTCCGCGGTGTCTCCTCGTGTATCCCGTCCCGGGAATTTGAGCACTTGTCGAGCGATCTCTCTTTTCTCGGAGCACGTCTCGCCGACGGCCGCGGTGGTCTCCGACCACTGCGTGTTACCTTTGGCTTTGCCGACGGTACCCCGGCCACCGGAGGATTATATTCCCGAGCGAGAGTATCTCGCACAGACAGATTGGAGGCCGAAACGGTCGCACCTCAGCGCACACAGCTACGCCAAATTGTACGATCGACGAAACGGGCCGTTACACTTGTTCGCTCGTGCGCGCGCAAGCGTGCGAACGGTGTTCCAAAAAGACGCTACGGGGACGCACTTGAACTTAGCCGCGCGCGACAGAGCTCGTCGCGTTTCACCGTACTTTCGTGGAGGAGTCGCGAGTCTCCATGGCGGTAGGTCGCGGCGGGCGAGGCGAGGCGGGGCGAGGTGAGGTGAGGTGAGGTGAGGTGAGGTGAGGTGAGGTGAGGTGAGGTGAGATGAGGTGAGGTGAGGTGAGGTGAGGTGAGGTGAGGCGAGGTGATGTGAGGTGATGTGAGGCGAGGTGAGGTGAGGTGAGGTGAGGTAAGGTGAGGTGAGGTGAGGTGAGGTAAGGTGAGGTGAGGTGAGGTGAGGCGAGGCGAGGTGAGGCGAGGCGAGGAAAGGCGAGATGAGGCGAGGCGGGACAAGGCGAGGCGTGAACGAGGTGAGGTGGACGGTGCGACTCGACACGAACGAGGGTGAAATAATTAGAAGCGCGAATAATATCCGTCGCGACGCGACTACGAAGGGAACGACAACGCGCGGCGAAACATTCCCTGCAACGGCGACGGAGGAACTGAGCGAGCACAGGGGACGAGAGAGCGTCTCCCCCCACCATACCAGCCGAGCGGCGGCGGTGGCTCCTACCACGGCCGGCGAGCGCTCGGTCGTCCTCGGCTTCGTTCGTCCTGCGGTCGGACCGGCTTCAAACCAGCCGCGCCGTCGAGCCGTCGAGCCGTCGTCCAGCCGTTTCGCCGCGCCCCGCGGCCGACTTCAAGGCAGTGAAGATCGCTCGCTCTCTCTCTCTCTCTCCTCCCCTCTTCATCCATCGCGACGCGTTGCCTCGTCATATTGTAGTTAGGCGGCTCGTGTATAAAGGCGTTACGCGGAACTTTCAGCGCGCGGGCCGACTCGAAAGTCTCGTTCGAGTCCGTCGTTCAACGAATCCCCCGCCGATGATCCGTGTTACCCCCGTCGGAATCGTCCAAGCATCTCGAGTCGAACGGCGCGTAGCTTCGGTAAGGTGAGTCTAGTTATAGGTTACCAACGTAACATTGGCGCGCGAGCGGAGCACGGTCTCTCTCGCGGAAGGAAGTACGATAATCTGTGCATACATATATTGCGAGATTGCGAAATTTCGCGACAGTCTCTCGCTCGAAAAGATCTGTCCGAATTAACCTAAAAGATAACGCTCGTTCGTATCGTCGAACGTCGTAAGCCAAATTATGGCTGCCATGTAATAATACTCAACAAACGATCCAAGATGGCTTCCGCTCGGCAATTTGAGCGTTAACGGTTATCGAACGTTAAAAGATGGCTGTCCAGAAATTGCGATAAAGTTCGAAATTGCACAATATCACAAAGTTCGGAATGTCGTTCTCAACGAAACGGCCGAATTCATGATTGTCGATATCTCTCTCCAACAGAGTAATAGTCGCGGGTCGCATTTGGAGATGTTCGGAATATCACGCCTGCAATTTACAACGCTTGGACTTTGTATTCGATCCATGTTAAACGGACACTTTCGCTCAGCGCGATTCTCACTTTCTCCGATGATCTCGAGATGTGATGTAAGTACTTATTGATTATTAATCATTGACACCGTTACGTGAACGTTAAAGAAAGTGAACGTTAGTTGTATTCGTTGCTTGTTTCGCAGCGGTAGCGACAAGATTAGGCAGACGATAAGATTACAAGAACGATTCGTCTGGACGATGTCAATTGCTGCTCCATTGCTCTTCCCACAATATAGCACATTGTATGTCACAAGGTTCACTTCTAAAAAAGGTATGTTAAAAAAGATATGTTAAATGAGTGAATTTATTCTGTATCAAAGTGTTGAAACCCCTTTTCCACGACTTGGCTTGGTTGTCATGTCGCGTCTTACTTCACATTACTGCACATTCACTGTCGTGCATTTTGACAGTTCGTGATTATTCGTGGTTATTCGTGGTTGAACTTCAAGATTTTACAGCTTTTTGTACTGAATTAATTGACTTTAAAATTTACTTATTCGAACCGCAGTTATTTTTTTACTGTGCAAATGTTGTGTTCTTTTTAATATAATATAAAAGCTATATAGCGCGCGCGTAGCGCGCGTCTGTTGTGTCTTAATAAATACAAAAAACATATAACGTAGAACATGATATACTATATATGCATAGGAAGTATTATGTCGTACATAATGATATAGATATATGGTTATTGAGTAAATAACTATTGTTTAATGTTCCTGCTTATTGTTGAAAATGGCACGTTTTTTACTCGTTCTTGTTTTTTTAACTTTAAAATAAGAACTGCTTATTATATGATTAAAAGATATATAAGGTATCGATATTTTCACCTTTCTCGATATTAAATTTTTCTTTTATTATTCTTATATATGCTGGAGATAAAATCATTATTAACGTAATGAACATTATTAAAATTATTAAAATTTTATCCTTACATTAAGGATAAGAAATAAGGATTTATAGGAACGAGAATAATGATATAATGATACATTCTATAAACAAATTCACATTCTGAAAAATTCTTTCATAAAATATCTACCAATAAATTACGAAATATTTATTTATTTAGTCATTATTTCCAGTTATTGCTTTTCAATGCTATCATCTGTAAGGTATTGTACAAAATAACCGTATTGTGCAGTATTTTATTGTACGCGTATGTGTATATGTAACACGACACGTATTGTTCCCATTAGAAAAATATTTGCTTCTCACACGCGCGGACACGATATGTTTTATTTAGCGAAGAGAGAGAGAGAGAGAGAGAGCCACACAAATATTCATACAAGTCCCATTATTTTGCCAACTTATTATTAAAATTATTCATACGATCGTTTGTAAAATATAAATATATCGCAAATGTATCAAACGGAGGAGAAAAATAGAAGCGACGAATTCATCCTGTAGTGTTCGATTTTTCTCGATATTTTTACTTCGTGGACGAGCCACAATATTTTTAGGGAAGCAAATGAAGAGATATACGATTACGTGAAGCACGCGAACGTTAGCTGAATTTTAGAGCATGCGTATTTACGTTAGCCTGAATTGCGTAAATGGTTTCACGTGTCATTCGAGCGTATATCAATATTAAGAAATTAATATTTCCTCAACGATGACCGCATCTTTCCGGTGACGAATACCGAATACCTAAGGGAGATACGATTTCCGCTAATTTACGCTTTTGTAATGAGGCGTTAACGCCGCGACGGAAGGTGTTTCCTTGTCTGTCTGTCCGTTCGTTCGCTGCCATATCAGGAAAATCGTTTAAACGAGCGCGTCCGCCTTCGCGTTTACAACAAATTACCGCGCGAAGTGCAAGTGGCAGACGGGAAATTATCCACGACGAAGGAAAACAATCCAAGGGAGAGGTCGCAAACTCCCTTGCGTTTAACGTACGCCTGTCTCGAAAACTGGAAAACATCGGGAAGTTTCTCCTGATATGGACTATTCTCCATCTTCACTTTTCTCACCTTCGCTTATCCGACCTCTTAAGTGTGAACCGGCGGAAGTCATTTTCGTTGCTTTAACGAAATGGGAAACGATGGTTTACTCACCGTAATGCGGCGAATAGATTGGAAACGACGCGTCGTTAAATATAGAAATAACGCGTTATGAGAAAACAGAAATGGGGTTACAAAATTCTCGAAACTATAGCAAATTCGGCGTCACGACACAGAGTTCTCGTTCGTCTATACTCTCCGTTTGATTTTGCATGTCGGTTGACGCATCTAAATTCCACCGTATGTACGTTTATTCGGTTTACGAAAGCTCTTTACTCTCAATCGTCAATTGCTCGAAACACCATTGATGTGGCAACTCTCTCTCTCTCTCTCTCTCTCTCTCTCGCTTCGTAGGATCCTAGTTGCAGGAGCACGTCGTACAGGAAACAGCAACGCAAAGACACCACACCGCACATAGTAACTCTGCGCTCCGAGCGCTCGTACACAATAAATTGAACAAAGTTAAATCGCACTGATGAGCGCATCGAATGGTTTACGATGCGCGGTGACCCATGTTCGGAGTCTCCGAAATCGCGCGCGCGCGCGCGTACGACAAGCAGAACTCGTAAAGTGCGCGCGAAACCACAGCCGGGCGTTTGCGAGATATACCGCC